>NC_091571.1:6649960-6667460 GCF_042767895.1 Penaeus vannamei | reverse complement strand
TTGCAACATGTACAAGGGACTACTGTACACTGCGCCCCGAAAATCGATCTGTTTGCCAAATACAACCGCTAATTGTTATCATCTGTGGCCCATATCTTTTAGCCCGCGTGGTCCGTTTAAGACGCTCAACAACCGTTTAAAATGCAATGCAAACCGCCCGTTACACAAACATTCCCTTTGGCACGCCCGTAAACAACCATACCCGCTCATAAGCATCCGCAGAACAACGGAGTCCGTCCCAGAAAGCGTAGCGGGTCTTGCATCCCTTTTTCTCTGTATGCTCTCACTTAGCCTTTCTGTCTGTGTCTGTCTGTCTGCCTGTACCTGTCTGTCTGTCTGTCTGTCTGTCTGTCTGACTCCCTCCCTCTCTCCCTTCTCTCTCTCCCCCTCCTTCCCTCCCTCCCTCCCTCTCTCTCCCTCGGCACCTACCAACCCACCAGCTGCCGCTTCGT
Organism: Penaeus vannamei; assembly: GCF_042767895.1. Taxonomy (NCBI): domain Eukaryota; kingdom Metazoa; phylum Arthropoda; class Malacostraca; order Decapoda; family Penaeidae; genus Penaeus; species Penaeus vannamei. The sequence goes on along the minus strand of NC_091571.1, from coordinate 6,667,008 downwards.
TTGTTAATTTGCCAAGCTTATGATTAGCTTAGTTTCTTCGGGAGAATTCTTTTCGCTTCGGACACCCAATCGAAACCCGGCTGTTACGACCCCTCGAGGCCCTCGGAGTCGGGTCGGCCCCGAACCGCGTCGGGTGTTCCCTTCGGATACAAGGGGGCGATAAATCCTCGAGTCCGGACTACCTGCCGACCGCGGAACCGACGGCGGGACCGGAGGAGCGGGGTCTCTTTAAGGGGGTTCCAGGAAGGTTCATTTGCATACAGGCTAACTAACAGCCGCTTCAAGGGGAGGGTTCGCTTACCGAGAACAGTCAGGGTGTAAGACGGGATGCTGCTTGCGGGGGCCCGGCGATGACAAGGAGGGTGATGACGGAACAGATTAGAGCGCGGCCGAGGGTAATGGTGATGGCCAGGGTGCGGGAGATGGCGGGGGTGTGATGAGGATAACTGCTCGATGTGCGAAGAGGAGGGAAGCGAGTGTGATGCTTTTTGCTTTCGGGGAAGGGAAGGAAGTTTGTGGTGGCGTTGATGAGCGAAGTTGGTGGTGGTGAATAAAGTTTGTGATGATGTGGTGGTGGTGAGAGAAGTTTGTGGTGATGGTGGGGATGGAAGGGGTGATGAACGAAGTTGGTTGTGGTGGTGTGGTAAACTGTGGTGGTGAATGAAGTTTGTGATGATGTGGTAGGTGGTGGTGGTGAGAGAAGTTTGTAGTGACGGTGGGGATGGAATGGGTGATGAACGAAGTTGGTTGTGATGTGGTAAGCTGTGGTGGTGAATGAAATTTGTGATGATGTGGAAGGTGGTGGTGGTGAGAGAAGTTTGTGAGATGATGGTGTGGCCGATAGGGATGACGAAAGAAGTTTGTGATAATGATGTAGTTGGTGGTGGTGAAGGAAGTTTGTGATAATGATGATGTTTTTGGTGGTGAAAGAAGTTTGTGATAATGGTGTGGTACTTAGGGGGGATGAGAGAAGTTTGTGGTGAAGTTGGAGTAGGCTGAGGTTCAGGTGAAGGTGTTCTAAGAACCGATCATCAACAACAAGGGATATGATGAGAAATTAAGCAAGAGAAATACAGTAGAACACGTTATCACCTGCTAAAAGCACAGGCGAAGAAAAAACTCACAAAACGTGCAGTAATGAAGCACACGCAAAGTTACACCTACAAGCATACAGACATACACATACACTCACACACACACAAACTCACATACAGATGCCTGTCTGCCTACCTGTCTGTCTGTCTGCCTGTCTCGTGCTTTCTACACTCACATACAGAGATGCCTGTTTACCTGCCTACCTGTCTGTCTGTCTGCCTGTCTCGTGCTTTCTTTCTTTTGCTCCCCCCCCCGCCCCCACCCCCTCTCCTAGCCGACGTACCGCGGGGCAATAAACAGCGTAGAAAGCGACCCTGTTGCTCTCCGCTCCACTAACCCCCACTAATAACGCCAATTAACTATCCCTATCGCAGAAGTGACAATGGAGACCACTTGCAACGGATCCCTTTTATTTTTTTGCAACTTTCGCCTCTGGGGAAAAAAATCACCTCGATTAAACTGCAGATCGACTCTTGCAACAATTCCCCTTGATGTTGCATTAACACACACAAAAAAAAAAACGAATAAAAATGGCCCAGATTGGACTGTATATCCTGTTCAATTTCTTTGTACGTTTCCTTCTTACGTCTTTCTCTTCTCCTTCTTTTTTTATTTATTCTTTTTTTCTTCCATTTCACTCGAGTTTGCAAGGAGGGAAGTGACAGACTCCGGTAGTGGCGTGACAATTATGGCTGCCGCTGACCAGGAGTCGTCGCCGGCGCTCGCTTACGGATCCGGATCACTCCGTTTCTCCTCCTTCTTCTTCTTCGTATTTTTCGTCTTCGTTTTGTTTCTTCGCATTTTTTTCAATTCCGGATCTCCTTCTTCTTCTTCCCTTTCTTCGTCTTCGTTTTGTGTTTCTTCGCATTTTATTCCATTCCGGATCACTCCGCTTCTCCTCCTTCTTCTTCTTCGTATTCTTCGTCTTCGTTTTGTTTCTTCGCATTTTTTTCCATTCCGGATCATTCTGTTTCTCCTCCTCCTTCTTCGTATTCTTCGTCTTCGTTTTGTGTTTCTTCGCATTTTTTTCCATTCCGGATCACTCTGTTTCTCCTCCTCCTTCTTCCTTTTCTTCGTCTTCGTTTTGTTTCTTCGTTTTCTTTTTTTCCATTTCTCCCTTTTATCTTTCTGATTCTTCTTTATTCCTTCGTCACATCATTATCTTCTTTTTCTCCGTTCTGTTCTCGTCATCTTATCTTCTCATTTTCGAATAAAAATAGAGAGGTAATGAGAACGAAATAGAGGCGGATTTATGCCTATTATGGATTTCTCTCTATCTCTATCTCTATCTCTCTCTTCTCTCTTTTCTCTCTCTCTCTCTCTCTCTCCCTCTATTTCTCTCTCTTCTCTCCCTCCATCTCTCTCTCTCTATCTCTCTATCCCTCTATTTCTCTCTCTCTCTCTCTCTCTCTCTCTCTCTCTCTCTCTCTCTCTCTCTCTCTCTCTCTCTCTCTCTCTCTCTCTCTCTCTCTCTCTCCTCCTATTTCTCTCTCTCTCTCTCTCTCTCTCTCTCTCTCTTTCTCGGTAGTGATTAGTATGCTACGTCCATTTTCTCCCAAGATTCCATATTCCAGTGGCATGACAAGTGGGCATGACAAGTAGGCATGACAGTGTGGCAAGAGGCTATTCAATATAGTCTCCTTGCACGCTCAGGAAGAAAAAATGAAGAGAGAAAAAACGTTACGAAAAAAGAGACAAGAGAAATAGAAAGATGGGAATGATGAGAGAGAGAGAGAGAGAGAGAGAGAGAGAGAGAGAGAGAGAGAGAGAGAGAGAGAGAGAGAGAGAGAGAGAGAGAGAGACAGAGAGAGAGAGAGAGAGAGAGAGAGAGCGAGCGAAAGGAAGAGAGATGGACAAAAAGTAAGAATAACGAGAAAAAGAAAGAACGCAAGAAGGACCAAAGTTTTAGAAAACAAAAGGCAAGAAAAATGAATAACTGGTTCAATATCTTTAAAAAATTATATGAAGCAGAAATAGTAGAATGAAGAACAAGGAGAATAGAAAAAAAAGAACCGAATAAAAAAAAAGCAAAAAGAAACGAAGATAAGACTATAAAAAAAAGACGAACATAAGAATGGAATCCTCTCTTCCTTCCCCCTTCCACCTCCTTCGCACGCAGCCTTCGACGCGTGGTCATCCTCGTTTAATTGTCACGACGGAAATTTCCATTCGATTCTTGCAAATGTGTTTTTTTTTTCTTTTTTTTTCAGCGAGAGTGGCCATGTCTCGGGCCGTCGGCGAATGGCCATTTAAACACACTGAACTACACACGCGAGATTTTTTCTTTTGTTTGTACATCTACACACGTGCACATGAAATGTTCTCATATGTACAACTGCACGTGCACATAGAAACACACCTACACAGATGTAAACAAAAACACACACAATACTGACAACATACACACAAACACAGAATGACAAACACATACTTACACATAAAATCACGCCCACATCAGAAAACAATCACACTCCACCCTCCTACCCCCACCCCCAAAAAAATAAATAAATACACACACACACTGAAAGACAAACACACACACACACACACACACACACACACACACACACACACACACACACACACACACAAACACACACACACACACACACTCATAAAATCACGCCCACATCAGAAAACAAACACATTCCACCTCCCTCCTACCCCCCACCCCCCACAACCCCCCAAAAAAAAGAATTAAAAAAAAAATCAAAATGAAATAATTCCGAATGCGTGTGCGTTTTGAGATTCATGTAGATACGTGTGCAACATTCCGCAGGGAGGAGGCCAGAGGGGACCAGATGACGCCAGGACACGTTGCAACGCCTCTCGGGCTTGCAACGCGTTCCCGGGATCTCAGGAAGGATGCGGGTGAATCCTGAGAAATGTTCAAGGGCGTTAGGGATGCTGTGTAGGTTTGTTATGCCGGTTTATCTGTCTGTTTTTGTCTGTTTGTGTTATCTCTTGTTCGTACGAGTTTGGAAGAGACAAAAAAAAAGAGAAAAAGAGAAAAAAAAGGTCTAATGACGTATCAGTATCTCCAGTTTATGTTGATTTCTTTTTTGTAAGTAAATTATTTACAGAATATCTATCTACACACTTGCACACAACTGCGCTTGCTCATGCACCTCCCTTACTCACCCCCGCCCCCCTACCCACACATACACATATATACATATATGTATTTATATCTATCTGTGTGTGTGTGTGTGTGTGTGTGTGTGTGTGTGTGTGTGTGTGTGTGTGTGTGTGTGTGTGTGTGTGTGTGTGTGTGTGTGTGTGTGTGTGTGTGTGTGTGTGTGTGTGTGTGTGTGTGTGCATATATACATACATACATACATACATACATACATACATACATACATACATACATACATATATATATATATATATATATATATATATATATATATATATATATATATATATATATATATATGCACAGAGAGAGAGAGAGAGAGAGAGATGATGGATATATACAGTGAGGCAAATGATCAGATATGAACAGGCCTAGATAGATATACACCCCTGCATCGATAGACCCAAATACGGATGCAGTCGAACCCAAGGACAGACAGACGACCACAAATCCCCCACCTTAAAGACAACAACAACAACCACAATGACCACAACAACAACAACATCGCAGGCGGCTCTCGTGTTTCCCCCATTCTTGCAAACTCGTAGCTATTACTTCCCAGTCTCTCGTCGCTCGCGCGTCTCGAAACTCCGACTCTTTCCCATCCATTCCTCTCTTTCTCTCACATTCATAAGTGCTTGGCGTAAATCACTCGGCCAGGCACCCACTCCTCTCTCGCGTGGGATCCAGGAAGTCACCTCTCTTTCTTTCCCTTCCTCTCTTTCTTTCTCCTTCTCTCTCTCTCTCTTGTATTCTCCCACTCTGTCCTTCTCTCTTTCTCTCTCGTATTCTCTCACTCTCTTTCTCGTATTCTCTCTCACTCTCTTTCTTTCTCTGTGTGTCTCTCTCCCTCTCTCTCTCTGTCTCTCTCCCTCTCTCTCTCTCTGTCTCTCTCCCTCTCTCTCTCTCAGTCTCCCTCCCCCCTCTCGCTCTCTCACTCTCTCTCTCTCTCTCTCTTTCTCTGTCTCTCTCCCTCTCTCTCTCAGTCTCCTCCTCTCGCTCTCTCTCTCTCTCTCTCTCTGTCTCTCTCTATTTCTCACTCTCCCTCCCCCTCTCTCTCTCCTACACACCCGCATCCACCACGAACAAAAGTGACTCCATTACCCTCAAACTTCCTTCATCCATCCATCAGTCACGTCACACAAAAGGATAAAGAAAACCCTCACCATCACCTTCATCAACCCAGCCAACCTTCTCTCTATCTTCAACCTCCTCCCCCTCCCATCAATTCTTTCATCAACTCCCCCTCCCCCCTCCTTCCACCAAATCTTTCTTTAACTCTCCTCCTCTCTATCTTCAACCCCCCCCCCATTAATTCTTTTCTCACCCCCCTTTCCCATCAATTCTTTCCTCACCACACACCTTCCCATCAATTCTTTCCTGAACCTCCTCCTCTCTATCTTAAATCTCCCCCCATCAATTCTTTCCTCACCCCCCCCCCCTTCCCACCAATTCTTTCCTCAACCTCCTCCTCTCTATCTTAAACCTCCCCCATCAACTCTTTCCTCACCCCCCCTTCCCATCAATTCTTTCCTCACCCCCCCCCCTTCCTACCAATTCTTTCCTCAACCTCCTCCTCTCTATCTTCAACCTCCCCCCATCAACTCTTTCCTCACCCCCCCCATTCCCATCAATTCTTTCCTCACCCCCCCTTCCCATCAATTCTTTCCTCATCCCCCCCTTCCCATCAATTCTTTCCTCACCCCCATTCCCATCAATTCTTTCCTCAACCTCCTCCTCTCTATCTTCAACGTCCCCCATCAATTCTTTCCTCACCCCCCCTTCCTACCAATTCTTTCCTCAACCTCCTCCTCTCAATCTTCCACCTCCCCCGTCAACCCGGTAGACTCCGGTAGCGAGACAGGCGTGAGTGACGTCCGCCCACCCTTCGCCCGGTATCCTGACACTGCGGCCTGATAGGAGGGGCGTAACCAGAGGACCTCCTGGGGCTCCGAAGCTGCTTCCTTTGCCACCATAAACCACCTCTACTACCATCTACCTTTACCTAGTACTACCATCTCTATCACCTTTTGCCTTTTCTGTTTATAGTACTTGGCTTCTCGCATTACCTACCATACTCCTCCTCCCTCCCTCTCTCCTCCTCTCCCTATCTTCCTTCTCCTCCTCCTCCTCCTGTCCCCCTCTTCCTTCTCCTCCTCCCTCCTTCCCTCCTCCTCCTCTTCCTTCTCCTCCTCCTCCCTCTCTCCCTCTTCTTTCTCCTCCTCCTCTCTCCCTCTTCCTTCTCCTCCTCCTCCCTCCCTCTTCCTTCCCCATAACCATCACTGACAACAATGCATATCCACCACTTCCTATAGCTGTATGTCATCTACCATCTGCTACCATTTCTGTTAGAGATACTCCACTTGTATTATTACCACCATAATCATTATCTTTCTTGCCAATTCTTGCCATCTACCACTAACCACTATACTGGCACCTCCATAACTACTTACTACCATTTCTGATAACAATCCTTCATCTTTACCACCTCAACGACATTTCTGATAAGACCCCTACCATCATCTCCCACCATCTCAGATACCATCTCTGCCAACACTACTTCACCTCAACCACTATATTGAACAAACAAGCCGGACTACATCTAGTCGTAGAAACCTTCACTAATTTGAACACATAGCCAATAACCAATACAGGGGTCTTGTTATCTAACAATATTAAGAAAATTCTTAAATTTTCACCTCTTATTCTCTCGATAAGAACAAATAAAAAATCAATCAGATAAATAGATGGATATATAAAGGATAGTATTTCCCTCCTTACGATACTATCCAAATCCGATGTGGCAGAGAGGCAAACACTGCACCTATGACGTCACGAAAAGACTTCAAGAATGACGTCATAGAGACAAACTCACAAACAAGCAGTCGTGACAACAAATTACTGCAGATGTTTTGGTGTGGTAATTGGGGATTTCTACAGGTGTGTCGGCGTGGTGAAAGGAGAATTAGGACAGGTGCCTTGACGTGGCAACAAGAGATTACAAGTAATTTGATATGGCAACATAGATTACAACAGATGTCTTGGAGTGGCAACAGGAGATTGATACAGGTGTTTGACGTTGTAAAAGGGGATTACTACAATTGCCTTGACGGAGTAACTGGAGATTATTACTGGTGTCGACGGTGCAACAGGATATTATTACAGATGCTTCGAAGTGGTACCGGGACTTTTACAGGTGTCTTGGCGATTATTAAAGGTGACTTGACGTTGCAACAGGAGATTATAACAGGTGTCTTAGTGTGGCAACAGGGAATGAGGACACGTGTCTTGGCATGGTACAGCAACAAGTTATTCCTCCCATGGACACTGATGTCAATACATTCTTAAGGGGTCCTGAGAAAGGGGAGGGCAAATACCTTTCAGTTGCTAAGACTAAGTCCCCCTCCCTCTCTGGCCCCTCCTCCTCTCACCTGCCTCCCCTCCCCCACCCCCTCCTCTCCCTAACAACTACAGCCCTCCAATTTCGCGTTCTTTGATGGCCGCCTTTTAGACCCGGACATATCCACATGTTGGACAAGTGTCTCTCTGTCCCTTGACATTGCTGGGCCACTTGGAACGAACCACACTCCCTAAAGCCATATGTCAAATTATTTCTTCTATGCAAATTTTTTCCTCCCTTAACCCATTCACCTCGTCCCGTCTCCTCCCCCCCCCCTACCCCATCCCCTGCCTTCTCTTCTCTTCATATTGCTTTGTCTCGTCTGAAACTTCCCTTCCTCCCTCCTTCCCTTCCCTCCATCTCTCACTCCCTTTTCCTCTTACCCTTCTCTCCTCTCCCTCCCACCCCTTCATCTCTCTATCCTCTCTCTCTCCTATCTTCCTTCTCCTCTCCCTCCCCCCTCCTTCTCCCTCCATCTTTCTATCCCTTCCTCCTCCCCTTCCCTCCCTCCCCCCTCTGTGTCTCCCACCTTCCCTTCTCCCTCCTCCCCCCCTTCCTATCCTCCTCTCCTTCACCCCTTCCCTCCCTCTCCTTTTTCTCTCCCACCTCCTCCCTACCCATCACCCTCCGTCCCTTCTTCCCATCCCCTACCTCCTCCCTCCTCCCCCCCTCCCCCTTCTCCCCATCCTCCTCCTCCTCCTCCTCCCTTCCTTCTCCTCCTCCTCCTACCCCCTCCCTTCTCCTCCTCCTCCTCCTCCCTCTCCCTCCTCCTCCTCCCTCTCCCTCCTCCTCCCTCCCCCACCGCTTGAGCAAGACGCGCCAAGACGTATGGATTAGCTTGCCAGGAGATGGTAATGATACCCTGATGAATGATGATAATCAACCTCCCACCCTACCCATGCTACCCAAGCCCTCCCTACCCTACTGCCCCTCCTCCTCCTCCCCGCTTCCTCTTGCTCTATCTCTCTGCTTCTCTACACTCCCCCCTTCGTTCCCCTCTTCCTCCCTTCAGCTCTCCTTCCAGTCCTTCCTTCTTCTGTACTCTTATTCCCTTCTTTCTTTTCCACTTTCCCCTCCCCCCTTTGTCCCCTTCCATTCCTCCCACCTTCCGTCTTCTCCCCCTTCCCCTCCCCACTTCCCCATACCCCTTCCCCTCGCCCTTTTGACCCTTCCTCCCTCCCCCTTCCTCTCCCCCACTCTGCCCCATCTCCCCATTCCCCTTTAACCCCTCCCTCCTCTCCCCTCCTCCCCGTCCCTCCTCTCCCCTCCTCCCCGTCCCTCCCCGGGCTCCACCTGATGCTATTTCTGGAGGGGATTCAAGTCTCCGTGCATGGATGGATATTTCATTTGCGAGTCTCCATCGGGATTATGGATTAAAGGATGGGTTTGATGTACACTTTGTGTCGCAGCATCTCATCTTAATGTCCGTGGCATTCGCGCGGGATTCACATGACTGGGTTCAATTAGTCACAATGTGCATAATGTTGGTATTAATTTGCCCCCATGCGAGAGCTAATGGGCTCTCTCCCTGGAATGTATTTAAGACATGATAAAAATGAAATGATGGAAAAAAAAGAACAGCTGATCTAAATGCAAATTCCCTTCACATGATTAAGCAGCGTGCGTGCATCCGACCGGAAAGGAAATGGAAAAACAAGGAAAAACGAGCCAAGAAAAAACGGGCCCCGAAGGAGAACGAGGAAAAACGCCGTCCCAAAATATCCGTCCCGACCCAGCCGGCCATCCCGCCGGCCGCCGCGCGTCCGGGGGCGGAGAGCCAGCCCTTCACTCGGGGATGATGTAGAAGTGTACACAAGTCGTCCTTAAAAGCGTCTGCAATGGAGGCAAAACCGACTCGTTTAACGCTCCAGGAAGCCCCTTTGACTCGAGTGCCTTCACGTCGCGGCCTTTCAATAGTTTTATATGCTCTTATATCAGCCCATAAGCAGAGTCTCAGGGTCTCCGCGTCGCCGCTGGAATGCCTTGCTTTGATCGGCCAGAGGGGCCCCTCGTCGGGCTGTCGAAGCGAATCGACCTCGCTAACAGGACGCCGCCGCCCGCGCCGCCCGCGAAGGCCCGCGCCGCAATCTCCGCACACGCGATAAATCAATCCCGTCGCGCCCCGCCCGCGGATCCGTCCGCAGAGGCGGGCGGCGCGGCGAGGCGGCGACTGCACGGGGCGCACGAGGTGTGACAAGCCACACCATCAGCATTGCATATCACACGCAGGCTTACGCTAGCCTGCCCTAATCCGTCCCGCGGCCATGCTTAAATGCTTATATCACCCCGGTTCCCTCGCCCGCCGCCCTCATTACTGCGAGGCGTCCGAGCTATCGCCGCATCGCGCAGGAGCGCTCACCGCCGGCGCCGCACGGAGGGCCGGGCCGGGGGCGCCGCGAGGCCCGCCGAAATTACCGCTCTGATTACGAGTCTGTGTTGGTTTGTTGGGGTCGCATTAACAGCGGCCGGGCTATCTCATCGCCCCCACCCCCACCCCCTCCCACCTTGTTTGAATAATCCAGCTCTTTTTTATGCTCCTCCGCCCCGCGCTGCAGCCCCCTTAAGACGAACTCCGCCGGGGGAATCCGTCACAGCAACGCCCTCGGGAGCACGAGGGCGTGCGGGGCCGGGCGCGTCCTCGCGGTTTCCGTCGCCGCCGCAGAGCAGGTGACGAGCGCGGCGAGGGCGCGGCGCCCCCGGCGGCGCGCGGGGGACAGGTGGCGCGGGAGTTCGTTAAGATGGCTGAGGGAGATGCAAGGCTTACGCTGCGATCATTTAGGGATTACTGGATTATTATGACGGACAGCGATTTATCGTTAATTAAAAGATGTGATATCCAGGTGGCCATTTGTATTTGCTGAGGATTACGGGCCGCGGCGGGACGCCCTCCATTCCCGAGTTACTTTCCAGGTCCTTTATCGGCGGATCTTGCATATGAAAATCGCCCCTTATTCTGGGCTACGTGTGTGCTTTCCAATGGGCGTGTTTATATGAGCGTATTAGGGGTCATTCCTATGTGTGTGCTCTAAGCGGTTGTAGGTTTATGTGCGTGTGCGTGTGCGTATGTGTGTGTGTGTGTGTGTGTGTGTGTGTGTGTGTGTGTGTGAGTGAGTGAGTGAGTGAGTGAGTGAGTGAGTGAGTGAGTGAGTGTGTGCGTGTGTGTGAGTGAGTGTGTGTGTGTGTGTGTGTGTGTGTGTGTGTGTGTGTGTGTGAGTGAGTGAGTGAGTGAGTGAGTGAGTGTGTGCGTGTGAGTGAGTGTGTGTGTGTGTGTGTGTGTGTGTGTGTGTGTGTGTGTGTGTGTGAGTGAGTGAGTGAGTGAGGGTGAGTGAGTGCGTGAGTGTGTGTGTGTGTGTGTGTGTGTGTGTGTGTGTGTGTGTGTGTGTGTGTGTGAGTGAGTGAGTGAGTGAGTGAGTGAGTGAGTGAGTGAGTGAGTGTGTGAGTGAGTGTGTGAGTGAGTGAGTAAGTGAGTGAGTGTGAGTGTGAATGAGTGTGTGAGTCTGTGTCTTTACATGTGTGTACACGAAAAAGGAAAAAAGGTAGAAAAAACACTACACAAACATTACTTTCAAGTCCTCTCCTTTTTACGTAAGTCTGCGTGTGCATCTGCTAATAGTATGTTAATCTACCCGCAACCCTACTCATTTGGAGGCTTAACTATACCTCCTCCTATACCCTGAAATACAAAAGAATGAAAACGTCTAAGCGTTCACTACTACAACACGTAAACAGTACCTGAATATGCAGACGAAAACAATTAGCTGTATTTACATTTGTGTTTATACGCACCTACGTGAATACATCTGAATACGTTTACACAAACCCACATACAGCTGTGTACGTACATGTGCAATGTGCATCTGCGTACACACCGATGCGTGCTCCGTACAGACACGTTGCCTCCAAGTTATCTAAATGGAAATCAGTCTTTTGCCTCTGGCCAACTATCGGCATATGCAAACTTTCCTAAGACATTATAACTTAATAAAAGTAATTTAAAGAACAGCAGCTCCGCCGGCAGTCACACACACGGCCGACTTACCAACAAGCCTTGCACCGGCAGAAGAAGGCCTGCCGGAGCTCGGGGCTTGCAATGCTAGAAGAACAATAACATCAACCACGGCAGCGATACATCATGGGAGAGAACTTCATTGACGGCGAGAAGGGGGGAGGGAGGGTCTATGTGCAAACGAACGACGGAAACGGGAAAAAATGAGTATAATGAGAAACATGGCAAAATATGTGTGAATAAATATGGAAATACACACGCATATCCCATTCTCACTTTAAAGGGAACCGCAGCCATTTGAAATGGAAAAGACATATATATGTATGAACACATAGCCATATTCACATATGAACAGATATGTACACACACACACACACACACACACACACACACACACACACACACACACACACACACACACATATATATATATATATATATATATATATATATATATATATACGGCCACCTACTTATCTATCTATCCGTCTGTCTATGTATCTATCCATTTACCTACCTACCAACCTACCTTCCTTACTATCTATCTATCTATCTATCTGTCAATCATCTATATCTCCCTGGCTAGCTCTCTATACACAGATAGATAGGGTGAGACGCAGGTCTTAACAGTGGTAGCTAACCCAGGGTCGGCACTTCAGGAAAGATGTATGTATATATACAAATCTCTGTCTATCTGTCTGTCTCTTCCTTTCTTTCTTTCTTTCTCTCTCTCTCTCTCTCTCTCTCTCTCTCTCTCTCTCTCTCTCTCTCTCTATATATATATATATATATATATATATATATATATATATATATATATATATATATATATACATATATATACATATATACACACACACATGTACATACATGCATACATACAAACATACATACATATATACATATATATATACATATATAGATATATAGATAAACACGCGCACACGCACACACACACACACACACACACACACACACACACACACACACACACACACACACACACACACACACACACACATATATATATATATATATATATATATATATATATATATATATACGCATATATATACATATATATACATATATTCATATATACATATCGTAATGAAGAGATACGTTTTCGCGTGTGGATCACAGCAATGCATATTAGTACTCGTTTAAAATTTAACTTTCAGTGTGAAGACAAAGCTATTACATTCAAAATATTTGAACCTAGTTGAATGGATAAATATTTTTTGAAGCTATACAATGTGTTGAAATGAAATGGATTTCAGTAATATGACTAGTCTTTCTGAAAAAAAGAAACACACAAAAATACATGTATTTATATATTTTTCTATTTGCCATTTGTTTAAAATATGAAACAGACACGAAACATACTCTGGTGAAAATTGTAATTAATGACCGAGCAAAAATCCACTATTCTATCAAAGTCACCTAAATCTATACAAAATGAAAAATAAAACAAATGAAACGCTGTTATTTCGAATTTCAATTTTTCACCAAAATAGAATTCGAGCCAAAGAACTGAACTCGCAAGCGGTCTTATCAAGTAATGATTTTCGTTTTTTTTTTTTTTTTTTTTTTTGACAAACGTATTGCAACTGTAAAGAAGCAAATTGCAACCTGATAATAATTTTCTTCGCCATGACGAAGCTACATCTCACAGCCAGGTTTCTTTGTCACAGTTCAACAGATCTGGAGAGTGAAATAACGATAATGAGGAGGACTTAAGAACGGCTAATAAAAGTTGGCTTTTTTGTCCAAAAGGTAATGTAATTCGTTGGTTGATAGGAAGGTGATCAGTAGATGTGTGCAAGTAATATATTCACTAATGTAATAATATTAAGTTAGTTGATATATTTAGTCAATTCCTCATGAAACTGAGCGGTAAGGAAAAATATCTATTTGAGAAATCGCTGAAGAGGTGAGTATATACACATCTTAATTTTTTTCACCCCTCTTCCCCCCCTCTCCCTCCTCCACCCTACTTCCTCCCTGCCGATTCCCATGCTCAGCCTCCCCTCTTTCTCCCCCCCCCTCCCCCTCATTTCCATTCACCCTTCCCCTCACCGAGCCTTCTCTATATTTCATCCCCTCTCGCCCGCGGAGTGACCAGAGAAGCATCATCACTTACTCCACCCCCCTCCCCCCACCCTAAACACCCACGTATCCCTACACCCAGACATATACATACCCCCACAGATACCCCTACTACACCCCATCACCGATACCCACCACACCCCAACACCTTAACACCCTAATCCTCCACACCCTCACACCTACACCCTTAAACCCTGACCCCTACACTCCCCCCCCAACAACCCCATACCCTTCCTCATCCCCACACCCCACACCCTCGAACCCCGACACCCACACGCCACCGACGCCCCCACAGCCCCACAGCGCCACCACCGCAAGACTCTCCACCTGCAGCGTACTCGCCACCGCGCAAGGAATATTAATCATGTCACTGTTGCCACACTCCACGCATCCCGTAACTCCCTCTTCCAGGCCAAATGCGAGGGTCATTAGCCTAAGAGTTTTTTTCGAGGGGAGTCTGGCATCATTGTGTGTAGATCCCCCTGATGGGAAGTGGACAAGGGGGGGCGAGATCTGGGGGAAGGGTGGGGGAGGGGAATGGTGGATGAGGGGGGCGAGGTCTGGGGGAAGAGGGGGGGAGGGGGAGGGGGGGAGGGGAATGGGGGAAGAGGAGGGGGGAGGGGTCGAAGGTCAAGCCCCAAGGAATAAAAGGGGGCGGAATTCTTGAGAAAATCATGAACGTTCAGGATGTAATATTATATTTGCACTCATGGATGACTTGATAAATATCATCTGGTCATAGAAGAATGCTTGTGCATACACACACTCAACGTATATCACATATGAATGCATGCACCCAAAATAAGGAAGCAAACACTCAATCTCTCTCTCTCTCTCTCTCTCTTTCTCTCTATTTCTTTCTTTCTCTCTCTCTCTCACACACATATATATATATAAATCTTTCTGTGTGTGTTTGTGTGTGTGTGTGTGTGTATGCGTGTATGTTTGTACGTGTGCGTGTGCGTGTGCGTGTGTGCACGTGTACGTGTGCTTCTACGAGTTTGTAAATATGCACATACATGCATACGCGTACGTGCATGGGTATGTGCATGTATGCGCATATCTAAGAATATACGCCTACAGGTATATAAGCGTACACATGCACACAAAACTTAATCAACTAAACGCAAAGCTCGTGCATCCCTAATTATGAATCATGCCGAATATGAACCGCCTTTATGAAGCAACAAGACCTGCAAGTTAATGATTCTTCTATTTGGACAAATCTACTCAGGTGAAACATTGCCTAAAAAACTGATTTGCAACAACGTAATCAATTGGTTTTGCAATCACAACAAAATATCACATGCAATTGTCTCTTCGCATCTCGTTCGCGGTAAGAGTGAGGGGGGGGGGAGAAGGAGGGGAGAGGAGACAAAGGAGAATGAGGAAGAGGATAAAGAAAAAGAGGAAAATTATCAAAAGGCGATTTTTTAATCAACTATCCTGAAAATGTTAAAGTATATAAGACTATGATTTTTCAGTAAAAAATAAATATGTATATACTGTATATGTATATATGTATATATATATATATATATATATATATATATATATATATATATATATATATATATATATATACATACACACACAAAAACAGACTCATACAAAAGAGACACACGCACACACACACACACACACACACACACACACACACACACACACACACACACACACACACACACACACCTATCCACATCAGTCACTCATGTACCCACACGGTCAACAAGAACCTCCACGCCCCCTGACGTCCTCTCCCCCCCAAGTTCGATCACTCGCCCGGGAAGCGAACCACGTGACCACACTGGAAACGCATCCGACGCCGGAGATAATGACGACCAAAACAAGAGGCCATTGTAGTCAACAATAACGCCGGCGGACTAATGACAATGCCGATGTGCGTATGTGCCCGCGTGTGCTTTGCTGTATGAACCGCCCGTTGTGTGAAATCGCCATTAGTGCCACCGCCGGCTCTTGGGCTCGAGGACCGAAGGGCCCAGGAAAGGAAGATGAAAAGGGGAAGAGGGCAAAGGGGGAAGAATCTAAATGATAATAATAATGATGATGATAATGATAATATGATGATGCTAATAATGATAATAATAATAATAATAAAATAAAGAAAAAATATATGAATAAATAAAGAAAAAATATATGAATAAATAAAGAAAAAAATATATGAATGAATAAAGAAATAAAATAATCCTCTTTCTACGTCTTCCTCCTTTTCTATTCAACCTTTCTTCTATTACTTCCTAACCCGTTCTTTTCATATTCCTCTTCCCTCTGCCTATTTCAATATTCCTTCATCCCATCTTCTGTCTTTCCCTCCATTCATCCACCCCCTTCCCCTACTCCCCTTCTGTCTGTCTATCCACCTTCCATTATCCACCTCTATCCCTTTACCCATTCTCCTTCATCCAATCCTCCTTTTGCTTTTCCTCCCATACCCCTTCAATTCTCCCTCTTTTTCTCCATCCATCCCTCTTTCTCCCTTTTTTTCCTCCTTTTTTTCCCCCTCCCTTACCCCCACCCCCACCGAACTCCACCATGAAATACCACTCCTCCCCTACCCCCATCCCCATCGAACCCCACCATGAAATACCACTCCCCCCTACCCCCACCCACACCGAACCCCACCATGAAATACCACTCCGCCCTACCCCCACCCACACCGAACCCCACCATGAAATACCACTCCGCCCTACCCCCACCTCCACCCCCACCCCCACCCAGAGGCCCCACCAACCGCCTTCAGCGCCGTGACCGTGACGAGACTCCGGGGCTTGGGCGCACCGGGCGGATAAACTGCCCTGTCTGAATGAATTAGCGGAGGCGAGCAACGTAGGGGGTTGGGGTGGGGGAGGGGAGGGGGTGAGGGGAGGGGAAGGAAGGAGGGAGGGAGAGGTTGGGTGGGGAGAGGAGGGGAGGGGGTGAGGGGTTGGGTTGGGGAGGGGAAGGAAGGAGGGAGAGGAAGAGAGGGGGTGAGGGGTTGGGTTGGGGAGGGGGGGATGAGGAGTTGGGTTGGGAGGGAGGGGGTGAGGGGTTGGGTTGGGGACTGGGTCGGGTGGGGAGGGAAAGGGTGAGGGGTAGAGTGGGGAGGTAAGGGGTGAGAGGTTAGGTGGGGAGGGGAGGGAGGGATGAGGGGTTGGGCGAGGGGAAGGGAAGGATGTGAGGAGTGAGATAGGGGGAAAGGGGAAGAAGAGGGGGAATAACATTATATGAGGAGGGAAGAAGAAGGGGGATGGTATCATAGTAGGAAGGGAGACAGAGATGTATGTGTAGAAGGGGAGGGG
>NC_091571.1:6639960-6644960 GCF_042767895.1 Penaeus vannamei | reverse complement strand
ATAATAATAATAATAATAATAATGATGATGATGATGATATGCTAATAAAAAAAATAATAATAACAATTATTATTATTATTATAACAATCACAATACTGATAATAATGATGATATGATAATAATAATAATAATTTATAATAACAATAATAATAATACACTATAAGTGTAAGGTAGATCTATATAGAAAGAACTAAATAGATAGAGAGATAAACTGATCGAAAGAGATGAAGATAGAGAAAGAACGCTATAGATCGAGATAGATAGATAGATATATAGATAAGTAGATAGATAGATAGATAAATAGACATATGGAGAGAGAGAGAGAGAGAGAGAGAGAGAGAGAGAGAGAGAGAGAGAGAGAGAGAGAGAGAGAGAGAGACGAAGCAACAACAAAAAAAACGCCTCAAGAGGAAGTGGCATCCCTTGCAGTCTCGTTCCCAGACTGTCGATGAAAAGCGTCTTGCAAGAAAATAACAGCGGGTTGGTCTGGCACCCGGAATAATATTTTTCATTTTTTATAAGAAGGGAGATGAGGTATGTGATGATGACGATGATGAGGGGGAGAAGCAGAAAAGGAGGAGGAGGAAAGGGGGGAAGAAGAGGAAGAGGCGTAAAAGAACAAGAAAGGGAGGAGAGGATTTATACTTATTTACGCGCAAGCGCAGTAGGGGAGGGGGGGAGGGAAAGAAGTGGAGGGCGGGTGGGGGTGCGGGGAGGGCACAGGTAGAAGCGTAGGTAACAAGGTAGTGTCAGCAAGGTGGGGTCTTCACAAGTAGGACGTCAGCCAGGCATTAGAACAAGGCAGCGGTCTTGGCCGCAAGGGGGTAATCTAACCGACGATTTACCTAAGTGGTCAAACCGCAAACCAAACGAAAACGACCCTTGCGCACGGGCGGCGGAAGGTCGGGGAGGTCAGCCGACGGTCACTGTTGGATGCTTACCTGTTGTTTAACCTGGTTAAAAAAAGGCGCTAAGTTATACACAGGTGTAATAGCTTGGCTAACTAGGATGATATACGGCCGTGCTGTGTTAATCTTTCGCGCGCGGGTTATCCGACTTGTTCTGTGCGCTTGTCCCGCCTCTATGCCGAGGAGAACGAAGGGAGAACGAGCGCGTGGCACGTTCTTGCCCCATCCGAAGGCTCTGAATGGAATACATAAAATAGGCATCTCACACCCCTCCCCACCACCCCTCCCTCGCCCCCTCCCCACGGCCAAATCACAACATCTGATTGCGAATATTGCAAATACTGCAATCTCCCCCTCGGGCGACTCACGTTTGGAGCGTCAAATCTCGGCCGTTCCCTATTCAAGGTGGTCCGCCATTAATGATCTACCAAATAAACAGGAGAAAAATAAAAGCACGAGAAAACACACCCGGTGCATGTGCGTAAGGGGAAACTAATCAATATCTCTTTCTTAAAATTTTCCTTTTAAAATTCAAGTCTTCACCTGGTCATACATTTAGCACTTCCGGCGCGGGGTTATAAGTGCGCAAATTGTCACTCATTGTCTTGTCTGTTTCTGTGAAACGCACATGAAAAGTTATTTCCTCCTTTTCACTAAATTCTATTTGAATATACATGTTTCTTCATATGAGTGTATGTATATATATGCGCATATATCTTACTCCTTCTTTCTTTCTTTTTCATTGTTTCTATATATATTTTTTTTCTTTTGCCTCCGCATATGCGCTCTTGTTTAGTAACTCAAGTAGATTTTTGGTTTGCTTTTGTTATAATACCAATTGCTTGTCTGTTATGAGCGTGAAACTATTTCTGACTGTAATAATTACCTTCACCCGACCTGAAAAGTCGTATTACTTCTTTTTTATCATCAATACTCATTTCAGTGTAAATAGTACACAATTTCCCCAAATTCCCAGTACTTATCTTATCACAATATAACCCCAACAAAAAAGAAAGAAAAAAAAAAAAACATCGTAAAGTATTAATCATGCAAAACAAACAGCCCCACACAATAAACACGAACCCTTCCCCGCGCCTCCCGACCCCGAAACCTCCGAACCGCCGCGCCTCCGAACCTCCGGCGCCCGACGTCGAAACCAGCGCCGCAGCCTCCAAGAATCCGCGCCGGTATTCCGAGACAGCGAGCCCTCCCCCGCGCATTCCCGAGACTGATGCTCAGCCGACCAGACGTTGCTCGGATGCTGGAGATCACATCTTGAAGCTTCGCCCATTCCAGCTGCTGCAGATGGACCGCTGCGGATGCTCTGGCCGCTTCACCAGCTGCGCGTCGGCTCATTACGTTCATCAAGCATTCTATTTTCTGTACTTATTTTCAAAGATATGTTTCTACTTACGTGTCTGTTAATCTGTTTTTTCGTTGATTGCGAATGTTGTTTTGAATAATTTATATGTTGATTTTTTTGCTGGTCCTCTTCTGTTTAGTTATCCATTTATTAACTGCATTAATTTAAAAGACGTGCGTTTGTGTGTATATGTGGGCATGTAATATGCATGTGCGCGGATGCATATATCTGATCATACACTTTTATCTATAAACTTTTTGTATTCGAAACTCTCCCGAAGATCAGCTTGATCTTGGTATCAATTTCCATTTCCAAAAATAACCCGATGAAGGCCCGAAAATAATAAAGGGAGACAGTGTTTGCAGTTCCATTGCCCAAAAGGACCACCGGAGGGCCAGGAAAACATTGTTTACATCCTTGTTACAGGTGTACAGATCCTGTGTTTCAATGAGGTTTAATAGCAAAGCCTTTGCATAAAAGACTCAACCCGTCACGGCTCTCTATTTTACACACACACACAAGCCCTATAATATTACAATTTGCAGAAGGTATTTGCGGGAATTTATGCCTTATGGCGACGCTCAATATGGACAAGAATCCTATTCCTACTCATTGGAGTGTTAAGGCGGCACGTATTATTTTCAGTCTTAGGTGGTACTGAAATAGCGTTAGTATTCCGACAGTAGAATAGCTAGCGGAGCTTCACAGGAATATGAACCGCACCCACAGACACAATAAAGTCTAAATACCGGGCGCAACAAATGAGAATTTGACCCCTACGTAACATATTCATAAACGGGGCCCAGCTAACCAGCGGTTTCTTCACACACTCCCAAACGGGCCGTAACAATTCAGCTAACTCCCATTTGCAATTGTATTCCTTATAATTATATTACAGCCTCGCTCCACGTATCGCGCCCCTCCGTGTGCGCGCCCCGCTCCCGACGGCGCTCCGCCGCCCGACCAACCTACCGCGGCGGCGTTTAAATCTCCGACCGGCCACGGAGCCTCGGCGGGCGCTGGCGATCCGGAAACGAGAGCGGGCGGGCCGGATTAAGAGGGTTTCGATCCTCGACGCCGACACCCGTAACGCCATCTTACGGTCATTTTCCGAAGCCTTAAAAGCGGCATAAGTGCAGCCCTCGCAGACCGCTGTGTTTATATTACGTCCCGAGAACCGCCATTGTCTGCGAGATGTTATCGGCCGCCGAAGACGTCTTGCTATTACGAACCATCTCCCGTTCCGGTCGTCGCGCCCTCTACAACGAAGCATCCAAATAAACGTCCTGGCGCGGTTATGGATCGGCTACCGGAGCGCTGATCGTGTGGGTATGTGGGTACAAGAAAGAGCCACGGGTAATCGGTGCTGCGGTCAATGAAGCGGATATAGATGGATTTCACATATACGTTGCGCTGTCTCTATACCCCCCTCCAATGAATAACAACAATAATAATAATAATAATAATAATAATAATAATAATAATAATAATAATAATAATAACAATAATAACAATGACAATAGTAATAATGATAATAATAACAATAAAAATAATAAATAAATAAATAGATCAATAACAATAAAATTCAATAAAACAGTCGAAGTTAAGTTCAGTCTTCTACCAAGATGACGAGGGGAGCGAAGCATCCGCTAATCACAAGCACCAATCATTTGCAGCATCCGATCGACATCCCCCCCCCCCCAATCGCACCCAATCCTCCCCTACACAACCCTTACGCTCCTTAATGCCGCCCGTGATTCCTCGGGTTGTCGTAAATTACCCTGTAAATCTCGACTTGGGGAGGATATAGACTGCTATTACATGCTGATGGGCCGAAAACCGACGGATGGGCGGTGGCCGGTGGGTAGTGGGCGGTGGGCGTTGAGAGGTGGGGAGTGGGGGTGGGCGTTGAGAGGTGGGGAGAAGGGGTGGGCGGTAGGCGGTGGCCGGTGGGTAGTGGGCGGTGGGCGTTGAGAGGTGGGGAGAAAGGGTGGGCGGTAGGCGTTGAGAGTTGGGGAGTGGGGGTTGGGTAGTGGGCGGCGGGTGTTGAAAGGCGGGGAGGGGGGGTTGGGAAGTGGGCGGCGGGGGATGAGAGGTGGGGAGTGGGGGTGGCCGTTGAGAGGTGGGGCGAAGGGGTGGGCGGTAGGCGTTGAGAGGTGGGGAGTGGGGGTTGGGTAGTGGTGCGGTGGGTGTTGAGAGGTGGGGAGTGGGAGTGAGGCGTTGAAGAGGTGGGGAGAAGGGGGTGGGCGGTGCAGGCGCTGAGAGGTGGGGAGTGGGGGTTGGGTAGTGGGCGGTGGGTGTTTGAGAAGTGGGGAGTGGGCGTTGAGAGGTGGGGAGAAGGGGTGGGCGGTAGGCGTTGAGAGGTGGGGAGTGGGGGTTAGGTAGTGGGCGGTGGGTGCTGAGAGGTGGGGAGTTGGGGGTGGGCGTTGAGAGGTAGGGGGAGTGGGGGTGGGCACGGGCGTTGAGAGGTGGGGAGTGGGAGTGGGCGTTGAGAGTGGTGGGGAGAAGGGGTGGGCGGTGGGCGTTGAGGAGGTGGGGAGTGTGGGCGGTAGGCGTTGAGGAAGTGGGGAGTGGGGGGTGGGTAGTGGGCGGTGGACTAGCAGACTAATAGGACGGAGGTAAGAAGAAGGTTTGATACTAAGGAGAAAGAGGAAGAGGAGAAATGGAGGAGGAGCAGAAGAGGAGAAATAGAGAGGAAGAAGAGGGGAAGGAGAAGAGGAGGAGGAGGA
>NC_091571.1:6577460-6579960 GCF_042767895.1 Penaeus vannamei | reverse complement strand
GGTTATATAGCTTTCCGATGAATTGAAAATATAAAAGCTGACATTTAGATCTAAACCCAACAATACCATCTCGCTCTGTTTTTTTTCTTCTGATTTTGATAATTGATTTTGGAAATGGCTGTGCATAAATGTGGATAATTCGGTTTCCGCCACATGCACGCCAGGTAATAAGTTTTGGCGGGAATTACGCTTGTCACCGTTTTTCTGCAATTTGTAAAATGGCGTTCCAACCGAGAAGCTTCTCGCGTTTTCTATTTTCTCAGCTCACGGTTGACGAAAAATTATAAATTTCAAACAAAACAGGAGACAAAACAAATATGGGAACTAGATCTACGACGAACTAAAAAGGAGAAAAAAAAATCGATGAATTGCAGCGACCCGAAGAAAAAAGAAAAACAAGAAGAAAAAAAAAAGAAAATCACACCCTGCACTTTTCTGATACCATTTGCTTCGCCTCTTTTCCCCTCGCGTCATTACATTTCGGTAAAGGATTAGAAAAAAAAAGTATTTCCCCCAAAACTGCTTTATGTACTAGCTTGGGGGGGAACCCTTTTGCTCTTCCCACATTTCTCACTCCCCAAAAAAGCCTAAAATAGATCTATTATCTGGAGCCTTTTCCTCCCTCCTCCCGTCATGCATAACCTCTCAAGCCGACCTCAATTTATGACATCAATGTTCGATTCCCCGAGCGCTGGCTTCGTCACCCCGTCCCGGTGTGACAATGCCGACTGATCCCATTGTACGATTATCTATTGTTTTTATCTTCCATCTTTCTTTTTTCCTTTCATCTCTCTCTCTCTTAATATAGAACCTGTCTGCTTGTGCCTTTGTCTCGGATCAACCCAAAAGGACTGATCGGGTGTGCGTTCGTGCTTGCTTGCTTTGTGTACACTCCTGTAGACGCCTCGAGTTCATGACTTCACGCGCCTGCTGTGCGTTCATACGTTCAGCGAGAGATCCGCGTACAGGCACAATCGCGTGAGAAGAACGATATGAATGGCTGTCCATGCGTGAAAGTGACACAGAAGGCCCAACGTGTCAACATTTTAAAGACACACATACCTCGGATAAACACGTGTCAATATTGTGACATTTTCTCACCCTTTTACGTAGAGTATTTTCATCCGGGATATGAAAGTTTGATGCGGTTATCACGAAAACGAAATACTAAATAAACAGATGAAATGATAAAAGACTCAATAATGGAATTGAACACGAAGTCTATTACTACAGACACTCCATTAAAAAATGAAGTTGTACAAAACAATCACAATAACAAGGGTGATATTCCACTAACAACAACGACAGCAATAATAGCAACTGTGATGATGAAAATGGTGATGATGGCGACGATGATCTAAAAATAAATGAGAAAGGAAAATGATAATAACAACAACAAAAATAAAAGTAATAACTACGAAATAATGTGAATAACAAAAACAACAGCAATAAGATAAAATAATAGTAATAATGATAATAATAATAATGAAATCTGGATAACAAAAACAATCATAGTACTAACAACAACATAATAATAATAACAATAATGATAGTTATTACTAGGATTACAATAATCATAACAATGTTAATAAAATCAATGATAAAAGTACTAATATGAATGAAAAACAATGAAAGAAATAATAATAAAAAATAATAGTAATAGTATAGGAAGTAGTAGTAATGATGATAATAATAATAATAATAATAATAATAATAATAATAATAATAATAATAATAATAATAATAATAATAATAATAAAAATAATAATATTATTATTATTATTATTATTAATAATAATATCAATAATAGTTATGATAATAACAATGATAATGATAATAACAATAAGAATAATGAAAATGAAAATAGTAATAATAACAATAATTAAATTGATGTTTATAACAACAACAACGACAACAATAATAATGATAATGATAATAGTAAAATAATAATAATAATAATAATAATAATAATATTAATAATAATAATAATAATAATAATAATAATAATAATAATAATAATAATAATAATAATAATACAGCAACAACAATAAAAACAATGATAATAAAAACAACATCAACAAGAAGAGCAACCACAACAATAATGATAATGGTAATAATGAAAATTCTGATAATAATAATGCTGTTCCTACTGATAATCATAATGCTAATGATAATAATAATAATAATGATAAAAATAGATACTAAAAATACTACTGATATTAATAAATATATTGATGATGAAGATAATATTAATAACAATAAAAATAATAATGATAATGATAGTAATAATCATAATACGATAATGATGATGGCTATAATGAAGATGATAACAAATATAACAATAAAAACATTGATAACGATAATGATGACAATGATAAAGTAATACGATTAAGAGTAATTCTAGTGCTATTTCAGGAACATTACTCCTATTGATTTATTACAAAGATGAAAAAGTGAAAAGGAGAACGTATAAAATAAAAATAACAACACAGGCAACAAT
>NC_091571.1:6562460-6564960 GCF_042767895.1 Penaeus vannamei | reverse complement strand
GAGTGTGACACCAAAAGACTGAGAGAGAAACCGAAAGAGAAAGAGACAAAGAGAGAAAGATACCTTACAAGAGAGACCGAGAGAGTGAGAGAAAGAATGAGAGAGAGAATGAGAGAGAGAGAGAGAGAGAGAGAGAGAGAGAGAGAGAGAGAGAGAGGGAGAGAGAGAGAGAGAGAGAGAGAGAGAGAGAGAGAGAGAGAGAGAGAGAGAGAGAGAGAGACACCTTACAAGAGAGACCGAGAGAGAGAGACACCTTACAAGAGAGACCGAGAGAGAGAGAGACCTTACAAGAGAGACCGAGAGAGAGAGAGAGACAGAGAGAGAAAGAGAGAGCCTAAAAGAGAGAGAGAGAGATCCGCTGATAAAGATAACAAAAAGGAACAAGAGGTTATTGTTTGGGTTCGGTATTTTCCTCAGAAGGTTAAAGAGGCTTGACACGTCCGACGCCGACGCCCTGTAGGACTCCTCGAGGTGTCCTTCCACGCAGCGATCGCAGGGGAGGGAGGGAGGGAGGAGGGAGGGAAGGAAGGAGAGCCGGAGGGAGGGAAGGAGGGAAAGGAGAGACGGAGGGAGAGAGGGAAGGAGGGACGGAAGGAGGGAGGGAGGGAAAGAGGGAAGGAGAGAAAGACGGAGAGACGGAGGGAGGGAGGGAGGAAGGGAAAGAGGGAAAGAAGACGGGAAGGAGGGAGGGAGGAAGGGAAGGAGAGATGGAGGGAGGGAAAGAGGGAAGGAGAAACGGAGGGAAGGAAGGAGAGGCGGAGGGAGGGAAGGAGGGAAGGAGAGAAAGATGGAAGGAGGGAGGGAAAAAGGGAAAAACAGACGGAGGGAGGGAAGGAGAGACGGAGGTAGGGAAGGAGATATGGAGGGAGGGAAGGAGAGAAAGACGTAAGGAGGGAGGGAGGGAAAGAGGGAAGAACAGACGAAGGGAGGGAAGGAGAGACGGAGAGGGGAGGAAAAGGAGAGATGGAGGGGGGGAGGGAAGGAAGGACTGAGAAATGGAGGGAAGGAAGGAGAGACGGGAAGAGGAGAAGGAGGGAAGGAGGAAGGAGAGGGAAAGGGGGAAGGGAGAGAAGGAGTGAGGGAAAGAGGGAAGGAGAGACAGAGGGAGGGAAGGAGGGAGGGAGAAAAAAACGGATATAGAGAGACAGACAGATACATACATAAAGTGGTAGATAGACAGGTATAGAAAAAAAATGAGTAAAGCCATCAGAGAAACGAAGAATACCAGAGAAAAAAAAAAATCACACGATCGGGAGAGATAAAGACAGATAAAATACGTCACTCGACAAAAAATAACAAATAACTATAAGTAAAAAAAAAGAAAGAATAGTCCCCCATCACCAAATCCCGTTTCCGCCTCCAACCTCCATCTTCTAATCCAACA
Organism: Penaeus vannamei; assembly: GCF_042767895.1. Taxonomy (NCBI): domain Eukaryota; kingdom Metazoa; phylum Arthropoda; class Malacostraca; order Decapoda; family Penaeidae; genus Penaeus; species Penaeus vannamei. Next base: position 6,563,576 of record NC_091571.1, on the reverse strand, counting down.
TCCCTCCATATCACAGCCGCCATCATCATCCCCCCACCACCACCCCACCCCCACCATCTCCCCATTCCTTCCACCATCAGTACTTCTCCTACCCTCCCTTCCCTTCCCTCACCCCCTCCTCTTCACGCCCCCCCCCCCCCCTCCCTCACCCATATCCCTAACCTCGTCCCTTTTTCTTTCTGCCCCTTCCACTACCTCCACTACCACCACCTATCCCTCCCCTACTTTTCTGTTTTTCTTTTTTTATCTGCTAACTCTCTTTTCTGTCTCTTTCACTTCCGTCATTCCTCCCTCTCCCCTTTCTGGTCACTCCAACTAGCACCATCTCCCCCCACCCCCTTTCTGTTCCATCTACAACGGAGAGAGAGAGAGAGAGAGAGAGAGAGAGAGAGAGAGAGAGAGAGAGAGAGAGAGAGAGAGATAGAGATGGAGACAAAGACAAAGCCAGACAAAAAAAAAGAAAAAAAATAAATAAAAAAGGAAAGAAAGAAAAAGAGAAAGAAAGAAGAAAAAAATCACGCCACCTAAGAGAAAAGAACCCCGTGCGTAGACGAACGCCCCCCGCCCCCCCCCAACCAAACCCGCCCGCCCGCCCGCCGCCCAATTCCTCGCGGACAGATTCCCGGCCCAATCGGCGGCCCCGAAGCACCGGCATTAATATCGGCCGAACATATATCCGACGCGCCGCACGCCCTTTTAATTCGGCCCGATATCCACTTGATCAACGTCGGTGCTCGTGTCGTTCGAACAGATATGATCATGACTAATGCAAATACCCAGGGTCGTTAGGGCTAAAACGCCCTGAATTACGGCCAATCTTCACCTTTAAGGAGCCAAATGTCTGTTTTTGTCATGGAAATACCCTCTTCACTCAAGACAAAACTCGCATATAAAATATTATAGTCATTAAATGCTTGTCGTATCCGATCCGCCGGGTAAATGGCTTTCGGATAGCAGGGCCTCCGCTAACGATAATGTCACGTCGCTTTATGAACTGCTATTAATCGAGTAATGGAGAACACTACAGCCTTGATCACGGCCGCGTCAACGGCTGGGAATCAATACGCGAGGCATACGCACACACGCTCAAACACATACACGCACATACCTACACAT
>NC_091571.1:6549960-6559960 GCF_042767895.1 Penaeus vannamei | reverse complement strand
ATGTTATATAAGGTGCGGACTTTCAAAATGGTGGCTAAAAACAAAGCAGGATTTTCTAGATTTTTTTTTATCGTTTTTTTACATTTATCTAAATTATCGATGCTTTTCTCGCAAGCGCTATCAAGATACGTGTTTGGCTTTTTAAAATTATGTAATTTATGCATCGTCATGGTTATCGTCCTTTCTATTCCCATCATCATGAGCATTACCATAAGTATCATTATCATTACAGTCACAATTATCATAATTCTCATCACCATTAGTATCATTATCCGTATTGCCATTATCATTATGATTACTATTGTTATTATCATCATTATTACTATCGTTATCATCATTCTATTACTATTATAGTCACTATCATTAGCATTACTGCCACTACTACCGTTACTATATACCACTGATTTTATCAAAATAATAACAATAATAATACTGATAATAATAACCGACAGTTATTAATCTACTGATAGATGATTTATTACTTTTTCTTCTTTCGTCTGATTCTCACACTTCTATTTCTCTTTCTCTCTGCTTCTCGCTCTCTGTGTATGCATGTGTGTGCGTGTGCGTGTGCGTGTGCATGTGTGTGTGTGTGTGTGTGTGTGTGTGTGTGTGTGTGTGTGTGTGTGTGTGTGTGTGTGTGTGTGTGTGTGTGTGTGTGTGTATGTGTGTGTGTGTGTGTGTGTGTGTGTGTGTGTGTGTGTGTGTGTGTGTGTGTGTGTGTGTGTGTGTGTGTGTGTGTGTGTGTGTGTGTGTGTGTGTGTGAGTGTGCGTGTGTGTGTGTGTGTGTGTGTGTGTGTGTGTGTGTGGGTGTGTGTGGTGTGTGTGGGTGTGTGTGTGTGTGTGGGTGTGTGTGTATGTGTGTGTGTGTGTGTGTGTGTGGGTGGGTGTGGGTGTGGGTGTGGGTGTGCGTGCGCGCGCGCGCGCGTGTGTGGATGCGTGCGTGCGTGCGTGTACGTGCGCATGTGCATGTGTCATAGAAGGGAAAATGCCAGGAAGATGATATAATCCACAATTTCGGAAGACAAAACCCCTTTCATTTTGAAGATTTTAACCAGGTAATAATAGATTGCATCTCGGTGCTCATTACGAACGTCCAAAGCCATTAATGTCATTTAATCAAAAGATTGAGAAAAAGGAAAGAATAATCGCTTTCTTAAAATTGTGATGATAAGCACAGCAAAATATTATAACAATAATAATGATATCAATGATAATAAAAACAATAATAATTATCATCATTATTATCATCATTACCATCAATATCATAAAGAATATAATAATAATAATAATGATAATAATAATAACGATAATAATAATAATTATTATTATAATCATTATTATCATTATCATTATTACCAACAATATAGAAAATATCATAATAATAATAATATTAACAATAATAGTAATGATGATAATAATAACGACAAATATAATCCTAATGACAATATGCATAATAATGATAATCATGATGATGATAATGAAAACAACAACAACAACAACAACAACAACAACAACAACAACATAATAATAATAATAATAATAATTGATGATGATGATGATGATAATGAGGAGGAGGAGGAGGAGGAGGATAATAATAATGATGACAATAATAATAATAATAATAACAAAAATAATGATAATAGTAGAATTAATGAAAAAAATAATAATGACGAAAACAATAATAATAATATCAATAATAATGACAATCATATTCATAATGACAATAATGATAATTGCAATAACAAAAATAATGATGATAACAATAATAAAATTAGCAAAAACAAAGCTAATACTAATAATGATAATGATAATCATAATAATAGTAATAATAACAGTAATAATAATAATAATAATAATAATAATAATAATAATAAAATAATAATAACAACAACAATAATAATAGTAATAATAACAAAAATAATGATAACAAGAATAAGAACTACAATATTAATAGCAATAATAAATGAAGGGAATGAAATCATCAAATCTACCGGTTTCGTATCAAAAACACACGTCAATTATTTATCTCTAAAAGGCGATGGAAATTATTAATTACTCACTTAATAATAAATGAAAAAATAGTCTTTGAAGAAGCCATCTCTCCAGTCTCTCAGATTGCAAACTCATGCATAATTGAGTGGGATGCCAATTTCAACACAGACTGAGGGAAGATAATTATCACACTCTAATTAGAATCGATCCATCGACTTCTTCAGGATCCTACTGACTTCCTTCCCCTCCTTCCTCTCCATCCTTCCCCTCCATCCTTTCCCCTTTTTTGGAAAACGACCACCGACAGAATCTAGAACCAGGATGTGATTCTTGTACTCGGTATAATGTGTAGGATTTTGAGTTCTCGTCGACTTCAACAAATATCTATTTTTTTTATATCTATCTCTTCTTACCTTCATCTCCCCCCGTCACCGAATTTTGATTAGATGAGAATTTTTTTTTTTAATAATTTTACTTACAAGAATCATCTTCCAAACTGCTTCCTTCTCAATAGATTGACTCTTGACAAAGTAGAATCTATTTTTTTCTGTCTATTTCTTCTTACCTCCTCCTCTCTTCCTTGGTAGATTAGAATTTAGGTTTCTTATCATCTTACTTACCATGGAAAAGAATCTACTCCCTGTCTCTTTCCTATTCCCTTCCTCTGGAGATTAAGTCTTTCTCGATCTTTCTTCTTTTTGATAAGTTAGAATCTATTTCTGTCTATCTCATCTTACCCTTTCCTCGGTAGATTAGAATTTGGGCTTCTCGACCCCTCTACTTCAGGTGAACTAGAATCTCCTTCTTCTTATACATTCCTCCCCCATCGGTAGATTAAAATTTTGGTATCTTAATCCATACTTTTTGAATTATCAAGATTCTACTTCCTGCCCCCCCCACGCCACTCGGTAGATTAGAATGGTGGGATCTCGACCCTTCTACTTTAAAGGAACCGAAATCTACTTCTCCCTAACCCCCCAGTAGATAAAATTTTTGGTTTCATCGTCCTCTTACTTCGAATAAGTTAGAGTTTACTTCTCTCTCGTCTATTTCTTCATACCCACACCCTCGGTAGATTAGAAATAGAAATCTGACATCTCGATCCTTCTCCTTCGAATGAACAAGAATCTCCTTCCTATCTCCCCCACCCCACCCTACCCCCACCCCCGGTAGATCAGACTACTGGCATCTCGTTCCGTCTACTTCAAAGAAACCAGAATCTACTCCTATCTATTTCCTCTTAACCTCGTTCCCTGTGTCGATAGATTAGCACTTTGACCTCCTGATCCGCTCTGCTGGAGATGACCTAAAATCTACTCCTTTCTATCTATTATTTCTTACCTCCACCACCTCACCCCCAACCTCACTCTGATCTCCACCCCCTCCTCTTATCAGCCTTCAAACCACTTATCTTTAATATCTTGTCGTGGGTGGAATATTTACGACGACATGTGAGAAAGAGAATAGGAGAAACGCGCAAAAAAAGAAAATTAGGAGAGAATTAATGACAATAACTGAAGTAGTAAATTGGGCTGAACTGTTGAGAAAACGAAATAAAAAGATAAAAAGAATAATATTAGTGATAATGACAATAGTGTGTAATAATAATAATAACAACAACAATAATAATAACAATAATAATAGTAATAATGATAATTATAATACGAGTATTAACAATATTAATAATAACAATAGTAATAATAACAAGAACAACAATGATAATAATAATAATGATAGTTAAGAAAAAAGTCAATGTAATGATTATAATAACAACAAAAAGAATAAACAGATAGCTAAATAAATCAATAAACACAAACAAGCAAATCAAGGAAACTACACACCAAAGAGAGGGAAAAATCACATAAAAAAGAGAGTAGACAGGGGGGGGGGGTGGAAATACCACAAAATAGATAAATGAGATTATCCCCCCCCCTACCTCCCCCCCTCTCTCTTATTGTGATCTGGGGTGGTTATTCCCCGCATTAAACATATTTTCATGTCACTTAATGCCGATCTTCTCATGCAATTGTCGTCCCTATGAGCACGCACATGACAGGAGAAATTCAGGTCCATATCTGCATGACAGTTATCTGTGAAGGGCTGTCCGTTAGAGGCAACACGCAGGCACATGTTTCGTAGATGTTCGTGGTCGCCGGGAGAGGGGCGTTACGCAAAGTTTTTCCGTCACCCTGTAGAAAGGCTGGCGGTGACGGTGACGACGATGCGACGGTGTTACGGGAGCGGGAGGCGGGGGTGGGGGTGGGGTGGGTTGTCGTCTGGAAGGAGGTATGGGGGTGTGACGCTTTTCCTTCTTTTTTCTCTTTTCCTTTTCCTCTCTCTCTGTGTCTCTCTCTCTCTCTATCTATCTATCTATCTATCTATCTATCTCTGTCTCTGTCTCTGTCTCTCTCTCTCTCTCTCTCTTTCACATACACTTTTTTAATTTTTCTCACTCTCTTCTTTGATAAGAGCGTCAGGAGGTAAGTGTATCAAAGACGATCGAGGAGAAGATCCCGCTTAAACAGTCCCCCAGTAATCAGATATCAACTAACATCAATATCTCAGTCATAAATCATCCTCACATATGACAAAAAAAAAAAAAATCGAAAACAAGCTGACTTAAACATATATAAAAAAGCGGAAAGCACAAAACCAAAACCATGATGCAAACAAATGCACATGGACAACTCTAGCATACACCACGAGAACAACGTAAGCAACCACAACTACCTCCAACAACAACATTAAACCCCACCACCAACACCCCTCCAACAAAATCACCCTCACCACCACCCTCTCCAAAGAAAGAAAGAAAAAAAAAAAAAAAAAAAAAAAAAAAAACATCTCCACCACCCCCTCCAACAACCCCCACCACCACCCCTCTAACAACACCTCCAACACCACCAACAACAAACCCCCAAACCTTGAGATCACGTGACCCCGATCCCTAAGCGACGACCCTCCACTAAACACGATTTTTTTCCTGAAACGTGGCGACATCAAGGGAAACCCCCCACCCCCACCCCTTCGTCACGGCATGGGAACATGGGAACTTGGGCCCTGTTGTGTAGGGGCTCCTGTTGAAGGGCGGTTCTGGGTGATTGTTATTTATATGTGTTTCGAATCACGACAGGAGCCCCGGGGTGAAAGAAGTGAAGGAAGAGAGGGTCTGTTTCTTGCTGGATTCCCTGAAGAAGATCCGATGTGAAAGAAGTGAAGGAAGAGTTGGATTCTTGTTGGATTCCCTGAAGGAGCCCCGGGGTGAAGGAAGTGAAGGAAGAGAGGGTCTCTGTTCCTTGCTGGATTCACTCCAGGAGCCCCGAGGTGAAAGAAGTGAAGGAAGAGTTTCTTGTTGGATGCACGACAGCAGACTCGGGGTGAAAAAGTGAAAGAAGAGTTGGATTCTTGTTGGCTTCACGGGAGGAGACTCGAGGTGAAAGAAGTGAAGGAACAGAGGGTCTGTTTCTTGCTGGATTCCCTGAAGGAGCCCAGGGTGTAAGAAGTGAAGGAAGAGAGGGTGTATTTTTTGTAGGATGAAAGAAGGGCGTGTTTTGCTGTTGTATTAGCATCGACACTCGGAGTGAAGTAAAGAAAGAACGGACGTTTTCTTATCGAGACAGGAGCTGGAGTGAAAGAAATGAAGGAAGTTGAAGGAAGATGGGTGTATTTCTTAATGAATATGTAACGGGATTCGAAATGAAAGACGTGGCGGGACTAGTGCAGGAAGAAAAGTATCTTTACTAACGATATCATGATAGAAATTGGAATTTAAGAAGCGAATGAAGTGGTGAAAGAAAAGAAAAGAAGAGATGGATTCATAGCAATAATGAAAATTGCTTTTATCGCCAAGCTATCGTTTATGTCTTCAAATTTACGCAAGAACTCTGAATGACATAAGGGATAAAAATAAGAATAAAAACTTGAAAAGAAAGAACTGAACGAAGCGATGAAACAAAAAGAAAAAGAAAGAAAAGTCACATCAGCAACAACGCCATCTAGATTTTCTTTTCCTCCATTTTACTCCTCCATTTTGTCGTAAACATTTTTGCAATTTATCAACAATTAGTCTGACAGGCCTATACAGACACCCAAATTTTTGACTTACTGACAATGGTCCAGCATCCTTTAAACGTCCACGGATTCCCCCTATGGCTTCCATACAACACCCATTTTAAAGGGGCAAACGAGAGCACTAACTAAAGGCGCACTTTACAGGCGTTAGAACATCTACTTGCTTCAACCTCAGGGAGCGTTGGTTTTGCCATCGTTAGATACGATTAGCGTGATAAATGTCATCAGTTGTACTGACTTTATCCTCATCATTATTATGACCGTCATTATCCATGGAATACATAAATTAATACATATCTACATGCCTACATACCTACCTACACACACACACACACACACACATACACACACACACACACACACACACACACACACACACACACACACACACACACACACACACACACACACACACACACACACATATATATATATACATATATATATATATATATATATATATATATATATACATATATATATATATATATATATATATATATATACATATATATATATATATTTATACATATATATATATATATATATATATATATATATATATATATATATATATACTGTATATATGTACAGAAGAATAAATAGATGGATAACTAAATAACTAGATAGATGCCTATATAGATAAACAGATAAAACAGCAACAGAGAGATATTAAAACAAATATTCATACACATACACAAACACACACACACACACACACACACACACACACACATACACACACACACACACACACACACCGACACACACACACCGACACACACACACACGCTGCTGTTTGTAAAAGAAAGAAATTGAAGCAACGCAATCAAACTCGGTCTCATGATATTTACAAAACGGAAAAGATCAGAAGCTAATTTTCAAACAGATAACTTATCACAGGATTTTTTTTGGGCCCGAGTCTTGTTATCGCTTATTCGCTCATTTCCCATGTCGTGAAAAGAGAAAAATATAAAAAATAGAAATGGCCATTAAAAGTAAAAACATATAAATACGTGATAATGGTCACAGACACGCGCATCCTAAGTTCACATACGGATCACACACGCACGACACACACACACTTGCACATAAACACATACACACAAAGACACAGACACACTCACGCACATACACACACGCACAGTCACTTGAAAAAAAATATAAATAAACACACAAAACCCGATCATACAAACATACCATAAAAATACAAACATAGTAAACAAACAAAACAAAAAACACACCAATCCCCTCACCCCCTCTCCCCTACCCAACCCCCACCCCCAACACAAAGAATCAAAACACCCCCCTTCCCCCCCACCCCCACCCTCCCTCCCTCCCCCACTAACTCAAGAACCCGTCAGAATTAAAGCCAGAACGACTCCGAGCACATGTGTACCTTGGTCACGAAAACGCATAAGGTACAAGTGTTGTGAAGCGGGAGGCTGTGCTATCTGTGTACGCAGGCAGCGCCACACGACACACCTGAACTACACCCAGCACCGCCGTTAACAGGTTGCGAACGGCGGCGCTGTTAAGAACGGCGGGCCCGGCTGTTTAATTCCTCTTGGAGACTGTGTGTTTCTTTGTTTTCTTGCTTTTTGCGTGCTTGAGCGTGTGTGTGTGTGTGTGTGAGTTTGTTTGTTTTTTGTTTGTTTGTTTGTGTGTGTGTGTGTGTTTGTGTGTGAATGAGTGCGTGAGTGAGAGTGAATGTTGGTGTGCGTGTATGTGTACACGTGCGCATGTATATACATGCATTTATGTGTCTGTGTGAATACATTAATCATAAACAAATCGAATTCCCAAACCTTATTAAAATGCAAGTACACCAAGTAAATAAAAAGTAAGTAAAAATCAAGCGACCCTTTTAACGGATGAATAATGAACAGAGGCCCCAAAGTGTGCAGACAATAAACCCGTGAATACATTAAGCTTAAACAAAATAGACGACAAGGGACTCAATGAATTACCACTGTTCAAAAAGGAGAAGTAGGAGAAAAAGTGTGAAGTAGGAGGAAGAGAAGAGGAAGAAGAAGGAAAAACAAGATAAACGTAGTAGTAGTAGCAGCAGCAGTAGTAGTAGCAGCAGCAGCAGCAGCAGCAGCAGCAGCAGTAGTAGTAGTAGTAGTAATAGTAGCAGCAGCAGCAGTAGTAGTAGTAACAGTAGTAGAAGAAGAAGACGAAGAAGAAGGAAGAAAAAAAAATGAGCAGAGGACTAAAGGGAGGAAGAAGGCGAAAAGCAGGAAAACCAGAAGAAGAAAACGCAGAAATAAAACATAATTGTGGGGGCAACAAAAGCCCAAGTCACTTTATTTTAACGAAGCTCCTTACTCGAGGCAGTTAACCCTGGCACCCGCTGGCACTGTGGCACCTCCATGTTCGCCGCAGAGCGCTCTCGTGTGCACGCCCCAGGTGCTCGGCACTTGTTCCTCCGCCGCCCTCGCTAACCCGCGCTAACCAGACAGAATAATTTCAACATGTCACCGACGCCGTTTGGCTGACTGTGTAATTTTCTCGGCGTCGCCTCCCGTTTCGGGTTCTTTTTCGTTTTGTTTGTTTGTCTCTCTGGATTTTCGTGTAGGCCCATTTTCGTTCTTGGTCGATGTTTATTTGGTAGTCTATCGATGGGTATGTTCTTTGTATGTTTGCGTATGCATGTGTATGTTTGCGAACGCGTGTATGTGAGAGGCTATCTATATATATAAGTAACTAAACAAATATATACATGTGTAAATATAATATAGATAGATACAGATATAGATATAGATACATAAATACATACATATATACATACATACATATAGATAGATAGGCTCAGAGACATTCTGCAGATAGATAAATAGCTAGATATAAACTTAGAAAGACAGACATATACAAGGATCGAGATATGCTTAAATATCTATAAATAAATGGATGGCTAGATATATATACAGATAGAGATATGTATATAGAGATATACTTACTAATATGCATGCAAACACACACAAACACACACACATATACACAGATATTTGCCTCGACAAACAGACAGATAGACAGATAGATAAGATACATAAGAAAATAAACGTATAGTGATGTCCCATCCTTCCCATCTTCCCATTCCTCTCTGCCTCCGCAAACTCCTCTATTCATCGCCTCTATTTCCATCTCATATCTTTTTCTCTCCTCGCCCCTTCCTCCTCCTTTCGGTCTTCGCTCCCCCTCTCCCTCCTCCCCTTGCCTCCCCCCTCTCACCCTGCCCTTGCTTCCCCGCTTCCCCCTCCCCCTGCCCCACCCCCCTCACCTCCTCTCTTTCCTCCTGTGAACACGAGACAAGATGTAAAATGTCCCCCCGTCTCTTAAAATATAATTGCGTCAATAAAAGGCGACGTTAACATGACGAAAAACGATGCTATTGAACTTGCATTGTGCATAGGAGATTCCGTGGCGCTGCCTTCCATTGTTACGGTGGTCTGGGGATGCCCAAACTGAATTAGCATATTGGGATGATGGCGTTCTCCCTTTTTCCTTCTCTTTCTCCTCTTCTTCGCCCATTTTCTTCTTCTTCTCTCTATCCCTTTCCTTCTTCCACCCTCATCCATTGCTCCATTTCATTCAGTCTCCTTCTGTTTCCATTTCTGTTTTGCCTTTCTTTTGCTCCATATACCTCCCTTTCTCCCTTTCCTTCTTTTCTAATATATCTCATCTCTCCCTTCCTCTCTTCACTTCCCTTTCTTCATCCTCTTAGCTCCAGTTTCCTCACCTCCCATCTTTCTTCTCTTCCTTTTTCCTTAGTCCCTCCCCTCTCTCTCTACTCTTTCCCATTCCTCCTTTTCTTCTCCCTCCTTCTTCCTCTTCCCCTTCTTCCTTTCCTTCTCTCTTGCTCCACTACCTCCCTCCCACGTCGCCAACCCCGTCTCACGGCTGTGATTGAAAACGTTCAAATATTCTGATG
>NC_091571.1:6512460-6517460 GCF_042767895.1 Penaeus vannamei | reverse complement strand
GTGTGTGTGTGTGTGTGATAGAGAGAAAGAGAGAGAGAGTAATAAACATAGATAGACAGACTCAGAAATAATGTATGGGATAGTGGTCTATTTTTTATGTGTGTATACCTTGTTTGTATGACTGTATTTATATCTATATATTATTTGTATATACATGGCAATGTAAACAAGAGCCGTGTGCAGATTCAACACACAGACACAATACAAAAATCCCCACCATTAACATGTTTTTCATCTCATTTCATTTCAGCGACAGAATTCAGCCAGTGCCAATAACAGATCTATAATGTTCTTTTGTCTTTCTCAGCTCAGCTTGGCACTTGTTCTCTTTCTGGAACAAGCTCTGTGATTGTTCATAAATAGGGTGATATTCTGTCTTGTAATAAGTGCTATGGCTCCTGCGTTATCGACATCTTTCTGTTTCTCTCTCCGTTTGTTTTGTTTGTGTGGTTATTTTCATAAAGATTTTATATCCCGGGTATCTCTTCTCTTTCTCTCTCTCTCTCTTTCTCCTTTTTTCTATGTCATATCTTTTTCTCTCTGCCTCTCTTTCCTCTCCGTCTCTTTTTTTCTCTCTCTTTATCACTTTTTTTTCTCTCTTTATCACCTTTTTCTCTCTCGGCCTCTCTTCCCTCCTTCTGCTGTGCCCATCAACATACCGGCGAAACCAGCTGATCAATCACACCTACTAGACCAAGCTCTGGATAAATAACAGCTGGGTTTTCATAAATAACTGTAGGACTATGGCAAAGAAGAGTCTTACTTTGAATAAATAAATATCGGGGCTTTAACAAGTAAACAGCCGGACTTTAATAAATAAAAGGTAGAGTTTAGCAAATAAACCTATGCTTGGATAATCAACAGCTGGTTTTAATAAGTAACAGGTATGAATAATTAGACATCGATAAATAATGGATGGACTTTATTGAATATAGTTGGACTTCTAAGAAACGGAAGCGGGATTTCTAAGAAATAATATCCCGGCGTAATAAACTTTATCCCCTGACTTCATTAGCTCCTAATTCATGTCATCACAGACCTCTCTCCCTCTTTCCCCCTCTTGCTTAGCCCCCCTTTCTCTTTCCGGTATTCTCTTGTTTCGGATATTCCCTCTTCGCTATCCTTTCCACCTCCCTGAAATCCGAGTGGGTTCTCCTTGCAATAACCTTGAAGTTTGCCTCCCTGTCTATTCTTGTCTTCACAACCCGTGAATTGGCTGCTATGAAGTTTCACATAACCTATGATTCATCCGGTCACACGCATAACTCACTTGTGATTCATGAACACAGAATTAGAGACTGAGAAAGTTTTAGCAAGATAAACTCTGCGGATTTTCCCACCATATTCCATTGATTCGGATTCTTTCTTTTTTTTATCGACTCGTACATGTTACTTTGTTTCTCTAGGGTTCAGCAGCAGTCGCGCTCCCTTGCTAAACATCACCCAACCGGGGAAATTCATATCAGAAACCTCATGTTAATCAACTCGTTTTACAATCCTTAGATAACTTCCACCAACGTGTCGTGCCCTTTCTTAAAAATAAAAAAAATGATCTCCACATTAATAAATAACACACAGCAATGAATAAACAAGTACACAGAACAAACCGTCCGAATAAAAGCCACATCTATCATCGTTTCCACAAATTCCCCAACAAGAACGCGCAGTCTTTAAAAGGCAGCAAAGGTTCCTTCACCCACCCCGTCTGCTGTTACCGACCACGAGTCCAGTCTTCCCGGTCATATCCCGGGATTTCAGGTTATGCACAATAACCAGTATAGCAGTGTAGCTCGGGGATATTCACGCCCACCACCACACAAACAAGGGCCGTCGTTTCGGCTCTGATCACCACACCTACATCTCACCATAATCTGTGTTTAAGTACAGTAATCATCATTCTTGCATACCATCCTTATCTGTATCGCAGTATGATCATTTTGATCCTCACACTTACATTTCCCTACTCTCAGAATCCGAGGCCACTGAACACAACGTCCTCCTCAGCCTCCTTCGGGATCAGACGAGGATATCCGATGAGACTCCTGTGGTCACATACCTCGCGACTCACTATCCTGGAGTCAAGCTCGCTCATCCTTCCTAGAGATTTTCTAGGGATCAACTCCTCTACCATAACATAGGTCACACAAAACGGGCAGAAGCGTCTCGGGTCATGCAAATACCTCCAACAGCTGGGCCAGCAGCCATAATCACAACCATCAGAGGTCATCTACAACCATGAACAGTGCCAAAACCCATCCAACATCATCATCACAACCCCGGGGTCATCCACTTCTACCAGATGACCCGTATCGTCTACTAGAAGCTCGAATCATCCACCACCATTTTCGTAACCTAGGATCACCCACATGACCTCGTCGGGACACGGGGTCAACCACTATCCGAATCAAGCCTTGGGCTCATCCGTCATATCGGGAATCTGGGGCCGTCCTCTGCCGTGACGACAGCCCGGGGTCATCCACCACCATCGCCAAAGCCCGGGGGTCATCCACCGCAGGAGGCAGCCCGATCGGTAATGTCAGCGAAGAGGGGGGGAGGGGGAGGAAGAATAGGGGGTGGTAGTGGAGGAGGAGGAGGAGGAGGAGGAGGAGGAGGAGGAGGAGGAGGAGGAGGAGGAGGAGGAGGAGGAGGAGGAGGAGGAGGAGGAGGAGGAGGAGGAGGAGGACGGCTCTGAGACAATCAATACTCACAAATTTAGGGTCTCGTCAGCTCGCCTCTCTGTTTACATTTTTATCCCTTTATGCTGTTTCTGGTTCGTTCTCTCTTCTCTGCGTTTCGTCCTTTCCCTTTTTTTAAACAAACATGTATTTCTTTTTTCACTTCTTCAATTGTTTTTGTTATTTTCTTATATTACATAGCCATTATTTCAAATATATTCGCAATCCTCTTGAAATTTGCATCAGCTTCAAGCTAGAATCTTTCGTTCATCAATCGCGATCTTTCGTTATCAGAATCGAAAAATGTGGGGCTCGAAAGAGAACATCTTCGGCTACATCGCAAAAAAGAACACAAAACTTTTGTTCTACCGATGTTCTACTGATCCATGGTGCTCTCAAGATTCATGTTATTTTGTTCTTCCTCAGATTCGTGGGCTGGGAGACTCTCATTCACGTTTCAGCTGACTGACACTAAGCGTGATCGCAATCTTTGCAAACCGAGATCACACTTTTTCTTCGCATTTCGTCTTAATTCCCCGCTAAACTTTAATCTTTGTTGCTGTAGCGGGGTTCGAGATGAAATTGAATATGCCCTTCCTCTGGCTTTTCTTACGTTTGTCTCGCTTACTTTCGCTCAGTTTTAGTTCCATATCTTTCAACATCTCTATCTTATGCCTTCTTTCCGTTCTCTGTGTTTCTCTCTCCATCTTTCCTATTCTTCTCTTTTTCTCTTTTCCTCACCCTGTATCATCTTTTCTACATCACTCTGTCTCCTAACATCTAAATTTCTCATCCACTCTCCTCCTCCCTCCCCTTTTTATATTCTCCCTCTCCCTCTTTGTCTTCGTTTCCCTATCTGTATCCATGTCTGCATGTCTCTCTTGACTCCATCCCTCTCTTTATTCATCCTCTCCCCTTCCCTATCTCTTCTTCTCCCCGTCTTTTCCCTCTTCCTCCTTCCCTCTCCTCCCTGTCCTCCCTCCTCAGCCCGCAAACCTCTCCCTGGTAATATCCTGTCCAGCATTTTCGTACAGGACAATTTACCGAGGCCCCAGACACCAAGGGTTCCCCGGAATATCATGTTAAGAGCAATGGTTCCCCGAGTCTAAGTACGACAGGCTTCTTGACAACAGACTGTGAGGAGGAGAGAAAAAAATAGAATAAAATAAAACTTTAATCACTCGCAAAATTAAACTTAATTAACCACGTGTCAACAAATGCAAGAAAAATTGGATGCGAGATGATGGTGTGACGCCTTACACGGAGCTCTGCGCCGGCGCAGCTCGTATCATCATTGCAAGCTTCCCTGAGGCTACGCTTCAATTGCGAGCGAAGCTTAGCAGACATGATATAATGGTAGTGTTTGCAATTATCAATGTTAGCAATCAGGTCACATTGGTCCTTCTTCAAAAACTGCTTGAGCGGAGGAGGAGCCAGTAAAGCGACCTCAGGACTAATCCCAAAGCTGTGCTTCCGGGCCTTAGCTACCCTCTCTTGGGTTTTCATCAAGCGAGCTCATTCGTTCTCTAATTACTGCACCAAATGGGGGGTGCAACATTGCAACACCCCCCACTCCCCCACCGACTCAGCGGGGGGCGGGGCTAACCCTCCGGCAACCTGAACTGACCAATCGGGTCCCACCATGGGCAGGCCCGGTTCACCGACAGCCAATCAATGAGCCACTTAGCAAGATGACTCCTCCCACCTCACACTTCTGTCGAGACATTTACATATTGAAAGTAACGGACAGACGGGAGGTTGAGGCCCTCAACTCCCTATCTAAACTTAATGGGATACTCAGGCCCAAAGGCGCAGTAGGGCAACAAAAACATTATTTGCATACACTACAACCTCGCTAATTCGGTGTCACCCACACAGCACGCCTGCCAAGCTCAGCCCTACCTGCTTCATCACCATAACCTGGTTAGCGTCTGATACCAAGTTTATCCTGCTATCTCGGCGACGCCCGCTTATAACAGAGCTCGCCTCCGCCACGGCCGTATCCCCCAGACGCCGCAGTTGCTCCAGGGAACCCCCAAAGAAACAAGAGTAACCAAGCATAAACAAGCAATATAAAGGTGTTTACTGATGTGTTATGATTGATCATGTGTCCTCCCCAACTCTCTCAGCCGCGGGAACCTCATTACTACAACACCAGCCGCCCTTTCCGTATACACAGGGCCCACGTGGCGCCCACCGCACCGCAGGTCCTTCCACAGTCTCTGACGAACCGATCCGCGCGATGCTGAATAAACCAATATGTCAGTTTCACGTAATAAATAATGTACTATTAACGGAGCTATCAAGTGCTCCTTCACGCCATCT
>NC_091571.1:6467460-6469960 GCF_042767895.1 Penaeus vannamei | reverse complement strand
ACGAGCCACCCGTAATCATCTCCGGACGTGCTCGTAGGAATGGGCGTGGCGAATACACAGGGCGCGCGGGCGAGCAGACACCGATCGACTGGCGCTGTTGAGACCGATCATTGATTCCCTGAACACTGTATCTATTTGACGCTTTCTTGGTCATGGGCAAGGTGGGGGGTGGGGTGGGGGTAGTAGGGGAGGAGGATGGGGTTGGGGGCTGAGGGGGGATAGGGGCTGGGATTGGGGACTGGGGTTGAACCCAAAGGGGGGGCTGGGAGGGGCTGAAATAGGGGGTTGGGGTTGAGGTCTCAAGTTGGGGCTGGGGGCCTGGGGTTGAGGGCTGGTGACTGGAATAGGGGACTGAGGTCTGAAGTTGGGCTCGGGGCTGGGGTTGGGGGCCTGGGGCTGAGGGCTGGTGGCTGGAATACGGGGCTGGGGTTGGGTCTGAAGTTGGGTCTGGGGGGCTGGGGGTTAAGGTCTGAAGTTGAGGTTGGAGTGGGATCCAGATAAGATTGGGCGAAAGATGAAGTAAGGTTTGGGTGGTGGATGGGGTTGGGTGGATTGGAAGCAGGGCTGGGTGGTTTAGGGGAATTTGGGTTGAGGTTGACGTGGCTGAGGTAGAATTGGGTGGTTGGAGGGGGTTTGGGGGTTAAAGTAGGGGTTAAAGTGGAGTTGGGTGGAAATTGAAGTCTGAAGTGAGAATGGGTGGGGAGAGGTTGGGGAGTTGAAGTGAGGTTAGGGTGGAATCGACTAGTGGGATGGGAAGGGGGGAGAGGTTGACATCAATCACAATACACATAAGAGAGACGAACAATACAATGTAGAAGAGACACGTACGTAAGACAAAGAAAGAGAAAGAGAGAACGAGAAATAAATAAATAAAACCCAGTCAGAACACACCCAAAACAAAAAAACACAGAACAAACATTTAAAACAACACTTTAAAGCACACACCTTACCACAACCGCAAAAGACCCGACCTAAACGCGTACAAACCCTCAATCCTCCGTACATAAAATCCGTTAAAAAAAAGTTAGTACGAATGCTTGATGTGATACCAAGGGCTTACGAACGTCCGGAAAGAGACAATATGTTTTCTTCTCGTGGCGTAATCAGAATATAAAACTCTCCCGAGAAATATTATCAAAACAGGTTCTACAGGAAGGTGCCTGTGCTTGCTTGGGAGGAGTCTTTGCTCCCTGCGACAATACTGTGGGAATCTCTGCTTTGCCATATGGTAATAATAATAATAATAGTAATAAGGAGAAGGAAACGGCAGTAATAAATAAATATAAAAAACGGATTTGGCAAAAATGGCAATATTAGGTGAAGGAATTCGTTAGGAGAATTGGTCAGTAAACAAATATCTATAGGATACATGAACGATATCAAAGAGCAGATTTACCATTTGCAGATTTTAATTAAGAAGTAGGCCTACACCACACCCGATTTATCCACTAAAGACATCCA
Organism: Penaeus vannamei; assembly: GCF_042767895.1. Classification (NCBI taxonomy): domain Eukaryota; kingdom Metazoa; phylum Arthropoda; class Malacostraca; order Decapoda; family Penaeidae; genus Penaeus; species Penaeus vannamei. The sequence continues at coordinate 6,468,499 of NC_091571.1, read as the reverse complement.
TAAAAGGCGGAGGAGTATATACTCAGACACAGTCAGACGCACAAGCACCGGAACATGACAGTTAAACAATATCAATGTACTTTGAACATTCCGCCAAGCAACACCGGAAGTACAGCACTGATCTGCTCAACGAGGAACGCATGATCCTCGTTCCCCGTGCTTTGACTTTCAGCTCTGTTAAACATCAGCGAACTTCTGTTTTGGAGTTTTGAAGCATATGAGGCTCCGAACCCGTGTTTTGCATCTCGGACTATTCTTCTCATATACTCAAGGCTACATTTTGCCGCTTTACAGTTGAGTTATATGAGAATTTTCACTATTTTTAGGCAATTGTTCGTTTCTTTCTTTCTTTCAATTTTCTGTCTTCCTTCTCTCATCTGAACCATCTTCTCTCTCTAACCTTCTCTCTCTCCTCTCCCTCCTTCTCTCTCCTCCTTCTCTCTCTCTCCCTCCTTCTCTCTCCCTCCTCTCTCCTCCTTCCTCTCTCTCTCTCCTCCTTCTCTCTCTCTCTCTCTCCTCCTTCTCAATCCTCCTTCTCTCTCTCGATCCTTTCCTCTTCTCCTTCTCTCTCCCTCCTCTCTCTCTCTCCCTTCTCTCTCCTCTCCTCTCTCTCTCTCTCTCTCTCCTCCTCTTCTTCTCTCTCCTTTCTCTCTCTCTCTCCTCCTTCTCTCTCCTCCTTTCTCCTCCTTTCTCTCTCTCTCCTCCTTCTCTCTCTCTCTCCTCTCTTCTCTCTCTCTCTCCCTCCTTCTCTCTCTCTCCTCCTCCTGGGCCCTCCTCCTTCTGGGCCTCCTTCTCTCTCTCCCTCCTGTTTCTTTCTGTTTTTCTTCTTTTTCTTTCTTTCTTTCGTTTCTTCGTTTCTTCTTTTTCTTCTTTTCGAGTTTCTTTCTTCTTTCCTTCCTTTCTTCTTTCTCCTTCCTTTTTCTTTCTTTCTTTCTTTCCTTCTCTTCTTTCTTTCCTTTGCTTTCTTTCTTTCTATTTCTCTTTCTTCCTTCTTTCTTTCTTTCTTTCTTTCTGATTCTTTCTTCTTCTTCTGGGCTTA
>NC_091571.1:6442460-6444960 GCF_042767895.1 Penaeus vannamei | reverse complement strand
CCCACGCATTTATGTACCCAACACCCCTCCCTCATCAACTCATACATACACACATACCCAACTCCTTATCAATTTTAACTATCCCCCCTCGCTTCTCCTTCTCCTCCTCCTCCTCCTCCTCCTCCTCCTCCTCATCATCATCATCATCATCATCATCATCATCATCATCATCATCATCACCATCATCATCATCACCATCATCTCACTCTCCCCCCTCCCCTCCCCTTCCGTTCCAATCCCCCCTCTCCTCCCCTCCCTTTCCATCCCCTCCCTCATTCTCCACTCTCTCCCTCTCTTCCCCGCCCACAAGCACTCCCCCGTCACTAAGGTGGTGATGGCGGGCGCGCAGGTAGTGGGCGATGGAGAGCGCACAGGTAATGGGCGACGGAGGGGGCACAGGTAATGGGTGACGGAGGGCGCAAATGGGCGAACAGGCATTGACAGGTGGTGTCGAATCTCCGGCGCGACGACCAATTACGCCAATTACGCGAAAAGCAATTACGTCCCGGCACGACCCCTCAACGCGAAGCAAATGCTGAGAGGTGGTAATGAGGAGAGGAGAATGGCCGTGGTTGGGGGGAGGAGGGGGGAGGGGGATGCGGAGAAGGGGGAGGGGGGTAAGGTGTGCATGTGGGCGTCAGGAGGAGGGTGGCAGGGAGAGAGAGAGGATCTAGTGAAGGAAGCGAGGGGGATATGGAGGGGATGGAGGAGGAGGGGAAAGAAGAGGAAGAGGGGAGGAGGAGGAGAAGAAGAATGAGAAGGAGAAGAAGGAGAAAAAAAGGTAGAAGGAGGAGTAGAAGATGGAACAGATGTTGGAAGATGAGGAAGAAGATTGGAAAAAATAAGGAGGAAGAGAGGAGAGACGCAGAAGTGGGAGGGGGAGGGAGGTGCGGCAATGTAGTGAAGATTTCCCCTCTATTTTTCCTTCTTCTCCCTTCCCTCCTACCCCATTACCTGTTCTTACAGAGACGGTGGACACATTTGTTAAAAAACGAACTGTTATTATTATTATCTGTTTCATAACTATTTTCTTTTAATCTCTTTAGACCCATCGTTTACCTTTTAAAAAATGGGGAAAGGCCATAAATCTGTACCTACCCCCTCCCTTCCTACCCCCCACCCCAATCATACCCATGGGTCAATACCCCACTCCTAATCCCCCCCCCCTTCCAATCTGTAAAAGAATGGCTACATGTCACGGAAACAAGACCTCCCTCTCTCTCTCTGTCTCTCTCTCTCTTTCCCTCCCTCTCTGTCTCTCTTTCCCTCCCTCTCTCCCTCTCCCTCTCCCTCTCTCTTTCTCCCTCTCCCTCTCCATCTAATTTTTTTCTCACATCATCTGCCTCAGTGATTTTTTTTATCTCTTCTTGCACCTTCTTCGTATCGCTTTCTTTCATATTAATCGAGAAACATTGTGCAAACTAATACAAATCTTCCAAATCAATAGAACGATGGATTATGTGTATCCAATAACAAATCACTAAATTACAAAGCAAATGGTTTACAGGTTACGAACATATTTCATTTTGGAATCCTATGAAATATTGTGTAAACACGTAGCTGTTTTTCTATTTACAAAATCCTGTCCAATCAGAAATGTAATAAATACAAAGAAAAAAAATATTGAATTAAGATATCCGAAATCGGATGATATAAAATTGCAGGTAAACATAGGAATACATTATAATTTCATCATAGGTTACAGCTTATAATCTGATCTAATAAAATGTATTGAAGTACGAACACACATGCAGTTAGCATCGTGGAAAAATATACACTCTGCATAAGTCTCTCTGTCTGTCTTGTTTCTCTTGCATTTCCTCTCCCTTTCCTTCACTCTTTCTGTCTTCATATATCCATCTTTCTTCCCTCGCATTTGACTATATCTTCTGTATCTCTCTCTCTCTCTATCTATCTTTATCCTCTTCTCTCTCTTTCTCCCCCCCCCCAACTCTCTCTCTCTTTCCCTCTCCCCATCTCTCTTATCCCTTCCCTCTCTCTCGCTATTTTCATCCCCCTCTCTCTCTCTCTCTCTCTCTCTCTCTCTCTCTCTCTCTCTCTCTCTCTCTCTCTCTCTCTCTCTCTCTCTCTCTCTCTCTCTCTCTCTCGCTATATATTTCATCTCTCTCTCTCTTCCTCTCCCTCTCTCTCCCTCTCCCCGCCTCTCTCCCCCTCTCTCTCTCGCCCTCTCCCTCTCTCCCTCTCCCCCTCACCCTCTCCCCCCCTCTCCTCCCTTTCCCTCTCCCTCCCCCTCTCCCCCTCCCTCCCCCTCTCCCTCCCTCTCCCTACCTCATCCGCCTCTCCTCCTCCTCACATAAACAAATGTACACACACAAACAACCTTCTTACATATATAACAAAAATCCCACGGAGAAGAAAATCACATCCTTCAGTATCCTCTTGAAATCCTTTGATGTAAGAGGTTCGAGAAAAGGCATCAAACCACTCGCAATCTGATAGAGCGAGTAGGCACGGGGAATCAAATCGCATAGGCCTACGA
>NC_091571.1:6422460-6432460 GCF_042767895.1 Penaeus vannamei | reverse complement strand
CTTATCACAGCAGTTTAGATCCTGTGATAATAACACTAAGGCTGTATGTGAAATATTAATGATAAGATCCTTTTCTTCACAAATGAATTGCCGTCCTTGCGTTATCCGATAAGATTTTCATTTAAAAAGCCTCAAACACTAATAAAAAATAAACATTAAAATGAATCAATATTGCAAAGTTCTCGTTGCAAGCTTAACACTTTACACTACTAAGTTTACTCAAGACAAGATTACATATTTTCAGAATCATAATGATTATTAATTCAATTTATAATATACAAACCGCTGTTTCTTTCCACCTTTTATTATATGAATAACGCAAATTGATAATAAACCCGAACGGATCACCCTGAAGCAAAATCAACCTTCTGTAAAAAGTATTAAAAAGAAAAAAAAAAAAAAATCGCCACAAACAGTAAAACGAAAAACGTAAAAAAAACGAAAAGAAAAAAGAAAATCCCCTTTTTTTGCGTCACAAAATCACCACAAAGAATTATCCGTTTCTCACCTCGGTACAACTAATCCTAAAATCCCCAAGAATTAGGGATAATAAAGTACTAACCGGTAGTTTCACCAAATATAACCTTTAATGGCGGGTTTGACTGTATGTACATTATGGCATCCATAGCTTAAATTCTTTGATATTTTTCTGTTATAATTTTAACAAGGTTATTACAAACCTAATTCTCGAAAATTCAAGTAAGATGTAACGAAAGTGTATGAATGATTTCGACCATTTTAGATTTAAACGCTCTTGTTGGAATAAAAAATAATTTAGTTTTTTCTTTTTTTTTACATAATTACCCATTCATGATGTTATTAGTCTTTAATACTTTTATTACTTTCTACTTTCATTAACATTTTTTTTATCATCTTTTTGCCGTTTATTCATCTATTAATTTCTACATCTTTATATAATTTTGTTTGCTTCATCTATTCCCTTCTACTCTTCAGTTTACACGAAAACAAATATACCTTTTTCCCATTTATTTATCTAGTTATCCTTATCACCATCATCATTCATGACCATCATCCCTATATTATTCACTGATCTATCTCCACTTCCTTCCCGAAAATGCCCCACAAGGCATGCTCGAAGCCCCCCATTTCGAACCCTGAAACCCAAACTCGACACAGTATCAATGTATCACGTATCAAGCCCCAATCAGATGAAATTCTCCAGCGTGTATCACGTCGACCAGAGGAAACGAACTCATCCCAGGTCGATCGAGTGACGTGTGACCTTCCAAACGGATTAAAAGGAAGAAATTCGTCCGTTTGTCAATCGGGTTTGCGATCAGGTCGGTTTCGGAGCTTCAATAATATAGAGATAAGTTCGGTTCACACGCTGGCATTTTATATATATATATATATATATATATATATATATATATATATATATATATATATATATATATATATATATATATTTTTTTTTTTTTTTTTTTTTTTTTTTTTTTTTTTTTTTTTTTTTTGGGGGGGGGGGGGAGAGTTCGAAAGCAAAATTCACACCGGGTGGCGAGGGTTCGATTTTAGTGTTTGGACAAAGGGACAGTTTAGGAAGTGAGGAGGTTGAAAATGAAGTTGTATTTCTGTATCTATATATAAAAAAAGATACTTGTCATGCACCGTTAAAACCATGCAAAATGAAACAAGCACACAGAAACCAACTTTACAAAATCAATAGTCTATGGTTCATATCAACCCCTTAACCCCCCCCCCCAAAAAAAAAAAAGAGTCCCTCAAGTAATATGTCTTTCTTATCCAACGACTATCAAGATCAATCACCTAATTCGTCTCGTCTAATCAAAAAAAAAAAAAAAAAAAAAAAAAAAAAAAAAAGAACAATAAAAATATATATATATATATATATATATATATATATATATATATATATATATATATATATATATATATATATATACACAGACAGTATATATTAATGGTAATAATAATAATAAAGATAATAAAAACATTCTTACCAATAACTGTAATAACAATTATCATTCATTATTATCATTATCATTACTACAGCTACTCTAATAATAAAGAAAAACGATACCCGAACACGGACACGGATTCCCTTTGTTTAACCGGACACTCACAACAACAGCAGAGCGCTTTGGCCGTTGACATTATCCACAAATCTCTACCGCTAGGAGAGGAATGTCAAAATCCGCAATGCATTATAGAACGAATTCACAAAATTACGCGCAGTTCTAGCTGGAATGTGAGGCAAATCAAGGTGTGCATGCGTGCGCACGCGAGCGCGCCTGTGTGTGTGTGTGTGTGTGTGTGTGTGTGTGTGTGTGTGTGTGTGTGTGTGTGTGTGTGTGTGTGTGTGTGTGTGTGTGTGTGTGTGTGTGTGTGTGTGTGTGCGCGCGCGCGTGTTTATTTGTGCGTTTTCTACAACGATCTATTTGCCCCCACTACCCAAAATAAGATTTTTGCAAGGCATAAATTTTCGCAAAACTCGTTAAATGTAACGGCATATCGAAAATTCACAAAATCTTGTCTCCATTGATACGATTATTTTTTGGATGGGGTTTTATTAGTAATTTTGGCGGGCCTGAACTGCCCTCAGTTGGAGATTTTGCCGCAAATACTGCAAATCTATTATTACCCAAAGAATTACTTGCTGGGTTTTTGAGATTGCCCTGTACTTATTGTAAAATTTGGGATATCTTTGGGTGATGACTATATATGTAGCTGGTCGTCTAATAGTCGAAACTTGGTAGAAGAAAATGTGGAGACAGTTTTTTGAAACCTAAAATTCGCTTCCTTGTTAAGTAAGAATGATGACAATATTCACCGAACTACAAGCAAAATTCAGGTGACGGATAATAACTCTATATCGTAAAATCATTATTATATATTCTATGATCATCTGCTGCTGATAAATCATCTTATTCATCGCATTACTCATTCTACATAAATACGGTATGACCTTCTTGGGAATTCCAGAATTTCGTTTTGATATTGTGAATCCTCAAAATTTCCAACAAATAGCCAATCAGCCTGTATATGCAGACGATCAGGTGACGTACCTGCTTGAATCTGATCACTTACATTTTTTTAGATTATAATCTTTGCCATGAACATATTTTGTGCGTTCACGGTTGATGTGTAATAAATCTTTTGTCGGATTGGCTCACGTTGCCGACCGCCCCTCTGCTGCGAAAATTTGCTCGCATTCCGAACGAGAAAGCGAATTTAACGTTGGCAAATATTCCAAGCCCGAGATGTGTCACAAACACCATCCCCCGTTATAGTATCCAGTTCATTAAATATTTAATCTAACCATTATCATCACCAGGTGTGTCCCGGTGTCAAAACGGTCGACGACTGGGTTTCCAAGATGCGCCGTTGGCACCACTGCGACGCATCATTGCCACGTCCGCTCGGCTGGAAACCTTCCTAAGAAACCCCCTACTCAGTGCAACCCCCCCTTACCTCCACCCTACCCCCACCCTTCCCGGCACCTCCCTTGTTCCCTCCCCGATTCAAGTGCTGGTTCTTCCCTCACACGGCCGAGAACACCTCCACTTCAGAAACTTTGTCAAGAGCTCTGCTGGTCACACTGGGGTTTCCCGTTTCCCCTCTGCCAACCCTTCTGTCTATCTGCTCCCCCCCCTCTCTCTCTCTCTTTCTCCTTCTCTCACTCACTCACTCACTCTCTCTCTCTCTCCCTCTTTCTCTCTCTCGTTTTCCCACTCTCCTTTTCTGTCTTTTTCATTCTTTTTCTCTCCCTATCCCTCCCCTCTCTCTGCCTGGTTCTGTCTTTTTTACTTTCTCTTTCTCTCCTTCTTCCTCCCCTACTCCTTCCCTCTTTGTGTCTGTCTCTGTCCTTCTCTCTCTCTTTCTGTCTGTCTCCTTCTTTCTCTCTTTTTCTATCTCACTTTCTCTCTCTCTCTCTCTCTCTCTCTCTCTTTCTTTCTCCTTCCCCTTGCACAGCCCTCCTGTTATCCAGCACCTACCGTACACCTTTCCCCTCGTGTCTGGACTCTCCCCTCCACCGTAATTTGTAAAATACATAAGTTTTTCAGCACCGCGTGGATCTCATGTTTACTATATTACTTGCCACGTGTTTCGTCTCCCTTCACTACCGGCCGCACATTAGATAATGTACACTAGTGCATATAATTTTCTGCCGAGGATTATAGAGTGCCTCAAGAACAACACGCCATGGAGGGTCAACTCTGGCACCGTTGAGTGTTCGTGTGGGTGCCGCTCATTTGATCGAGTCACGCCAAAGGAGAGGATCCCAACCCTTTCCTGTGATTCTGTGTATGTATATATCTATGTGAATGTGTGTTTATGCTTGTGCTAGCATTTGTGTATGCGCGTGGTGTATGTGCATTATACTATGTATATGTATTATTTGTGAGTGTATGTATGCATTTATATAAAGTATATGAATATGTATACTATATACAGAGAGCTAGAGAAAGGGAGAACAAAATACAAATAAAGAGAGAGAGAGAGAGAGAGAGAGAGAGAGAGAGAGAGAAAGAGAGAGAGAGAGAGAGAGAGAGAGAGAGAGAGAGAGAGAGAGAGAGAGAGAGAGAGACAGACAGACAGAGACAGAGAGAGAGAGAGACGGACAGAGAGAGACGGACAGAGAGAGAGAGAGAAAGGGAGAGAGAGAGAGAGAGAGAGAGAGAGAGAGACAGAGACAGAGACAGAGACAGAGACAGAGACAGAGACAGTGACAGAGACAGAGAGAGAGAGAGAGAGAGAGAGAGAGAGAGAGAGAGAGAGAGAGAGAGAGAGAGACAGAGACAGAGACAGCTGGACAGACGGACAAACAGACTACCATCGTAAACAAAAAGCGGAAGAAATAAAGCAGTTGTAATGGCCACTGTTATGCTGACGGTTCTCACAATCACAGGTCGTCACTCTACTGTCTCCACGAAAAAGAAAAACAACATACATCACAGCCCACAATGATTAAGAAGCGAGAGATAAGGAAGAAGAGAAGGAGGGTGGCGGGAAGGGAGAAGGGGAGGGAGTTCAAAATCAAAACACTTTATTCTATTAGTTATGTGATTATTGTCTTTGTACGAATGATAGATACACAGAACAGTAACATATATATATATATATATATATATATATATATATATATATATATATATATATATATATATATAGAGAGAGAGAGAGAGAGAGAGAGAGAGAGAGAGAGAGAGAGAGAGAGAGAGAGAGAGAGAGAGAGAGAGAGAGAGAGAGAGTAAAAAGCAACAAAAACAAAGAAAAAGATTTCATTTTCCCTGGGTGCTTTTCTCAGCGCCCGTGGGTGTGTGACTGCAAGACTGATGTGTTAATACTTGCCAGTTATACTTCCTATGATGGGTTAGTTCCTGCAGTTGCAAATGGTTGGCATATATCGAGGCACAAAAGGCCTTAATTCGGAGCATGGACCGTTTCCTTCCTTGCTCTGCAATTATAGAGGATGCAATAACTGGTTCTTGAAGACTCAGAAATGGGTTTAGTCTTGGTGCGTCTGCAAGCACGTACGTACGAGGGCGTATGTTTTATCTGTTTATTTTTCTTCCTTACTTTTCTTTTCGGCGCTTGTGAATTTTGTGCATGTACGTCTTGCCTTATCAAGATCTAGATACAGAATCCCCCTCCCCCCCCAAAAAAAAATGAAATTCGTTTGAGGTTGATATATGTTCTGGTTTCATCCCTCTTCTCCTTTTCTCTCTCTTTCTCCCTTCCCACCTCTCTCACTCTCTCTCTTTCTCTCAATAGTGACAAAGATAATATAATTTACTATAAAGGCAATTCCAACATCATCAACAACAACAACAGTAATAATAATAATAGCAACACCACAAAAACAACAGGAATTCATAACATCAGTATCTTACAGTGACCCACAAAACGCCATAGGCCTAGCGGTAAGGAAACTGAATCCTGATTTATCACGTAATCCCTGTAGGCTAATGAATGGTGATTAAGATTCCTGATTCTCGCGTGACATTTTCTGGCGCTTCTTTGCCCATTTCCTCTTATTATGAACTTCCATCTGATTCGCTAATTCAACACATCGACTTCTATCACAACATTCTTTTCTTTTCCTTTTCTTCGACCCTCCCCTCCTCTTTCCCATTCTTTTATTTGATTTCTATATTTTTTCTCATTCTTACTCTCTGGCTTTCATCGGTTTTCCCCTCTCCTTTCATCCTTTCTGTCTTTCCTCATCCTTTTCCCTCTCTGTCTTCACCCCGTCCCCTCTCTTTCCTCATCCCTTTCCCTCTCTCCCTTCTTTCTATCTTCTCCCCTTTCCCTCTCTCCCTTCACCCCTTTCCCTCTCTTCCCTTCACCCCTTTCCCTCTCTCTCCTTGCCTTTTTCCCTCTTTCCCTTAACCCCTTTGTCTCTCCTCACCGTTTTTCCTCTCTCACCTCTTTCCTTCCCTCCCTTCACCCCTCTCTCTCACTCTCTCTCTCTCTCTCTCTCTCTCTCTCTCTCTCTCTCTCTCTCTCTCTCTCTCTCTCTCTCTCTCTCTCTCTCTCTCTCTCTCTCTCTCTCTCTTTCTCTTTCTCTTTAACCACACCTTATATCCCCCGTCAAAAAACAAAACAAAAAAATTATGCAACCGAGAAACGAACATTCCATTTTTTTTCTTCTTCTCTATCTTTACCTTTTCTTTTTTCTTTTTGTCAGCGTGTCAGATACTTGAGAATTCGACCGTGTCATGAGGTGTGGGAGTGTCTGTCTGTCTGCGTGGGTGGGGAGAGGTGGGGTGGGGGTGAGGGGAGGGGAGGGGAGGGGGGGGAGGGGAGGGAGAAGGATCTTTCAGAAGCAGGAGTGAGGGGGCGGAGTGTGGAGTAGGAGACGGGAGGGGAAGTCGGTAGGAGTAGGAGGGGGAGTTGGAAGCACAAGGGAAGGGGTGGAGGGGGAGGGGGAAAGGGGGAGTCAGTCGGGCAGGAGAGAAGGGAATAATCCAAAACGAAGGAGAAGGGGTAGGGGAGGATCCAAAGCGAAAAGGAAGAAGGGGGAGAAAGAGAGAGAAGGGCGAGAAGGAAAGAGAAGGTGAGTGAATGGGGGATAGGGGGAAGGGAGAGGGAGCGAATGAGGGAAAGGGGAAGAGGGGGAGCCAACAGGAGTAGAAAGGGGAGGAGGAGAGAGGGGGCGAGAACAAATGACCGGTGTCGACGTAAACATAACATGACGCGCAGCTCCCTTTACGATAAGGGGGAATTACACTTCTTGCCGTGCGGTGCGCTGCTTGCTTCCCTTGGCTTTGCTTTTGCTCTCTGTCTTGCCTTTCGCCCTTTTTTTGCGTTGAATAGCATGACTTTTGTTTCTTATCTGCTTCTCTTTCCCACTGATATCAAATCCTTTCTCTTTCTCTCTCTCCTGTCTTCTGCCTGCTAACTATTTAATCATTCCTTCTTCCCTATTTGCCTCGATCACCCTTCTTCTTTCCTTCTTCACTCACCCTCTTTTTTCCCTTTCCCTTCCCTTCTTCCTTTTCTACTTCTATATTTAACTTCTATATCCTTTCCTTTTCTTTCTCTTACCTGTGTCCCTACCTCTCTTTATTGTGTGATATACTATCTCGCCCTCGACTTTTTTTCTATCTATTATCGTTCTCTTTCGCTTACCTCATTTTCTGTTCCGTTGTCTCTTTGTCTCTCTTTAACACGTCTTTATCTTTTCGCCCTTTTTTTTCTCTTCTCTTTTGTTTATCTTTCTACTTCACTTTATACTCCTTCCTATATTCTCTTTCTATATCTCTATCATCTTTCTTTTTCTTTCGCCCTCTCTCTTGTCTGTTTCTCTCTCCCGATATCTCTCTTTTTTCTTTTTCTTACTCTCTCTCTCTCTCTCTCTCTCTCTCTCTCTCTCTCTCTCTCTCTCTCTCTCTCTCTCTCTCTCTCTCTCTCTCTCTCTCTCTCTCTCTCTCACACACACACACAAACACACACTCCTAACTCACTCACTCTCTCATTCCCTCTTTCTTTCTCTCACTTCCTCTCTTTCTTTCTCTCACTCCTCTTTCTTTCTCTCACTCCTCCTCTTTCTTTCTCTCACTCCCTCTCTTTCTTTCTCTCATTTCCTCTCTTTCTTTCTCTCATTTCCTCTCTTTCTTTCTCTCATTTCCTCTCTTTCTTTCTATTACTCCCTCTCTTTCTTTCTCTCATTCCCTCTCTTTCTTTCTATTACTCTCTCTCTTTTACTCCTTCCCTTTCTTTCTCTCACTCTTTTTTCTCACTCCCACTCTTTCTTTCTCTCACTCCCTCTCTCTCTTTCTCTCACTCCCTCTCTTTCTTTCTCTCACTCCCTCTCTTTCTTTCTCTCACTCCCTTTCTTTCTTTCTCTCACTCCCTATCTTTCTCCATTAACACACGCACGTACGCACCATGACAGAAAGTGGCTTTATTCTGTGATTATTGACATCTCACCATCAATATTTGTTCTATTAAAGTCCTCGAACCATAACTTCTGGCGAGAGGTCAAAGGTCACACTCAAGGCTAAGACAATTTCGTAATAAAGAGACCAAAAGTAATTGCGATGACTGGACGCATTCCGCCTGTCTGGCAATCTAATGATTACGTCTATTTCTGTCCTGTCTGTCTGGCTTTCTGTCTTGTTTTGTCTGGCTTGATTTCCGTCTGTTTTGATCTCTGTCCAGCATGTCCGTCTAGCTTCCTGTCAGTCATGTCTGTCTGGTTTTCTGTCTTGTCTATATAGCTTTCTATCGCTCTTGTCTTCCTAACCTGTCTGTCAGGACTTCTGTCTGTCATACTTGTTCCTTTTCCTTTCCGTTTTCCCTTTCCCTTCCCCCTTCCTCTTCCTCTCCCCCCCTCCCCCTCCCTCTCCCTTCCCCCACCCCCTCCCTCTCCCTTCCCCCTCCCTCTTTCTCTTCCCTTCCCCCTCCCTCACCCTTCCTCTTCCCTCTCCCCTTCCCCCACCCCCTCCCTCTCCTTCTCCCTTCCCCCTTTCTCTCCCTCTCCCTTCCCCTTCCTTCTCCCTCTCCCTTCCTCACCCTTCCTCTTCCCTCTCCCTTCCCCCACCCCTCCCTCTCCTTCTCCCTTCCCCCTCCCTCTCCCTTCCACCTCCTTTTCCCTCCCCCTCCCTCTCCCTTCCTCTTCCCTCTCCCTCTCATCTCGCTTTCTCAGTCTTTCGTCAAGCCATACAAATCGCACCCAAACCGCCGCCTTGCCACTCAACAACCAAAGAGCCTAATTTCTCTCCCGGCGACCATCACTCCACCGAAACTGCCACCAACGACAACTCAGACTAGAGTGTTAACAACCCAATTACAATGTTTACTCTCGCACTAAAGTCGGTGCCAAAATCCTTCAGCGGACAATCCTAAACTTGAAAGCAACTACATCCACGGAAGGCGACCATGGTTTTGTCATGAATCATTTCATCATTCAACTCGTGTGATATGAATTAAGACATGCATAACTCAAATTCATATAACACTTAGACCTCACTATACCATACACAGCAGAATATACACTGTATACATGACCACACAAGAACCCAACAACCCTTATGGAGAATGCAGAATCCAATCCAGGCACTCCAAGCCCAGATAATTAATCACAATTCGTAATATGATATCATTTGACAAATTAATCCTAAAAAAACTACAACGATAAACATACTTGCTCTACATGTCTCCATGAACAGACGTCGACGTGGAAGCCAATTCTACCATCTCAATGCGGGACGATTTTGCAGTTTGAGGGAGCTAATTCTCTCCAATCCGCCTGCTATTAGCGAGGCCCTAATACCTGTGTGTGCATTTTCTTTTTTTTCGTTCTTTTATCTCTTTTTATTTCATTTCTTTATTTCTTTTTCGGTTAATGTGTGACCATTCCGTGCGTCGCTCCCATTACCGCCATTAAATGTAATCCACCATACTCTCTGTCGTAATCCTCTTTCCTGTAATCCCCCACGGTGTTCGTATCAATGCAATCACCCCCCCCCCTCCTCTCCGCCCTTACCCCTGATCCCTAACACCGAGATAC
>NC_091571.1:6414960-6417460 GCF_042767895.1 Penaeus vannamei | reverse complement strand
CAAAGACGCAATAACAAACATATACGTCAAGATGAATAGCTTTGTTTGAGCAATCCGGTGTCGAGGTGTATGTTTACACTCGTAATATACACTTGCCGGCAACCGCTGATTCAAAGTGGTGGCTTTATCTACTCGGAATGCAACATCAATACAATCATGATGGGAAGGTAAGCTATAGAATCGACTTTTTTTGGTTCACCCTGTCCCCCTTCCCCCCTTCTCACCCCCCTTTATCTAGTCCTTCCTCCTAATCTCCACTCCCCTCCCCTCCCTCCCCTCCCTACCCTTCTCTCGAATCGTCAAATCAGCATGTCTCCTGTCCCCCCCCCTCAAAATAAAAAAAATAAAATAAAAAAGGCTAATCGATCTATAGACATGCATTATAAAGTTGTCGGACGTCAGTATGGATTGACTCTAGCATCCAATATTTCTTGCAAAAGGGACCGATATCAACGAGCTGTTAAAAAAAAAAAAAAAAAAAAAAAAAAAAAAAGATCCACGACCTGAAAGTGTTGAAGGTCGACTGCCTGTATTTACTGATTAATTTGACCGTAACTGATTGCACCATTGTTAGGGGTGATGTGTTAAGTGAGGGAGCCTTGCCTGCAGTGCGTGTGCGTGCGTGCGTATGTATGCATGTGCGTGAACTGGAGCAAGAGAGATGTATAAAAAACGGGAGGAAGTTTCCAGACTGACGGAGAGAGAAAGAAATCTCTATACGTATTTGATTGCTTTTATTATATTTTTTGGCTGAGTACGGGTCGCATGAGAGAGAGAGAGAGAGAGAGAGAGAGAGAGAGAGAGAGAGAGAGAGAGAGAGAGAGAGAGAGAGACTGAGACAGATTTTCACTGTATTTCTTGTTTACATGTACAGGAGAGTATATGTATACCTTTGATTATTAGATGTGCCACCGCAGTACTTATGTTATACATCTGTGTCTCCCTTTTCTTCTCTCTCCGTCTCCGTCTCCTTCTCTCCTCCTTTTCATCCTTCCCTTCCCTTGTCCCCTCCCCGTTCCCCCTTTCCTCTCTCCCTCTCTTGCCTCCCTTTATCCTCTCCGCTATCTCCCTTCCTCCCCTCCTTCTATTTTTCCTTCCCTCCATCCCTCTCTCATCCTCTCCCCCCTCTCCCCTTCCCCTCCATCCCTCTATCCCTCCCTCCCTCTCTCATCCTCTCCCCTCTGCCCTTCCCCTCCATCCTCCCATCCACCCCTCCCTTGCTCCCTCACCCTCCCTTTCTCTTCCATCCTTCTATCCACCCTCCCTCTTTCTTTCATCCTCTCCCCCATCTCCCCTTCTTCTCCATCCTCCTATCCACCCCTCCCTCCCTCCTTCTCTCATCCTCTCCCCTTCCCCTCCATCCTCCTCTTCACCCCTCCCTCCCTCTCTCATCCTTCTATCCACCCTTTCCTTCCTTCCTCCTTCTCTCATCCTTCCCCCCTCTCCCCTTCCCCTCCATCCTTCTATCCACCTCTCCACCCTTCCTTCCTTCTCTCATCCTCCTCCCCTCTCCCCTTCCCCTCTATCCCTCCCTCCCTCTCACATCCTGTCCCCTCTCTTCCCTCCCTCTCTATTCCTCCCTCCCTCCCCCTTCCCCTCCATCCTCCTATCCACCCCTCCCTCCCTCCCTCCCTCCCTCCCTCCCTCTCCCATTATCCCCCATATCTCTGACCGTCAACCAAGCCATCCGAAACAAAGTAAACAACCCGATAACCTTCCGTGCTTCTCGATCCAAGCAACAGTGACAAGCAAGGCAGCAACTACGCGCTCTGTTAACCGGATAATCACGCTTTTTTTTTTTTTTTTTTTTTGACAAATTACCCGCAATGCCGTAGCCTCTTAAATAAAGTCTACACACGTAATGACCATCCGGAAAAGGTCTAATCATGAGGTTCAAACTCCTTTTTCTTTCTTTCTTTCTCTCTCTCTCTCTCTTCTTTATTGTTTTTCTTTTGTTTCTTTTTTATATTTTTTCCTCCCTTCGCTGTTTTTTTTGTTCCTTTTTTTCTAATCTCTCTGTCTTTCGCTCTTTTTTTTCTCTCTATTCTCATTCTTTCTCTCTCCCTTTCTCGCGTTCTTTTCTTTCTCTCCCTCTTCCTCTGTATCCCCAGGCGCTGACGGGCGTGCCTCCAGCTCACATCCTCCCGCAGACAGTCATCGTTTCATATCCCACCGGCGGTCCAGGGCGTAAGGAAACTTCTGTCTGGAACTCGCAAAGGAAGCCGAGACTGCCTTGATGTTCCCGATAAGGATGTAGATGATATATGTAGATAAAAAAAAGGAAGTCATATGATTACTTATCCTTCTGGCGCCCTTGTGCATTTGGCTGTTGTGCATTTGACTGTTGTGCAACTGGCTGTTGTGCAATTGGCTGTTGTGCATTTGGCTGTTGTGCATTTGGCTGTTGTGCAATTGGCTGTTGTGCATTTGGCTGTTGTGCAATTGGCTGTTGTGCAACTGGCTGTTGTGTAATTGGCTGTTGTGCAACTGGCTGTTGTGC
>NC_091571.1:6392460-6394960 GCF_042767895.1 Penaeus vannamei | reverse complement strand
GGGAAAAATTGGTCTTTTATTTGAGTCGATACCAATCTGATCTATTTTGCGATTTTCCTCCCCAATAAAACGAAGCAAATTATGCATGACAATATGCAAATACTGTAAGAGAGAGAAAAAAATCACCAATCCGTATATTTCAAAAACAACATAATAACAAAAACAACAATAAAGAGAAAGGATATCAAAGCAAGTCAAAATACACTTTTTGTGTTAATTCTGCCCAAAACAACAGAAAAAGAACACGTCTCTTTGCCTTACTTACAGAATAACTCTACGGTGATGCGCCGCCACATTCCACGCCCGAGCAGAGAGACCAAAGCACAGTACTATACTTGTGACCGATTTTCAAGCAATGGCAAATCTACTCGAAAACGACGGAACGTGAACGCCTTTTAATATCTTATAACCAAACACAATGATACAAGCACAAGCAAACAAACATACACAAGTGCGTTTATACGAAATGACACTTGCTCATGTACTCACAAGGCCCGACATGCAGCAGCGCGCACACGCACAAACATCATAAATCATTCTTTACTTTACATAAAAAGCGATTGATTTTTTCCCTCCTCCTTTTTCGGAGGGAGAGGAGAGGAGAAGAGAGGAGACGAGAGGAAAAGAAATGAGGGAGGGAATGAAGACGGGAGGGAGGAAGGAATGGATAGGCCATAGGAAAATTATTTTTTTTACAAGTCACGAAAGACCCCACTGCATGTCCGCTAACGATACAATTTCCGTATGCTTACCTATACCCCGAGGAAAATAACATCACATAATAATAATCATTATAACGATGACAAAAATACCAAAAACGTTATGCATATATATATACACAATTGATATGCATCAGAATAACATATCCGCAAACAACGAAATAATACTAATCATAAAACCATCCAAAAGAAATCATACAAAAGCTAAACAACCACGACAAAAACACACAGACAATCGCGCAAAGACACAGGCAGTCTGACCGACAAACTGGGACGACATAAAAAAAAAGCAAATCCCCAGTCAAATTTAGAGTTTTCTTTGAAAGGCAAAAGATAAAAATCAAATGTAAACACGCACCTTTACGATCCATGTGGAGTAATTTAATTTTTATTGCACAAATTGCAAGCACATTCATTTTCTCTCATTCAGATAATGTGAGCAAATATCTATGAAATTCTAACAAACACCGAGGCAGGGCAAACAAAAATGAAAACGTAACAAAGGTAATCCTCTGATATTGGCAGCAAATACGAAAATAATTATCGAAGAAAAAAATAATAAACTGATGATGAGAATTACCCTAAACATGTTCGTGTGCAGCACTGGCGTGGATTCAGTTTATTGGGATTGTAATATTGAAAGTTGTGTGTGTGTGAGAGAGAGAAGAGAAGAGAAGAGAAGAGAAGAGAAGAGAAGAGAGGGAGAGGGGGAGGGAGGGAGGGAGGGAGAGAAAGAGAAAGAGAAAGAGAAAGAAAAAGAAAGAAAGAGAGAGATACACACAATGTGTAAGAGTGTGTATATATATATGTGTATGCATGTGTACCTGTTTACACGCGTGTGTATGTTTGTATGTCTATGTGCGCGTGGTCGTGTATGTATATGTGAGCGTACATGTTCGCAGGCGCGCGCGTCCCTTTATACAAGCTTACTTGCACGTACACCTTTAAAAGCCGATAGGACCGTCATCACATTAAAACACATAAACAACCTAATAAAGAAACAACATCCACGCAAACAACCACGAAACAAACCCCCCACCATCGCCGTATTAACATTCTCGAACGTACGGCTGATGGTCGTTCGGATAACGGGAACCAATATCCGGATTAACGGGGTTTGCGACTGCAGTCCGGATCACAGACTATCGACGAAGGTAAAGGGAAGACGGTTTCTGAGTGTTTACTTAGTATCATGCACCATCTCGGCCAGATTTGAGGGCCTCGGGGGAACAAGGTGCTAACCCACGCCCGCACGTAAGGGGCGCTCCCACACCACCTTCTCACGGCGTCTCGACCTCTACGAGACACCTGCGGATAAATTCATCTCATCGACGACATCCCATTTATCGGGATGAGCAGTGGATTTCGGTTAATACTATCCGCCGCGGATCAGACAAGCTGGTTATTCTTAACCGGCTCTCCGAAGTTATTACGGTTAAATATCGCGTATCAAATGTTATACGATGGGGTCCTGGGGCCGCTGTGATCCGGACGAGGCGCAAAACGCGAGATTACATTAGGGGACAGAAGAGGTCGTTTACACGGAGGAGAAGGCGCGTCAAACCTTTCTCATCCGGGACTTTATCGGCAAGGTGGTAGCGCTCGAGGAGGGGGGGTGGAGGAGGGAAGGGAAGGGTAGGAAGAGGGAAAGGAGGAGGGGGAGGAGGAGAAGGGGGGGAAGGGTTGGAAGAGGGAAAGGAGGAGGAGGAGGAGGAGGAGGAGGAGGAGGAGGTGGAGGGACGGGCAGGAAGAGGGAAAGGAGGAGGAGGGGGAGGAGGAGG
>NC_091571.1:6387460-6389960 GCF_042767895.1 Penaeus vannamei | reverse complement strand
ACAACCTGAACAATTCACCCCGGGAACAACCTGAACAATTCATCCCGGGAACAACCTGAACAATTCATCCCGGGAACAAGAACCTGAACAATTCATCCCGGGAACAAAAACCTGAACAATTCATCCCGGGAACAACAACCTGAACAATTCATCCCGGGAACAACAACCTAACAAAATGATTGTCATGAGGAGCACAGACTTTAACGTTCATGGTGTCGTGGATTCCCGTTCTATTCTGCGAGATTGTCATGCACTTTCAAGGCGGGTATTACCTCCTAACCATTCAGTATTCATGGACAACGCCATTCTACACGAACTTCGGAATTTCGCCCTCGACTTTTGTCTTCCAATATATACATAATTTTTAGGGGTAACTACAATAACAGGAGAGATTCAAACTTTTTCTTGGTCTTTCTTTTTATCTCTCTTATTTTCTTATTCTTGAAGGTTTTTATGCGGTGTTATGTTGAAACTGAATCTAAAGGCCACTGACTATGGATTGGCGAATCGGCGATTGGTTTGCATAATGAGGGAATGTAAGGCGTCAAAGTGGGAATCAAATCTAATATGTATTCGCTTGTTTGTTTTTCAAGTTGCTCTATTGACTTTCTTTCATTCTCACTAGATTCGGCTCTTTCTCTAGCTCATATCTCTCTCTCCCTCTCCCTTTCTTTCTTTCTTTCTCTCTCTCTCTCTCTCCCTCTCCCTTCCTCTCTCCCTCCCTTCCTCTCTCCCTCCCTTCCTCTCTGAGTTTAAAGGGAATACGGTCGTGTTCTTCATTTTTTTCCGTTTTTTTCCACTCTTATTCTGTTTCTTTCATTCTGTGGCGTGTCTTCTCTCTGTCTTTCTCTCTCACTCTCTGTATTTGTCTGTCTGCCTGTCTGTCTGAATCTGTCTCTTCCTCTATGTCTTCACTCGCTCTCCCTCTCACTCACTCTCTCTCTCTCTCTCTCTCTCTCTCTCTCTCTCTCTCTCTCTCTCTCTCTCTCTCTCTCTCTCTCTCTCTCTCTCTCTCTCTCCCTTCCTCTCTCTCTCCCTTCCTCTCTCTCTCCCTTCCTCTCTCTCTCCCTTCCTCTCTCTCTCCCTTCCTCTCTCTCTCTCCCTTCCTCTCTCTCTCTCCCTTCCTCTCTCTCTCTCCCTTCCTCTCTCTCTCCCTTCCTCTCTCTCTCCCTTCCTCTCTCCCTCTCTCCCTCCCTTCCTCTCTCTCTCCCTTCCTCTCTCTCTCCCTTCCTCTCTCTCTCTCTCTTCCTTCCTCTCTCTTTCTCTCCCTCACTCTCTCTATGGCTTCCTCTCTCTCTCTCTATGGTTTCCTCTCTCTCTCTCCATCTCTTTCTCTCTCTCTCGCTCTCTCTCTCACTCTTCCTCTCTCTCTCCCTCCCTCTCTCTCTCTCTATGGCTTCCTCTCTCTCTCTCCATCTCTTACTCTCTCTCTCACTCTATCTCTTACACTCTCTCTCACTCTATATCTTACTCTCTCTCACTCTATCTCTTACTCTCTCTCACTCTATCTCTTACTCTCTCTCACTCTATCTCTTACTCTCTCTCTCACTCTATCTCTTCCTCTTTCTCACTCCATCTCTTCTTCTCTCTCTCTCCATCTCTTCCTCTCTTTCTCTCTCCATCTCTCGACCCCTCTCTCTCCATCTCTTCCTCTCTCACTCTCTTTTTCCCAATCACTCCCACCTTCTTCCCAATCTATATCCCTTTCAAACCCACCTTCCCTCCCCTTCCCACCCTTTCTCCCCTCCCAACCTTCTCCATCCTCCTGTCGCCAGCCTTCTTCAAACCCTCCCCATCCTCCCCTCCCTATACTCCCCCTCTCCTCTCATCCTTCCCCATCCTCCCCTCCCTATACTCCCCCTCTCCTCTCATCCTTCCCCATCCTCCCCTCCCTATACTCCCCCTCTCCTCTCATCCTTCCCCTCCCTCCCTCCAACACACACTCCGAGCCTCCATTACACCTCCCCATCTCCCCGCCTTCCCCTCCACCATCACCTTCCCCTCCATCTCCCCATCTCCTACCACCATCCCCACCACCACCCCCATCATCTCCCCATCTCCCAATCTCCCCCCTTCCCCTTCATCCGGGCAACGAAATTCCCGTGATAATTTGACCGGCCGTCCCAAATCTCCCTGGCGCGAGGGACGAGGTGCCATTTCGAGAGAGAGCCAAGTGCCATCCCCTCGAGCCGCGTCTGAAACAGATACTAGCCGTGGCATGTATACGTCCAGGCGGGGTATATAGCACAATAAACGTCAGGGCGTTCAATACTCAGACACTTTTTAGAATCATCATTACAGCCTTGTATACATTGGAAAACGATTTAATGCTTCTATTGCGTAAATGGAGAGGATTCCGATGCTCCAACGTGCCTTTTGTGATTTTCATAACCTTTTGAATTGCCCCCCTCTCCCCCACCCCCTTATTCCTCCTCCTTCTCCTCCTCCTCTTTCTTTAACATCCCCCTTTTCTCCCCTCCCCCCCCTCATTCCTCCTCCT
>NC_091571.1:6359960-6374960 GCF_042767895.1 Penaeus vannamei | reverse complement strand
TCCTCCACTTCCTCCTCCCCGCTTTACCCTCCCTCTCCCCTCTATCCCCTCCCCCTGCTTCCTCCCCTTCCTCCTCCCCTCTTTCCCCTCCTCCTTGCGCCCTTCCCTCCCCCAGCTCCCTCCACTTCCCTCCACCCTGCTCCCTCCACATCCCCCATCCCTTCCCTCCACACCGACTGGCTGTTCTCGCCTGGTGACAGAACATAAGCGAGTTACTGTTATATTTTTAAGTAGGGAGGGGGAAATTTTGGAAAGCGGACGCGGCCGTCAGCGCTATAGGTAAACAAGGAAATTACCTCTTGTGTCAACAGACTTTTCATGTCACAAACATTAAAACAAATTAATCCTCGTAAAACCTAATTACATATCCCCGAGAAAACATATTACGTATGGCTGCATCAACAAAAAACACGGTTGTGCCCACCAGGTGGCGCTTCGTCAAGTGAAGATTCTTTGTTTTACTGAAAATGTATCTAGTTAACGGTTTCTTTATTCAAGGCACGTTTTGCTAAACTGCTTATTAATTTTATGGTCAGAGTTTAAAATAGCGTCTGCGTCAGAGGTGCGTTACAGGACCCATAAAATTGAGATCCCGACAAAACGGTCGGTTGTTCCTCGTGACTCCTTCATGGGTTCCGAACGAGTCAATAAAGTGCTATGTCCCGGCGCGCTCCAAGACCCAGAGTCCCCGGCTTCGCTCTGCGGGCTCCCACCTCCAGGGCCCCGCCAGGTCCTTGGTGCCTTGTGGGCTGGAGGTTTTCAATATGTATGAGGTGCTAAGGTTTTCATCATAGGAGTCCTTCCACCCTTTTTACAACTTTTAGCACACCCGCGAGAAGCATGAAAGTGCATACATTTCCCGCGCTCTTTTTCGTCTGCATAATTTCATCCGAGGCAAAACAACCCAACAAGGTTATTGTCTTGTTCGCATGCCGTCGCTCCCCCCGCCGCCTCGCCAACATTAACGGGACAAAAGTGCACAACGTTAAATTACGTGGCGCCGGTGATGGCCCTACATAAAATCGACGTCGGATGGGATCTTTTCCACATTAAGAATGATGCTGCGCCCTTCCAACGACTCTCTGCCGGAGTCGGTAATGTCCTCGCCCCCTCCTTTTCTTTTCTTTTTTTTTCTTTTCTTTTTTTTCCCTTTTTTTTTTTTACTCTTCTCTTTCTTGCCTTTTCTTTTATTTTTTTTCTGCGCAATATTTTGAAACAGTGATTTAACCTCTGAAACATTTTTGTATCGTTAGTGCAATTCTACGAAGAGCAAAAAGACGAAATGAAAAAAGAAATGTACCCAAAAATTGTTTCGAATATATATATAGAAGAAGTAAAAAGGCAATCATAAAGTTGATAAAAACATTGGGAAATAACAATACACTAGAATATAAACAAGCATAATATTGCAGAAAAAGGAAGATAAAACACCCACGCACGTTGGCAGTTACAGTTAAGGAAGAAAACAATAAAAAACAATAAAAAAGCTAAGACACAAAACCCCTACACGAACACAGCACATCAATACATACTCAATACCAAGTACAAGCACGTTAGGACCCCCCCCCCCCCAAAAAAAAAAAAAAAAAAAAAAAGGGAAAGCATACCGCGGTACTCACACACGGCAGACGCTAAAACATCATAAAACATAAGATTATGTAAAAATCTATTCAATCAAGCAGAAGCGCCGGTATTAAAGGCTTGGGAGGAGGGGTGGAGGGAGGGAGGGAGGGAGGGAGGGAAGGAAGGAGGAAGGGTCGGAAGGATGAGGGAGGGGGAGAGGGTGGGAAGGAATGAGGGAGGAAGGACTGGAAGGAAGAGGGGAGGAAGGGTGGGAAGGAAGGAGGAAAAGAGGGTGGGAAAGGAGGAAGACAAGATGGGAAAAAAGAAGGAAGGGAGAAGGCAGTGGGGAAGGAAGAAGGGAGGGAGAGAAGGCAGAAGGGAAGGATTGGGAGGATTAAGTAGAAAGGAAGGGAGGGAGGAAGCGTGGAACGGAATTAGGAAAGAGGTAGGGTATAGGGAAGATAGGAAGAATAGGCGAAAGGAAAATGTGGTAAAAGAAGGGAAAGAAGGAAAGTAAAAGACAGAGAGGAAAAGGAAGGGAGAAGAAGGAGAGATGGATAGCCAAGGGGGGATGTGGTAGGGGGATAGGGGTGGGGGGGGATGTGGTAGGGGGATAGGGGTGGGGCTCCCCACCCTGACCCCAAACACTAAGGTGGAACCCGATGATGTACAAGAGAGAGAGAGAGAGTGAAGGGGGGGGGGAGGGGGAAGCGAAGGAGATGGAAGAGGAGGAGAGGTGGGCGAAGGAGAGGGAGATGGAGGAGGGGAGGGAAGCGGAGGGAGGTTAGGAAATGTTTATTAACAGCAATACAATCTAGGGAAATGGACAAGTTTCCTTTGAAGTATTGCGACAAGCTAATAAAAAGGATCTTGGTATAGCATTCGGGCAGGCAGTTTGCACAATGGATTGTAATTTTACGTCTGGCAGCGATGTTGCATCAAGTGTAGGAGGGGTAAATAAATAAATAGGAAATGCATATTAATAACAGTAAAGAAAACAATAAAAATCCAAAAAAGAAAAAAAATTCTAGCGATGTCTGAAGATGAACTTCATATCGAGACGAAATTCACAAAGAGAGAAGGAAAATAAAAAATTTAAGCAGTAAATCAATAATAATAATAATAATAATAATAATAATAATAATAATATTAATAATAATGGTGGTAATGATAATGATAATAATAATAATAAAAATGATAATGATGGTAATAATACAAATTATCATAAGAATAATAAGTTCAACAACAGCAGTGATAATGATAACAATAGTAATGACAATAATGTCTAGAATAATAATAGCAGTTGTTGTTGTAACAACAACAACAATAATGATATAGATAATAATAATGATAATAATGATTATCATCACCATTATTATCATCATAATGACAATAAAAAATAATAACAACAATAATAATAATAATAATAATAATAATAATAATAATAACAATAATAATAATAATAATAATAATAATAATAATAATAATAATAACAATAATAATAACAATAATAATAAATACAAATGATGATAAGAATAAGAAAATCAATAATAATAAAAGTAAAAATAACAATGATAATAATAATTACTGGATCAGTGCAAACGGCAATATGAATTCCAAATACCGTTACTTTCGAACATAAGTAATGGCAAAAAGCGACGACCGACAGAAAAAAATAGAGAAAGTGAAAGAAAGTGAAAGAAATAATTAATAATTTCAAGTAAACCCTTTGTTGTCGTTTTTGTTTTTATATACATTTCTTCCTGGATATTAAACAAAAAGGACAACTAATATTAATTCTGACCTGCAAAGGTTTTAATAGCCACAAAGGACACACATATATACCCACGATACACATTGACATTTATAATACTCAGATTATCAGAAAGTGAGTGAATAAAACAGGTCTGAAGAACCGATCTTGTTAACTGGTATTTCAGTATTTTGACGACTCATACTTTGTTACATGTCACTTTTTTTTTTTTTTTTTTTTTTTTGGGGGGGGGGTTAATGTGGGGCAAGATTAATGCCATGACCGTTAACTTTCTATTTGCTTACTCCACTATTTATTATAATGCAATGATTCACGAACCCACACATAAATTATGATTATACTCCTGAATTTTCTTATTATCCTCGACACAAAATCGTATTAAAAAAAAAAATCTAAATATCCATTGCAGAAAATCCACAAATATTTAAACAAGGCAGAGGTATTATCGTCTGTAAACAGAGGAAAAAGAAAATCGCAATAACTAAAATGATAATAGCAATGATAATGGTAATAATCATAAAGAAAATTAAAACAATAATGATAATGATAATAATGACCATATTAGCAATTATGATTATAATGACTTGGAGGAGGAGGACGATTATGATGATAACAATGACAATGTTAATAACAAAAAAAAAAAAATAGCCATTATGATAATAATAACAATAATATTAATAATAACAATAATAATAATTTTAACAATGAGATAATAATAAACATAATAATATTAATAATGATATAATAAAAATAACTAATAATAATTAATAACAATAGCCATGATGATGATGATAGCGATAACAATAATAACAATAGCAATAGTGACAATGATGATGATGGTAATAATGATAATGGCAATAGAAACAACAATACAATCAATAATAATACACAGTAACAACAATCAAAAAACAATAATAATGACAATAACAGCCATAATAATAATGATAATAACAATCATAAAAAAATGACAATAACAGTCATAATAATAATAATGATAATAACAATAAACCCTAATAACAACAAAAGCAATAAGAACTATTACCACAATACTAACATCATCATCATCATCATCACCACAATAATCACACAACCCAATAAAAAACGAAAAAAAGAGAGAAAAACGAAAGAAAACTGGGCGGAGAACTCACCGTGGATTTAAGGATTCATATTCCCCTTTTAGCGAACGCAAAATCCCACTTTGTTTCCGTCGGCTGAGAAGAAAGAAAGTAAAAGTAAAAAAAAATCCGACCTGCATATTAAAAAAAAAAAAACGAAAAAGAAAAAAAAGAACCGAAAGTAAAAATAAAAGAATAAAAGAAAAGGAGAAAAAAAACGACCCATTTTACAAGAATCGATAAAATTCGCTCAACCAGGGAAGGGGTGCGCCGGTACCTAGCTATTCATAAACCACTTAAGGTCGCCACAAAATTCTCGGTCGGGTTGCATGGTTGGCATTTGACTTCAAGTAGAGTATTGGCTACGATCGAGCTGTATTTAGGAAGGGGGGAAGGGGAGAGGGAAGAGGAAGGGGGGGAGGGGAGAGAAGGAGGAAGGGGGGAGGGGAGAGGAGGAGGAGGGGGAGGGAGAGGAGGAGGAAGGGGGGAGGGGAGAGGAAGGAGGAAGGGGGGAGGGGAGAGGAGGAGGAAGGGGGGAGGGGAGAGGGAGGAAGGGGGGAGGGGGGATAGAGAAAGGGAGGAGGAAGGGCGAAGGGGTAGGGGAGAGGGAGGAGGAAGGGGGGAAGGGGAGAGGGGAGAGGGAGGAGGAAGGGGGAAGGGGGAGAGGGAGAAGGGGGAAGTTAATAGGGGGAGGAGGGAAGAGAATAGGAGAGTAGGGGAGGGTTAAGGGCAAGAAAGGAGGGTGAGGGGGAAGGAGAAAGATGGTTAGAGGGAGAGGGTAGGGGGTAGTTGGAAGAGGTAAAGGGGAGGTTCGGAGGGATGTGGAAGGAGGGGGTGTTGGGTGGGTAGGGTGGAAGGGGGACGGGAGGGGGCGGTAGGATAAGCCAAGAGTGGAAGGAGGGGATAGAAGGAGGAGGAAGAGGGATAAACGGAGAGGTTATGGTATACAGAAAGAGGGGGGTAAAGGACTGGAGGATGACAAGACAAGGTGTAAGGAGAAATGAAAGGAGGGGGGTAGAGGGTATAGAAAGAGGGGATACGAGTACAGAAATATGGATCAAGGGTATGGAAGGATGGGATATCAAGGATTCGAGGCATGGATGGACAGGACAGAAGGCTGATAAGAAAACCATGGTAGACGTAAAAGAAGAAGTTGAAGGAGGGGTAGGAGGTGGAGGAAGAGGAGGAGGAGGAGGAGAAGGAAGGGGAAGAGGGGGGGGGGGGAGCACGAGAATTTTATCCGAAACTCATGCCGGCTCGTTTCCATTTGAAGAAGAATGCCGCTCTAATTCTTTGTCGACAAAATTTATCCAATAGTCTATTATAATATCGGATTCCATTCCCATTTTCCCAGCATAAAAAATAATGATTACCTACACACAATTTGATAAAGTTTTGAATTTACATTAAGATGGCGGAGAGCAAGACGGGATCGCGATTGGATTAGCTCACCAAAATTTCATCACTTTGTTTGAGGTCTTATTCAAGTAGTCAGAAAGACATTCAATATGGAAAATAAAAGCGCACCAGAAAAGCCGGATATTGTTTCGAGTACAATATGAAAGAGCTTCGTGATGGCCCGAGTGGTTATCCGTAAAAAAAAAATGCCGTAGTATGAGACGTCTTTAGAAGAATTCATAACTCTGAATTCGGTATGCGTTACGCACACGGGAACGCACGCACATGTAACCACATACATATACGCACATGCACATAAAAAGCATGCATGTATTATCACATGATCCGTATTAAAAGAGAGAAAGAAAGAGAGAGAGAGAAGGGGTGGGGGGAGGGAGGGGAGAGGAAGGGAGAGGGAGAGGGAGAGGGAGAGGGAGAGGGAGAGGGAGAGAGAGAGAGAGAGAGAGAGAGAGAGAGAGAGAGAGAGAGAGAGAGAGAGAGAGAGAGAGAGAGAGAGAGAGAGAGAGAGAGAGAGAGAGAGAGAGAGAGAAGGGGTGGGGGAGAGAGAGGGAGGGAGGGAGGGAGGCGGGAGGGGAGAGAGAGAGAGAGAGAGAGAGAAAGGGGTGGGGGCGGGAGAGAGAGGAGGGAGAAGTAGATGGAGGGAGGGAGGGAGGGAGGGAGGGAGAGAGAGAGAGAGTGAAGACACAGAGGAAGAGACAGATTCAGACAGACAGACAAATACAGAGAGTCAGAGAGAAAGACAGAGAGAAGACACGCCACAGAATGAAAGAAACAGAATAAGAGTGGAAAAAAATGAAAAATAAAAAATAATAATAATAGTGGAAAAAACGAAAAAAAAAATCAAGAACACGACCGTAATCCCTTTAAACTCACGAAAGCCTTTTAAAACAACATCCCTTTACACAGACATTCCCACCAGGCAAACATCCCCAAATCTCAAACGAACTGATCAAGTACAGCCCGCGACACCCTAACCTTCACGCCCGAAAAGTACTTAAAAGAAGCACTTAAAACACACAAAGAAGGAGTATTCGGAACAAAAGAGATATATGATAAAAAAAAGAAAGTTGGGAGCAGCTGACGACGAACTTCTGTGTCAAGAACCGAGAGAAGGGCAGGGAGGGGAGAGGGAGGAGGCACGGGAGGGGGGAGGGGAAAGGGAGGAGGCAGGGGAAGAGGCAGGGGAAGGGGGAGGGAGCCGCATCTGCATTTGTGTATTTATAAGGGGCGTAGCCTAAGTTAGGAAGCCATTATGAAGTCAAATTAGACATCAGTCGGTTGTGAAACTTGGGCTCGTAATCTGCAAAACTTTGGTGTCGGCGGCTCGTTCGCTCGCTCCCAATGCACCGGTCCAGCGCAGGCTTTAATTTGTTAAGAAACACTTTGTTTAAATTTCCTTATAGAGGGGAAAATTCCGGGGAAAATGCTAACAATATAAAAAATGCATATATGAAAGTTTTTTTTCATATCTAGTTAAAAATAAGAAATAAAATAAAAGTAATTTCTAACAAATAAAAAGAAAATATTAGATAAAGTAATCTGAAAAGAATTTAAAAGAAAAAAAGCCCAGGGAAGTAATTTGCAAACAAAGACAAAAGAAAAAAAACATGGAAGTAATATACAAAGAAAAAAAAATCCTGGGGAAAGTAATTTGCAAACACATACAACAGAAAAAAGAGGAAAGTAATTTTCTTGCCCCCCCCCCCAAAAAAAAAAAAAAAATCCAGGATAAGTAATTTGCAATGATCCGGGCTTTCCCCACGCACTCGGCAACGCAAAGGCCAAACTCTCAGAGCTCGGCCTCCAACCCCTAATGACTCGACTGCAACTGGATGCAACAACAATAGCCCGAGCTTCATTCCGAGGCGGTGGGGCGTTTGGAACGGCAAATCCATAATGGCAAATATCGAAAAGAACTCGATTGCGCGATTGAAAGAAATAAAAAAATAATAATAAAGAGATGACCTCATTTCCCAAACGTGTGAGTGTCAGTCACACCGCGTCAGGAGGCGGGAAACAGCGTCAGCAGGTGTCAGCGGCACTCGTTACGCCGCCCCTCGTGTAAACTGGCGACGGCCATCCGAGCCAAGTGGTGACCGTGTCTTGTGATCTCCGCCGCGCATCGCAGACTGACGGGCGAATAACTAGGCAAACGTGAGAGAAAGATGAAGGAGAAAGACTAGGAAAAAGGATAAAAAAAATGAAGAGGAAGGGAGTAAGGATAAAAGCCTGCACCCCCCCTCTCACATCGCAGGAAAGGACGCATAAACAAACACTAGTTTGTTTGTGTATTGTAGATTATTCTACCATATATATAAGTATATACATAAATGTATATATAAATGACTATATGTATATTATATATATACATACATTATATATATATATATATATATATATATATATATATATATATATATATATATATATATACATATATATATCCCCCTTGTTCTCCCTCTCTCTCTGTATACTTATGTATATGATATATATGTACATCATATACATAAGTATACAGAGGAGTGAAACCTCCTTGTCATCCTCATATTTATCTCTTCACTTTCCCTCTCACTTCCTTTTAACCTCTCTCTCTGTCTCTCTCTCTATATATATCTCTCTCTGTCTCTCTCTCTCTATATATATCTCTGTCTCTCTCTCTGTCTCTCATTTTCTCTCTCTCGTTCTCCCTCTCGTTCTATCTCTCGTTCCCTCTCTCGTTCACTCCCTTGTTCTCTCTCTTGTTCTCTCGCTCTGAGGCCAAATTACCATCGCCTGCGTTATCCCTGGGCCATACAGCACCCACCCGCTGCCGGGAATAACACTGGAAAATCTCGAATATTATACAATATTGACTGCTTAACTGCTTTCCGTTCTGTGGTTAGGCTGTTTCAAGCGCGCGCACGCACACACACACACACACACACACAAATACAAACACACACATACACACACACACACACGCGTGCGCATGAACACATACACACGTACGAACACACGCCCATACATACATACACACACACTCTCTCTCTCTCTCTCTCTATCTATTCCTCTTTCTGTAGCCTCTCTCTCTCCTTCATCCTCTCCCTGCCTCCTCCCTCTCCTCTCTCCCTCTCCCTCTCCCTCTCTCCCTCTCCCTCTCTCTCTCTCGCACCCCCCTCCCCCCGCATACACACCCCATCCCATACCGCACAAACCGATACCCGCCGCCCCGCACCCCCGACCGCAAGTGCCTCCTCGTCCTCGGAATACAGCCCCCGCGAATACACACACACACACTCGCGCCCGTGTCTTTAATCGCCTCGAGAATGACCCGCCTTTATCAACTAATGACACTTCCGCGTAAATGAGAAGCCCTTGCCTTCGGTCTTAATCGAAGGCATTTACACCGCGGCAATACAGGTGGCACATTCCGGGGCCATTGATTGTAATTCGGTCCCATTGTTTGGCGGGGATTGCGGTAAGTGTAATGAGCTTAAGGAGGGAGCGAACAGCCCCGTTTTCAATATGATTCTATGAATTGAGAACGTTATCGGGGGGTATTTTTATATCCGGGTCGCAATATCCTCGATGAAAGAAAAAGAGAAAGAAAGAAATGAGAAAGAATGAATGAGAGAAAGAAATTGAGAGAGAGAGAGAGAAAAAAAAAGGGAAAGCTTTAGAGGTCCAAACTGATTACGTTCTCCTTCAAAGAAAGAAAGAAAGAATGGAAAGAAAAAGAAAAATGGAATCATTCTATTACCGACTCACTTTTTAATAACATCTTTTTTTTCTGGGGGAGGGTGGGAAGGGGGGGGAGTTGAGAGAGGGGGAGGGAAGGGGGGGAAGGGAAGAGAGAGGTCTTGATAATATTACGCCAAAGGCCTGGAGGACACATGTAGGAATATGGAAATAAGATGTCAATTAAGCCAGTTCCTGAAACACTAATTCCTTCGCCAACTGGAATTTTTCAGATCTTATAATCATATTTGAGCACTCATTACTAACTCTTCTGGCTGAATTAAGACAAAAGTTAGTTTAATTTGTGGAAATTTAATGAGAATTTGTGTCTTGAGTGTTGGCAGCCATCTTAAGATCCTGGGTCCGATGGGAGGGAAGGGGAGGAGGTGGGGGTGAAAGGAGGGGGGAGGGGGTGTTACACGTACCAAGAAAAAAGGAGAACGCTCTGCCGGCTGGAATGGAGTGGGGCGGGGATGGAGTAAAGTGGAGTGAGGGAAAGAAGTGTGGAATGGAGGGCGGAGGTAGGAGAGAGGGTAGTGGAGTGGAGCAGCAGAGTGGAGGAAGTGGCGTGTAGGAACGGGTGAAAGTAGAGTGGAGTAGAGAGGAGTAGCAAGAGGGAGTGTAGTGGAGTGGACAGTGGAAATGGAAAAGAGTGGAGTAAAGGTGAACAAATTTGGTAAATAAAAAAAAATAAAAAAAAAGAGACAGGAAAGGAAGAAGAAAAAAGGATGCAGAATACAGAGAAGAAGAAGCAATAGTAATAATAACCAGAAATAGAAGAAAAGGAAAACAACGAGAGCAAGAAGAAAAGAATAATGAAGCCCATGAATATTACACCTCATGCACTTTCTTACAAGAGGTACAAGAGGCGCCTAATTTCTTAAGTGAAAACATCAAAACGCGGAATACAATGGCTCAGATACACAATGCAGAAGAAAATTAAATATTTGAGTAATATCATTCTTAAAAAAGAGAAAGAAAGAAAAAGGAAAAAAAAAACATGCATTCTCTTCTTTAGTCTCATAAACTGTTAAGAATGTCTTGGATATCTTTGCAAGCCCGTTTTCATTTCATAACCGGGAGCATAAACACGCAAATGCAAACATACACAAATAGACAGAGGCAGATGTAAAGGTCCGGAGGTATACGCAGATATACTATGCGTATGTCATCATGCACACACATAAGCACGCACACATATACACACTAACACTTACACAAGTAAACACAAAGAGACAAATGGACAAAAAAAAAAAAAAAAAAAAAACTCACACATAAACGTAAAGACACACACACACACACACACACACACACACATATATATTATATATATATATATATATATATATATATATATATATATATATATATATATATATATATATATATATATATATATATATATATATACAAGACATGCACACGCACGCACGCACGCACACGCACACACTCACACATACACACACACACACATATATACATATATACATACACAAATATAGAGACATACATACCCCGTGTATACGTATGGCCATGGTGTGTATGCGTATTCTCCCTCCCATCTTACCCAATTTCCTAATTCCTAATTTCTCCATTTTCTCTTCTCCTTCGCTTTCGTTTCCTGCCCTTTCTCTCCCCTCGCTCGCCGGCTCCCCTCTCCATCATCATTACAATCTCATAATGAGCATCTGATATTCTTGAAGGTAATTACACAGAAATCTAGTAAATCCCATAATTACGAAATGATGTGACGTAATACACCGCAAGAAAAACATCTCCATATATAGTGTTTGAGTTGCGACGAGCACGCCAGCTTGCGCCCCCGCCCACCTCCGCCCATCCCCCCACCCCAGCTTCTACTTCCCCGCCCACACCCCCCACCCCCCCACCCCAGCTTGCTCCCCGCCCACCTCCGCTCCATCCCCCCCACCCAGAGCCTTACTCCCACGCCCACCCCCCCTTCTAACTCCCTCTGCCCGCATCTCCGCCCACCCCCTACCCACTCCCGCCCCACACCCTACCCACCGCCGCCCACCCCAGCTCACTCCCGCCCACCCCTCACCCACCCCAGCTCCCTCCCGCCCACCTCCAGCCACCCCGCCCACCCTCGCTCACTCCCGCCCGCCTCTTGTCCTGACCGCGGGGGCTGATGCAGCATTTTTTTATTCCTTATTCTCAAATGTGTTCTTATTCTCTCGTCCTCTTTCATTTTCCTTTTTATCGCTTGTAATCTTTTTCCGCTTTCGTTTTCTGTGGGTTATGTCGGGGGGGGGGGGGGGGGTTATGTATGATAAGCAGGATAATGATTTATATCTATTTCGTAGGTGCGTTTGAATTATCTTTTACCTTTTGTTACCACGCCAATATAATTTTCTTCTCGGCTCTGTCTTCGTGTGTATCTGCCGATCGTCTGTCCGTCTTTCTGTCTGTCTGTCTGTCTGTCTGTCGTCTGTCTTTCTGTCTGTGTCTATTAGTTTGTGTGTCCGTCCGTCTGTCGTCTGTCTGTCCGTCTGTCGTCCGTCTGTCGTTTGTCTGTCCGTCTGTCGTCTGTCTGTCGTTTGTCTGTCGTCTGTCTTCATGTCTGTCTATTTGTTTGTGTGTCCGTCCGTATCTCTACCTCTATCTCTAGCTCTCTTATCTCCTTCCATAAGTAAGGATCAAAATCAAAACACGTTTTTAAAAATGTTCCCGGGATTAAAATCAACCAAACAAACAAATCAATTCACAAATAAACAAACAAATCAACTCAGAAATAAACAAACAAACAAATACACTGTCTTCCCCCCCCCCCCCACCCTCTCTCTCTCTCTCCAACAACCGGTTAGCCGAACAGAGCGTCTTCGAGCGACCTCCCCGTTAACTAGACCTGTTTTGACCTTCGCTATCCATCATCGGTTTCTATCCTTTCGAGTTATGACCTTGCAAGAAGTCAGGTCAGCTGTTTCTCATCCTCGAAGCGTGTCCTGGCAATTGATCTACGGACATGCACTACATAACTTTTGGGAGAGAGAAACAGAGAGGGTTTGGAAGAGGGAGAGATGGAGATACGTAGAAAGATAAAAGGTAAAATAGAAATAGAGGGAGAGGGAGAGAGAGAGTGAGTGAGTGAGTGAGTGAATGAGTGAGTGAGTGAGTGAGTGAGTGAGTGAGTGAGTGAGTGAGTGAGTGAGTGAGTGAGTGAGTGAGTGAGTGAGTGAGTGAGTGAGAGAGAGAGAGAGAGAGAGCGAGAGAGAGAGAGAGAGAGAGAGAGAGAGAGAGAAAGAGAGAGAGATTGAGAGAGAGAGAGAGAGAGAGAGAGAGAGAGAGAGAGAGAGAGAGAGAATTTAGAGAGAGAAATAGAGAGAGATTTAGAGAGAGAGATGGAGAGAGATTTAGAGAGAGAGAGAGCGATAGGGAAGGTTGAAAGCCAGAGAGAGACATATAAAAATAATACAAAGATAGCTAGCTACATAGACTGAAACAGGAAGCAAGAATACTGATATTAAGGAGATACCAAGATAAAAGAAGAAAAAAATATAAAAAATGGAGGAAAGATAGAGAGACAGAGAGTCAAAGAGAGGGAACCCTTCTTCCTTTCCCTCCACTTTCTTCGCTTTATTGGGGCATCCTTTGTGGTCGTCTTAAGGGGGTACCGCACTACAGGATATAAGGCATAGAAAGGACCTACCTCCCACCCTCCCTCCTCCTCCTCCATCTCCCTTTCCCTCCCCCCAACTCCTCCCCCCAGTCCCCCCCCCCTCTCTCTCTCTGCCAACCCCCCCCCACCTTCCGTCCCCCTCTTTCCCCTCTCTCTCCCCGCCCCCCTTTTTCTTTGTTCTTCGCCTGGCCGATTTAGGTTCAGTGAAATTAAAAATGTAAAACCATCGCCTTAGGCATCTGAGGCGAACGGGGGAAAACGGGCGAGAAGAAGGGAGGAAGAGGTGGAGGGAAGATGAAGGGAGGGAGGAATTAGGGGGAAGAAGAGGAGGAGGAGGAGAAAGAAGAGGAGGAAGAAGAAAAAGAAGAGGAAGAGGAGGAATAGGAGGAGGAGGGGGAGGTGGAGGGGGAAGGCGGGAGCAGAAGAAGAGGGTGGAGGAGGAGGAGGGACAGGGAGAGGGCGGGAGCAGAAGAAGGAGGAGGAGGGCAGAGAGGAGAGGAAAGGAGAAGAAGAAGAGGAAGAAATAATAATATGAAGGAGGAACACCTAAAGGAGGTGGAAAAGAGGAAACTCAGTAGGGGGAAAAGGTAAGGGAAGTAAACAAGGAGGAAGAGGGATATATGGCAAGAAAGAACGAGAGAGAAAGAGAAGAGGGGGGGTATGGGAAGAGGGGAGAGGAGAGAGGGATCTGACGACGGCTTTGAGATTGGGAGAGGGGAAAAAATGAGGTTGTATGAGCATTCTGGGTAGGCTGGAATGAGTCTGGGAGATATATTCTGAAAGTTGGGCACCCCAGGTAGGAGGGCTCTTGATTGGGTTAGCGATACGCGGAGCAATAGCGGTGAATAATTACAGATGAACAAAGCGCACCGCAAATAAGGAGAAGGGAAGAAAAGAAAATAGAAATACGCGGATGAGATTTTTTTTTTTTTAGAGGATCTGTTCAAACAAGGAAGAAAAGTTCAACAGGTTTCAAGACAATTTCCGATTGTAAGATTCTCCAAAAAGCTCGTCTGTTGAAAAATATATAAATAAATAAATAAAAAACAAAAAAATAAAATAAATAAAATGTCTCTGACACAACTTGGTCTTAGCGCACGTGCTTTCAAAAAGCAAACTGTCCGTAAACAAACATTCTTTACACGTATCGTCTTAAGTAAATGAAGGGTCATGGACGTATCTTTTTTTTTCTTTTTTTTTCTCCAAAAGGATGAAGGTGGACAGCAACCTTGGTACACTCGCGCTGGACTTTAATATTCCACTTTTTCTCCTTCGAGCAAATGGATAATAATGAAATATCAAAAGACGTCCAAGCCATATCGACGTCTGCGTACGACTTGAATCCTTAACGGCATAGCAAAAATGTATAAATGAATAAAAACTATTCATTCTACAGCACTGAG
This sequence comes from Penaeus vannamei, assembly GCF_042767895.1. Lineage (NCBI taxonomy): Eukaryota > Metazoa > Arthropoda > Malacostraca > Decapoda > Penaeidae > Penaeus > Penaeus vannamei. The sequence continues at coordinate 6,360,332 of NC_091571.1, read as the reverse complement.
TCCCTTTCAGCGCCCGCACTTGTATCCGAAACACATGCAAAAAAAAAAAAAAAAAAACGAGTTGCAGGAAAGGCCACAAGCGTCGAAACTGGCCGTTAACACATTGGTAACACTGAATGGTGGACTTGAGGTGAAGGGGACTGCACCCGTACGCGACACTCACTCTTATACGCTATACGCTGCTTCTGCAAAAAACACCTACACGCATACATACACGGAAAAGACCACACAGATATATGATTTTATTATAAAGTGGATATCAATATGCGTTATTACAATAGCATCACTGCATCGTGTGTGTGTGTGTGTGTGTGTGTGTGTGTGTGTGTGTGTGTGTGTGTGTGTGTGTGTGTGTGTGTGTGTGTGTGTGTG
>NC_091571.1:6349960-6352460 GCF_042767895.1 Penaeus vannamei | reverse complement strand
AATATAATACTAATATTGATTGTGATAATAACAATGATAATAACAACGGTGATAACATAGAAAATAGTAATAATAATAATAAACAATAATAATGATAATAATAATAATAGCAATAATAATATCAATGTTCATAACAACAATAATATCAATAACAATAATAATAGCAATGTTAATAATAACAAAAATAATAATGATAACAATAATGCAAATAATAATAATAATAATAATAATAATAATAATAATAATAATAATAATAACAGTAACAACAATAATAATAATAATAATAATAATAATAATATTGATAATAATAATGATAATAATAATAATGACAATAATGTAAAAACCAACAATCACAATTATATCAGTAGTGCAAACAATAACAATAATTATACAAATAATGATAATCATAATAATAATGATCATAATAACAGTAACAACTCAAATCTTAATAATAACAACAACAAAAATGATACTAATCATTATGAATCATTATAAATCATTATCGATATTATCATTAACAACAGTAATAATTATGATAATTATAACAATTATGATAATAATAATAACAATGATAGCAATAACAATGACAATGATAATAATAATGATAATAAAAATACTAAATTATTAATAGATAATCTTCCTTATTGCTCTTAATATGATGATAGTAACGATTATTTTAACATAATAATAGTAACAACAACAATAATGACAATAATCATAACAATAATATCAGAATTTCAATAACGAAAAAACAAGAGTAATAATAACAATATTTGTAATAATAATCACTGATATCATATTATAGTAGTGGTACTAGTAGCAGTAGAAGTAGAAGTAGTAGTAGTAGTAGTAGTAGTAATTGTACTGCTACTACTACTAATAATAATTTTGATAATAATAGTTATGGTGATTAAAACTATAATGATAATGATGATGATGATGGTGATAATAATATCATTAATAATAATAATAATAATAATAATAATAACTACAACAGCATCATTACTAATAATAACAATAAAAAAAACATTAACAATTATATAAATAATAATATTGATAATACTAATCATGATAAAAATGATAATAACAATAATGATGATGATAATAATAATAATAATATCAATAATAAAAATAATAATAAAACATTAACAATGATGAAAATAATAATATTGACAATACTAATAATGATAATAATAATGATAATAATAATAATGACAGTAAAAGAAATTATAATATGATTAATTATAATATAATAATATCAGTATCAAAGTGATACAACAATAACATTAATGATTACAATAATAAAAATAACAACAACAGTAGCAATAAAAATAATGATAATAAGAATAATGAAAATAACAGTATGAATAATAATGACAACAGTAATAATAACAATAATAATAATATTACTATAATGACAACAAAAATAACAGTAACAATAATAATAATAATAATAATAATAATAATAATAATAATAACAATGATAATGAAGACAATAAAAACAAACAAAATATATATAAGAACAACAGCATTTACAATTACAATGATAGCTAACAGCAGCGCTGATGATGTCAGTTTTAATAATAATAATAATACCTATAATAACTAATAAGGCAAAACAACAACGCCATATAAATAAACCAATATCGACAATCCAAGAAAAAACATCATCCAACAAAAAAAAACAATAAAAACTACCAACAGAAAATCACAACAATTACCTTCGTATCCATCTTTTTCTTTCCATTACAACCACCGCGTTCACCATGAACAACGAATATGAACAACGCCACACCACTAATAACACTGGCATTATCCCCCATTGTCATCGGCACCATAATCATTATTGAATGCCTGCGAGTGTCATTTGCAATCTTGCCAAAGTACACTATACAGTATTGGATTCAGATAATGCTGTAACGGGTTTGTAATGTTCAGCTTTATGGAGGCGAGCGTCTGTAATGCCCAAATTAAGATTTGCTTTGATTTTTTTCTTTCTTCCTTTCTTCTCTTTTTTTCTCTTTCTTTTTCTATTTTCTTCGTCTTTTTTGTCTGTTCTCTTTCTGGTGAGTTGGTTTGCATTGTTGTTGTTGCTTTTTTATGCATTTTTTTTGTATTGATAATGTTTTTGTGTGTACTTTTGTTGATAATCCTACGCTTTATTGATTCTATTTTCTTTATTTCTGAATCTCGTGTACACTGGCGACAATATTGTGTTTTTCTTACTCTCTTTTGCTCTGTTTCTGCCTCTCTGTCTGTCTGTCTTAATCTACCTATCTACCTATCTCTCCTACTCTCTCTCTCTCTCTCATTTAATTTTACTTTTACTCTTACTCTCAAAATATACACAAACAATGACAAAGAACCGACCAAGAACACAAAAACAAGAAAAGGAAAAAAAAATATAGGAACGGGCACGATAAGTAACAGGACAAAAATCGATCGGCGAAGATAATAATAAAAAACACGAATACGAAAAGTCGGGCGGAGGTGGAGGAGG
>NC_091571.1:6327460-6329960 GCF_042767895.1 Penaeus vannamei | reverse complement strand
CACATATTACAAATACATTTCCTGATCAAAGTCAATAACAATTACAAGAGTTTCTTGGAATATGTGGAATAGCAGACGATCCATAAACAGGAAGACGAGTGAAAATAAAAGAAAAAAGAAAGTGAAAAAAGGGGAAAAGAATGAAGAAAGGAAATAAAAGAAAAAATGTGAACGAAAATGTAAAAATGAAGGGAAGAAAAAGAGGTAACATAAAAACAACAACAAAACAATGAGAATAAATAGGGAGAAAAACTAAAAGAAAAATAGGAAGAAAGACACAGTATCATTAACTTATACACGGAAGACAAAGCCAGTAAGGCAGAAGTCGAACACAGGCGAAAAATATCCTAAATTCGTGAAAATAAATTGTATTCAATGGCAAATATGTATTTCACAATGACAGACGAAAAAATCTAAGTAATTCTATGTTACTAGAAAGCAACGATTAGTACCATCATTCTTATTTGTATCCTACCTTTTATCATTATGATTATATTCATTACTATTATCATTATCATGATTTTCATTACTATTATGATTATCACGATTTTCATTACTATTATCATTATCATGATTTTCATTACTGTTATAATTATCATCCTATTTTATTGTCGCTGTTATTTTCATTCTTATCGTTGTTATTATTATTATCGTAATTATCATATGATTTTTATCATTATTATGATAATCATTAACAGTACCATTATCAACATTAGTAGTAGTAGTAGCCATATCATTATCATTATATCATTGTTATTATTTTATCTTTATCATTGTTATTGTTATTATTATCATTATTTTTATTATTATCATTATCATCATTAGTATCATTATTACTATTATTATCATTATTATCATAATTACCCATGATCACTATTATGATCATCATAATAATTTTCATTACCTTCATTTTTATTATTATAAACAATATCATTATTACAATCATTACCAACAAAATCATCTTCTTTGTTGTTTTTATTATCATTATTACTACCATTATTAATGTTATCATCATCATTATTTTTACTAGTAGTATTTCCTTTATCATTATCATGAACTTTATTATTATTATCATTATTACTATTATTATAAGCATTATCATAATTATCATTGCAATCATTCTTTTTATCATTCTAATCATTATCATGTTCATATTGTCATTATCATTATTATTACCTTTGACTGAAAAAATAACACTGACAGCCTAATGACGATGATAAAATAATAATAATAATAATAATAATAATAATAATAATAATAATAATAATAATAATAATAATAATAATAATAATAGCAACAACAACAGTGACAATAACAATAATAATAGTGATAATAATAATGATAATGATAATATTAATAACAAATAATAATAATAAACCAAAAATGATAGTACAAACAAGAACAATAACAAAAATGATGATAATGATAATATCAATATTAACAACATTAACAATAACAATTGTAATAACAATAATAATAATAATAGTAATAATAATGATAATGATAATAACAATAAAACAAACAATACTAAAACAACACTGTTGATAATGATAACGGTAATAATAACACAAAGAATAACAATAATAAACATAATAACAACAATAAAAGCATAATAGTAATGACAATGGTGATACCTACAATATCTACAATATCAAATTTCATTTCAATATCAAGATCACTGAAAACAACAGTAATAACAACAGCAACGACAATATGAAAAATAAAAGAGATAAAAAAATCTGATTTATTTCCTATGCAGGCAAATATTTCAAATACCTTTTCTATTTTCGCGCAACGTAAAATCTAAACTACATTAATACGACACACAAAAAACACATAAGATTACAACAGCATAATCAGCATAAATCCTCAGTTTAAATACTAAACCAACAAGAAAATTGTAGGCGAGACCCCGCGTAACTTTCAAGATTTTCTCGCGTCTAAAAATAGAGATAAAAAAATATATATTTATATTAACACTACGAACGGATCATCCAAATTAAAAAATTCCAGCGGCCTTCTCACTTCCGGACGTTTTGTACATGAAACGTGTAAATATATAAGAAAAAAAAATTCCCACAAAGTTTCAGATAAGTCGAGGGAAGTTTCTCGTAGACGCTTGACACTTTGTCTGTTTCTACGAGCATTCCCCTCCCTCCCTTCCCCCACCTCCTTCCATCCCTCTCCTTACCCCTCATTCCTTCCACCCTGGGGTTCTCCGGGCCCTCTCCCCCACCCACGGCTCCCCCTCTCTATATCGCTTACCCTTCCCCCCCTCCCCATAATCCTTACCCACTCCTCCCCCTCTCTACACCCCTTTCCACTCCCCCTCCCATCCTATAACCCCTTACCACTTACTTCCTCTCTCTACACCCCTTACCCATCCCCCCTCCCCACCCTTTCCCATTTTTCTTTGGGCATTACATTCGTCTTGAGCTTAATGACGGGGCCATGAACTATCTGCGACGGTTAGAGATCCCGCTTCGTCTGCCATTGTGAA
>NC_091571.1:6299900-6306960 GCF_042767895.1 Penaeus vannamei | reverse complement strand
TTTACTAGATCTAAAGCGAGTTCTTAGAGGTGCTTCCAGGCCAATTAAACTTTAATTTGATATTAATGGCCTCCGGGTCGTAAAAAATGAAGTGCATGATAAATAAGATGTGATAATAAAGCGAGCGTTTGGAAAACTCACTTGTCTCCCGCACGTGTTCGCGGGTCTCGATCTTGTTTTTTTCGGAATCGTAAACTGTTGAAATGTGATGATTTATTTATATTTTGCTTCTTCATCTTTCGTGCTTTTAGTTATTGTTTTTTTTTCCTTCGGGATTATTTCTTTTCCTTTTCTTAATTCCCCTTGTTTTTCTTTGTTGATTTTTCTTCTTTCTTTTCGATCTTCTTTTCTTGTTCTTTCTTCTTTTCTAGTTTTTGATTTTGATACCTTCCTTTTTCATTCATGATTTTTAAATTTTATTCTCTTCTTCCTTATCATTAACTTTCCCATTTTCATTCTTGATTTTATCCTCTCTCTACCCTACATTCCTTCCTTTCTACTCCATCGTTTTATCATCCTCGCTTCTTCCTTTTCCCTCTCTCTCAATCCTTAACTCTCCCCCTTTTCATATTCCTTCTCAAAAAAAAAAAAAAAAAAAAAAAAATCTACTCTCTCGACAATATGTTAATCGCGGATTTGAATGCGTCCGTTCCCCTGGATTATGTGCTTGTATTTGGTAGTCTAATCTTTCGGCGTTGGAGTGTCGTGCGCTGTGACGGGAGGAGATTCGGAGAGCAGGAGGATGAGTGGCAGTTTCCGTAGTGAGAGGGGAGATTGGGGGAGAGGGGAGAGGAGATGGAGGGGGGACAGGGGAGAGGGGAGAGGAGATGGAGGGGGAGAGGTAGGGGGAGTGGGAAAGGGGGTGAGGTGTAAGGGGTTGGGTTATGGAAGAGAGGGAGAGGGAGAGATGAGGAGAGGGTGAGGGAGGTAGGGGTATGGGAGATAGGAGAAGTGAGATGGCAAGGGTGAGGGAGTGGGAAAGGGGAATTGGGGATGGTAAGAGGTTAGGTTATGAGAGAGAAGGGGAGAGGGTAAGGAGTTGGGATATGGAAGAGAGGGAAAGGGTAAGGGGTAGGGGTATGGGAGATAGGAGGTAGGGGAGATGGAGGTTTAAGAGGGAGTGAGAAGGAGAATGGTGGGTAAGAGGGTATGGGAGAGAGGGAGGAGGAAGGAGAGGCAGGGGGAATGAGGGGGTAAAGAGTTGGGTTATGAGAGGGAGGGGCATGGAGAGACAGTGGGAGATGGAGTGGGAAAGGGGAATGGGGACAAGGGGTTGGATAATGAGAGTGGGAGAGAGATAAGAGAAGGAAGAGTAGGAGGGAGATAAGAGGTTGTGTTAAGGGAGAGTGAGAGAGGGGTTACAGGGTTGGCCCATGGGGAGGGGAGAGAGAAATGAGGAGAGGGTAAGGGGTTGGGGTTTGGGATAGAGGAAGGGGGTAAGGGATCCAGATTCAAATGGGGTTGGGGTATGAGGGAGAGGGAGAGAAGCAGGAGGTTGGGGATACGGAAGAGGGAGGGGGTTAGGGTAAGGGGAATTGGAGAAGGGGAGAGAGAAGGAGAATAAAAAGAAAGAAAGCAAAACAAACAAATAAAAAAAAATGGCCACACACAAAAAAATGGATACCACCCATTAAAAAAAACGCCCCCTCCCCCCCCAAAAAAAAAATCGGATACCACCAACTAAAAATACAAATTAAGATTTTAAGAAAAGAATAAGAAGTCAGACAGCCCCTTCCTCAGACTTCACTAGGCTAGACAGAAGAGAAGGGGGAGAGGAGGGGGTGAGGGGGGCGTTGACGATGGAGTGTTAGCTCATAAGACAGCTAATTTGGAAAAGTGAAGGGGTAATTAGAGAGAGAGAGAGAGAGAGAGAGAGAGAGAGAGAGAGAGAGAGAGAGAGAGAGAGAGAGAGGGAGAGAGAGAGAGAGAGAGAGAGAGAGAGAGAGAGAGAGAATATATATATATATATGTATGTATATATGTATATATGTAGGTATGTATATATGTATGTATGTATATACTTATGTATGTATATATGTATGTATATATGTATGTATGTATGTACGTATGTGTGTATATATGTATGTATGTATATGTATATGTGTGTATATATATATATATATATATATATATATATATATATAAACATACATATATATATATATATACATATACCTACATATACATATACATATACATATACATACACACACACACATATATACACACACACATACACACACACAAACGGGAAGGAGAAGAAAAAGGAGGAGGAGATTGCTCATAACGCAGTCACGGGCTCGTTAATGCAATAATTACACGAACAGCCGTGCCAAAGGTGGGTAAAAATAGCAGACGTGTTAACTCATTATGAAGTCCCGAGCGACAGCTGCGGCGGTGTGAGGGGTAGGGGGTGAAGGGGGGTAAAGGGAGAGAAGGGGAGGGGGTGAAGGGGGGGAAGGTGAGAGAAGGGGAGGGGGTGAAGGGGGGGAAGGTGAGAGAAGGGGAGGGGGTGAAGGGGGATAAGGGGAGAGAGGAGAAGGGAAGGGGGGTTGATAGAAGGGTATTGAGGCAGCGAAGAAGATTTTTTGGGAGGTAGGGAGGATCACTAAGGGTGGGGATGTATAAAGAGCAGAGAAGGGGGTGAAGGAGGGTGAGGGTGTTCTGTAGGAGCGCAGGGAAAAGGGAAGGAGGTTTGAAGGGGGACATCGGGAACAGAGAGGGAAGAAAGGGGTTGAGAGGATATAAGGGTTAGAGTAGAAGGAGAGGGGTATGGAAAGCAGAGCAGGGTGAGGGAGTGGGGGCATTGAGCCTAAGAAGGGGGTATGGTTTTGAATGGGGGGAAAGAGGTAGTCGAAAACGAGGAAGGAGAAGAGGGAGGGGTCCACTGAGGGGCGGGGAAAGGGGAGCGGCTTCGAGGGAGGAGGTGTGAAGGGAGAGGGGAGAGGGGGTGTGAAGGGAGAGGGGGGAGGGGGTAAGAAAGGGATGGGGGAGGGGGGAGAAAACGAATGAAGAAGGACGCCACCGATAAAGAGATAACAGAAAAAGCGACGTGGGGAGATAAAGAGAGAAGAGGAGGAGGGGAGAGAAGGGGAAAAGGGGGAGAGTGCCTAAGGGGAAAGAACAGGAAAGATAAAAGAGAGAGAGGGGTGGAAGAGGAAATAGAGGAGATGAAAAGAGTATAATGAGAAAAAAAAGGAATAAAAGAGGGAAAAGTGAAATTATCAAAAGAAAATTTACATTCTTCAAACCTGGAGACAGGAGAGTCAATGCAACATCACCTAATACAAACGGATTTTTATGTGACAAATGATACGATTCTAACAAAATTATGATAGTATTGTTGACGATGATATGCTGATGTAAACTCTACTAGTGGGTTAAAGTTGCAGCAGTAGCGACAATAGTAATAACAATAAAATTGCAATGACACATATAGAGCAATAATGATGATGATGATGATGATGATGATGATGATGATGATGATGATGATGATGATGATGATGATGATGATGATGATGATGATGATGATGATGATGAAGATGATGATGATAACAATAATAATAATCGTCATGGTTTTATTTCTTATAAAATGATAAATATCAATATCCTTATCATAATTTTTGTAAAAATAATAATGATAATAATAACAATAAAAACAATGATGATTATAATAATAACAAAACAAATTATTACGATGATGATTATGATGATTCATTCTCTCTCTCTCTCTCTTCAGTCCTCCCCCTCCCTTCCTTCATAATTATCTCCCGAAGAAGCTCTAACATTATCTTAAGTCTTATCACTTCCTCCCTCTTCTACTTCTCCCTTCTCTCCCCTCATCTCTCCTCGTATGCGACCCCATCCCCGAGATCTCACTCTCTCCTCTTCGTCCTTCCTGTTTCTTTTGTTTATCCTTTCCCACTCTCCCCTCTCTTCCTTCTCCTCTGGGGTTCACTTTCTTCCCTCTCTTCTTCCTTTCCTTCAATCCTTCCTTTGTTCATTTATATCTAACTTCCCCAGTCCACTCCTCCATCTCTATTTTCCTCCCTTTCCCCTCTCCAAATTTCCCAGCCTCATTTTCTTCCTCCCACTCAATTCCTCTTCCCCCTCTCTCCCTTTCACTGTCTCCCCCCCCTTCCTCCTGCCATCCCTCCTTCTCTCCTAAGATCTTCCTACTTCCTTCCCCTCTCCTGACGACCCTCTCCTCTAAAGTGATCTCCACCAGTAGCTTCTTCCTCAACTTTCTCTCTTTTTATCGCTCTCTCTCTCTCTCTCTCTCTCTCTCTCTCTCTCTCTCTCTCTCTCTCTCTCTCTCTCTCTCTCTTATCTCTCCATCCAACACCCCTTTCATCCGATCAATTTTCCCTTATCTCTCTTCCGCTTTCTCCCTCTATGAGTTTCTCAATCTTTTCCTTTCTCTTGTCTCCTTTATCTATTGTTTTTGGGGTTGTTTAAGCATTTTCTTTGGTTCAATATGATAACAATGATAATTATGATGTGGATAATGATGATAATTAGAGTTTGATTAAATACTGTTTTTTTAAGGAAAATTACAAATGCAAACACTGTTTACGTTATTATGAAAAATACAAATGCTACTTATCACACGTTTACATGTCAAAAATTGAATTTTATGATCATTAATGTCAGTAAGGTTTCTGGGCTCACTTTTGCTTAATCAGGAGAGTAAAAATTGCCGGCTTTATAAATTCAAAATACTTTCACTTCTAGATGCCATAAAAACAAATACAAATGCTTCAAATGTACTTAAATACGATTTAAATACAAATACAAGTGTATTTGATCCACTCTTGGTGATAATAATTCCAATGGTAAATCGTGATACTAAAAATGATGATCATCGTATCGTTTGTAATCTAATTGTTTTTTGTTGATGGTGTACTTCATATCAACAGTACTAGCAATGATGATCATAATGATATAGTGATAGAAATAATAATGATACTGCTAATAACAACAACAATAATAATAATGATGATGATACTACTGCTACTACTACTTATAAAAATATTAGTAATAATGATAATGATGGCAACTGTGAGCCAAAACCAAGACAAGAAAAATGAGTTAAGCAAAGGAACACCACAACAAAGACAAACAACACCCAACCAGTTCCACGTGGAGTTCACCTGCCTCCCCCCACCCCCCATCCCCCAATCTCCCACTCCTACACTCCCCTGCACTATCTGTGTCCACTACCCCCTGCCCCCTCCTAACCCCACCCCCCTTCCTATGCCATAGCCCAGTGCCCCTCTACCCCCTCCTCCCAACATGCCCTTACCTCCCCCGCGCCCAGCCCCCTCTCCCCCAAACAACTCTCCTGTCTTCCCTGCCCCTCCTTCGCCCCTTCCCCCCCCCCTCCCCCGCCCAACGTATGGTCTTCTGCCTTAGGTAACAGGTAAGTCGTCCGACCAAGAACTCGAGTGTTCATTTTTATCCCCCAGATTCCCCCTGATGAACATTTCCTGTCCGTTGATAAACATGCAAATGGAAATGACTCCTTGGGTTGTTTGTGGATCTCTCTCTCTCTCCCACGCTCTCGCTCTTAATGTTTCTGTCTTCTGTTTGTCTTTCTTTCTTTTATTCTCTCTCTCTCTTTCTGTCTGTCTGTCTGTCTGTCTGTCTGTCTGTTTGTCTCTCTCTCTCTCTCTCTCTCACTCACTTAATACATAAACATATACTTCTAGCTCTTTCCCAATCTCTCACTCCTACTCATTCACTCCCTCTCCCTCTCCCTTTCCCTTTCCCTTTCCCTCTCCCTTTCCTTCTCCCTCTCCCTTTCCTTCTCCCTCTCCGTCTCCCTTTCCTTCTCCCTCTCCCTCTCCCTTTCCTTCTCCCTCTCCCTCTCCCTTTCCTTCTCCCTCTCCCTCTCCCTTTCCTTCTCCCTCTCCCTCTCCCTTTCCTTCTCCCTCTCCCTCTCCCTCTCCTCTCGACATACTTGTATATTCATATATGCAAGCGCGAGAGAATCGATCCTAGGGGGGGTATTTATACATGCGTCGGTGCAGTATTTAAGTATGTTTATATGTATACCCTTTGATAGCCTACTTAATGCAGCTATTCGCCTTGACAGTTAATGTTTCCGAGTCCAAAACGTAGCTGTCCCAGGCCTTGTGATAGATAGTAACTTTGTGATAGATAGTAACTTTGTGATAGATAATAACAAAGGAGGCCAAGCATCAAGCACATGTCTATCGTCTGGGACTCATGGTTACCTCATGGCTAAAGCCTCTAGATGAATGAACAGAGCGATACGATAAATCTCCCTAGAGCAATTGATCTGACAAGCATAAACAAATTAATTTGTCTTTTCTTCCGTTCTTAATTTTTCTTACTTAATCTTTTAATTCCCTCATATTAGAACTGGAGAAGAAAAAATACGACGAAAAGACACTCAGACATAGAAATAGACAGACAGCCAGATAACTAAACAGATAAAAAGACTGATAGACAGACACACTGACAGATAAAAACAGACAGACAAATAAATAACAAGATAGACAGACATAAATAAGTAGGTAGGTAGGTAGACAGACAGTCTTTAAGGTAGCAGTTAAAGCCAACCACAGAAAATAGTCCTTGGGAGAAAAATCGAGCAAACTGAGCAATATCTTAAAGGCCTTAATAAGTACTATTGTTTATTTATCTATTATCATTACTATTATTATCATCATTATTATTACTACTATTATTATTATCACTATTATTATCATTATTATTACTACTACTGCTATTACTATTACTATTATTATTATTATTATTATTATTATTATTATTATTATTATTATTATTATTATTATTATTATTATTATTATTATTATTATTATTATTATTAGTATTATTATCATCATCATCATCGTTATCATCTTTTTTTTTTTTTTTTTTTTTTTTTGCTTACCGTGGAAATTAATCATATTCAGTTTCTGCATCCTACAAGTCGTTGTTCCTAGCGGGAAAACAATTTGAAAAAAATAGTTACTTATAATCTGTGACTCGATTAATCATTTACGTCCACATTAGAATCTCCCTTTTATGT
>NC_091571.1:6289900-6294900 GCF_042767895.1 Penaeus vannamei | reverse complement strand
AGCCCCTCATTTGGATGCGGCAGGAACCCCCAAATTCTCTTTGTCCCCGCGTTTATGGTTCGATGGAGAATGTATTAATCAAACTGCATGTCAACCCGGGACAGTCTGATAGGCTACCTTATTATGCAATTATCATAATCATTATTGCAGAGTCACTGATGAATACCTGGACAGAATGAGTAATGGCCGAAAGGTATGAATGTGGTTAACCCGCGTGATGTCCAGATAAGAGCTCTCGCATCGCGTGCTGTTTAATTCATCAGGCGAAGGCGAGAGAAAGCCAGAATAAGGAATAGAAAAAGAGAGAGAGAAAAAAAAGCATATCATTCGAATTTTCCTCTCTTAATCGCTAATTTGATAATGGCTTCTAAATGCCTCTAAATAGGTGACATGTGGCAACGTCCGGCTCCCCGGTACAAAAACTTGCACTAATAACCGGTCTGACAAATGACAAAATTGCTATCGCGCGATCTCCCCCGCAAGACAATGGCTAACATTCCCCGGCTGATGAACTAACCGGACGGCCGATGACATGCCCGCAGCTGCCAGATGTACGATGCACTCGCCGTGGCCGTGGCGGGCGTTTTGCATTACGCAGGTGATAATTCGCGATATAGCCCGGCCGCCTCCGCCGCCCCCCCCAATATTCCCGACTTCGGCGCCGCCCCGACAGCCGCCCGTCGCTGCGTCTCCGGCCCTCGCCCCGCCCGCGACCGCGAATAAAGGCGCCCTTTTCGAGCCGAGGATCGAATTCGTCACCTTTCTACGGCAGATAATCAAATGCTAATGAGATAAGTGGTCACCTTTAAAACCGCGCGTTGATTGGTTCCTTGTTTCAAGGGGACAGCGTCCATGATCCACACGTCAGCCAATCAGAAGCAAGTATGCTGACCAGTAAGTGCGTTTTTATCAGTTACGACATCCTGACTTCGTTAAGAACTCGGTGATAAGCTGAGGAGGGTCACATATAACCTCGATAAGGCGAACACACCTTGATGTTCATATTGTTCACCGACGAACGAGATTGCATTCAGCCTCTGCCATTAACTGCTTAGTTACGATATGGCGACCACGTTGTCCCCTCCGCTTTTTGTTTTATTGCCTTTTTATACGCCTCTTTTGTTTGCCAGATTTACAGTCCAGGAATTCTATCACACGACAGGAAACCATGGCGGAGCTCCTTGTTCCCCGGTCCTCCTGAGCACAAGCTGGCGACGTGTGTGTTCCCCCTGCCTTAAATAGTTCTCTCTTTTACTCCTGTTCGCCCCCACTTCCCTCTGTCTCTGTCTCTGTCTCTCTGTCTCTCTCTCTCTCAGCATCACTCGCTGTCTCAGTATCAGGCTCTCATTCTATCTGTATCTTCTTTATCTCCATCGCTATCTTTCTCTTTCTCTGCCTGCCTACCTGTCTGTATGCCAGTCTGTCTGTCTTTTTATGCCTTCTAGAAAAGGAGAAGGAAGTGGATAAACAAGACGGGGGGAAAGAGAGGAGAGTAAGATGACAAGAGAGCAGCAAAGCATTGAAGAACAAACATAATGATTAATGAGGGAATATTATGCAATGAAGATGTGAAAAAATAGCATAAATAACAAATGAAAATATGCTTTCCTGACCTTGGATGACAGGGAGAGAGAGAGAGAGAGGGGGGGGGGGGGTGGAGCAGGAAGATGAAGGAGGAGAGGAAGAGGGAGAGAGAGAGAGTGCAGGAGGAAGAGGGAGAGGCAGAAAGAGAGTCTAGGAGGAAGAGGGAGAGGGAGAAAGAGAGGGACAGGTTGAAGGAGAGGGTAAGGGTGAAAGATAGAGGAAAACAAGGGAGAGGGAGAGATGGTAGCCTCCGAAACTCTGTGGTTAGAAATACTGGGAAAATGTGAGGGGGGGCGGCTAGATATGGACATGTATTTACACATCGTAACCAAATTCATTTAACTCTCTTCCATATATATATAGATAGCTAGATAGATAGATAGATAGATAGATAGATAGATAGATAGATATATATATATATTTTTTTTGTCCCTCAACATTCATAATCAAATAAACATTAAACATTAGTCCATTAAACAATAATAACAAAAAACAATAAAAACACACATAAAAATGTAATTGTGAGTATCAGTGATGACATAAAGCTAACGAAAACAAAAACAATAACACATCAATAATCTGGAAGAATGGATGGAAATAATTCACAATCACTAACATATAAAGTGATTCTATGGCGATATTAGTAATCAAAGCAATAACAAGAATAACAATAATGATCATTACTATGTTTTTTTATCATCATTATCATTAACATTATCATTGTTAACATTATCTATTATTATTGTTATCATCACTGAAATAATGATAATAATAATAATGATAACGATACTGTGATGATGCTGTTCATAAAAATAATGATAACAGTAATGATGATTTAATAATAATTGTAATAACAATAATAATGATGATGATGATTTCATTGTAATGACAATGGTAACGGCAGTGATGATGAAAATGATAATGATAATGGTAATAATAATACATAACAACAAAATAGCAATATCATAATCATTATCATTATCATTATTGCTATTTTCATTGTGCTCCTCATCACCCTTCTCATGGCCTTTGTTACTGTTATCATCATCATCATTATTATCATTGTTTGATTATCTTTATCACATCATTATTATTATTCTCATTACAATTGCCATCATAATTAATATCATTACTACCATCACCATTCCACATATCATTATTAACATTATCATGATTATCATTATTACTATTATCATTATCAGCATTGCTATATGTTATCATACATTTATGATTATAATCCCTTATACTATCATTTTTTATTATAGTCGTCATTATCATTGATCACGAGCAGTATCATTATCCTACAAATAATAATAGGAACAAAAAACATATGAGCAGAGATGATGATATCAATGCAAATTATGATAATGATGACAACAACAATGCCTACTACGTTTACATATACATACATGTGTGTGTGTGTTTGTATATATATATATATATATATATATATATATATATATATATATATATATATATATATATATATATATATATATATATATATATATATATATATATATATATATATATATATATGTATGTATGTGTGTGTGTGTGTGTGCGTGTTTATATATATATATATATATATATATATATATATATATATATATATATATATATATATATATATATATATATAACATATGAAAGAATCAGTTCATCCATATCAGTAAATAACGCGCAAGGCTAAACCAAATGTTGCTATAAGGAAAACGGCAATAATCTCAACAGGCACGGAGACAAAATAAAATACAAGATATAGAGACACCGTGTACAAAAGAAGAAACAACAACAACATTACCAAACAAACGTAAGTAACATCAAGTAATTGGATATGATAAGAAGATGATTATCATAAATATATTCTATTCTTCAGCAGAACCAGTCCCTCCTGAAGTCCACCATTACGAGAAAGGTCATAGCTTGCATCGACGAGCTGGACCCACACGGCCTGGCATCGGTGTGGACAAGGTCTTCCCTCTCTCGTTTTCTTTGTCTCCGTTTTCTATCGTATATGGCTTTTATTTTATTTTCTTATGTTTTTTTGCATTTCTTTCTCTTTCTTCAATTGTATATCTTCTAATTTTCTTCTGTTTATTTTCTCTTTCTCGTTCTCGTTCTCTCAATCAAATTACCTCTCTTTAATTCTTTCTCCTCTCCTCTCGTCTCCTCTCCTCCTCTCTCATATAATAAAATTGAAAACGAAAAAGTCTGTCTCTGTTTGTCTTTCTCTCTACTTCCCTCTCCCTCTCTCCCTTCCTCCCTCCCTCCGTCCCTTTCCGTCTACCCTTCCCCCTTCCCTCCTTCGCTGTCACTCTCTCTCTCTCTCTCTCTCCTCTAAAATACCCAAGAAAATTTTTAAAAACCATGTTAACATATTCTCCTAGTTAATTCGCTCATTTGCAATCCTCATGCAATACACGTTTCGGATTTACATACTAAATCCACGATCACTGTTGAAAGCCATCTCTCTCTGTTGCAATGTTATTTGACGTCCGGGAATGCGAGTGTTGGTCGGTCCTTTCATCACGGAGGAAGGGTGAGGGAGGGAGGGGAAGGGTGATGGGTGAGGGAGGGAGGGGGAGGGGGAGGGGTGAGGGGGAGGGGGAGGGTGAGGGGTGAGGGAGGGAGGGGGAGGGTGATGGGTGAGGGAGGGAGGGGAAGGGTGATGGGTGAGGGAGGGAGGGGGAGGGTGATGGGTGAGGGAGGGAGGGGAAGGGTGATGGGTGAGGGAGGGAGGGGGAGGGTGATGGGTGTGGGAGGGAGGGGAAGGGTGATGGGTGAGGGAGGGAGGGGGAGGGTGATGGGTGAGGAAGGGAGGGGGAGGGTGATTGGTGTGGGAGGGAGGGGAAGGGTGATGGGTGAGGGAGGGAGGGGGAGGGTGATGGGTGAGGGAGGGAGGGGGAGGGTGATGGGTGAGGGAGGGAGGGGAAGGGTGATGGGTGAGGGAGGGAGGGGAAGGGTGATGGGTGAGGGAGGGAGAAGGGTAAAGGAGGGAGGGGGAGGAGGTGAGGGGGTAAGAAGGAAGGGGGGAACAGAAGGGTCAAGGAGGAAGTGGGAGAAGGGTGAAGGAACGAAGGGAGAGGAGAGAGAAGGGTGATGGAAGGAGGGGAGAGGAGAAGGGTGAAGGAAGGAAGGGAGAGAGGATGAAGATGGGAGAGGGAGGAGAACGGTGAAGGAAGAAGGGGGGGAGTAGGAGAGGAGTAAGGGGGAGAAGGTAAAGAGTAAACGAGGAAAAGGGGTTAAGGTGAAGTGGATGGGCGATGTGGAGGGAACTGGCGAGACGAAGAGATAGAGATATGGATAAAAAGGGGAATGTGGGAGGGAGCGGGTATGGATAAAAGGGGAACGTAGAAGAACAGGGAGAGGGATAGATGGGCAATGTGTGGAGAGGGTTGATAGATAAAATAATA
>NC_091571.1:6274900-6277400 GCF_042767895.1 Penaeus vannamei | reverse complement strand
ATTCTCCTGATTTTTTCTGCGTATTATGAGTCTTTTTCCAGCCATATATGTGATGAGAAAACAAAAGGAAAAAAACGGGGATTTGTGGCAGTATGAGTATATCAATAAATACTTCTGGAAGCTAGTATCAGAGAATTACAAAGTGAGTATGAGAGAGATTGTGTTACAAGTTGCAAAGATGTGAAAAAAATAGACTGTTACCGAGCAGTGAAAACGAGTGTAATCAATAAGCATGTGACCAAATAGTGACTATGAGTGTGACAGCGTTGCCCAGAAGTGAAAATGAGTGCAAGAACGCTACCGATAAGTCGAAATAAGTGTGAGAGCGAAATGAAATGTGTGAATGAATGAGCAAATGACTGAGTTTTACCAAGAGGTGAAAATGAGTGTTTGTGTATTCCCAAGCGGCGAAAATGAGGAGCATGAGGAGTTTCACCAAGACGTGAAAATGAGTGTTTGTGTGTTCCCAAGACGTGAAAATGAGTGTTTGTGTGTTCCCAAGACGTGAAAATGAGTGTTTGTGTGTTCCCAAGAGGTGAAAATGAGATGAAGAGAGAGGACGATATATTGAGAAACCATGAGAGCTTTTATGCGTGTCTTTATTTGAGAAAAATGTGGTGTTTGGGTGTGACCCGGGTGATTACGAGCATGTAAAAGTGTTAAAGGGTGATACACATGATGAACAGTCGTTTTTTCGAGAATTGTAACACCCTTTTTTTTTTCCTTAGAAGACATTAACACGACACCTATATCCAAGAAACGCGAAAATCCTAGGAAAAAAAGAGAAAAAAAGAAAAAGTAACCAAACTGAAGAAAAAAAACACACCCCAATAAACTAGATTTCTTTAATGGTGCATGGATGAAGAATCACTCACACACACACACACACACACACACACACACAAAACAAACACACACACACACACACTCACACACACACACAAATATATATAAACGAGAAGCGAATTATCATAATAAAGGCAAATTATGAAATCGCCGCGACTTTTTTTTTCCAAGACAGCCTCTGCGTCCGCTTATGGTCTCGGATAAACACGAAGGGACACGCAACACCTGGATGTCGTTCTGATTTACGCAACACGAATGTGGAATCTAATGGACGAATCAATTTCGTGTCGGGAGGTGAAAGCCGTAACATATGGTAACTTTACACGCACCGATACACCCGCAAATATCAACCTTATATGTGTTTTTATCACTTTTTTTATAACGGTCCGAGGGATGTTAAAATACCCGGCTTGATAATTAACATTTTTTTTTTCGTCTGTCAAACAATCGCGACATTTTTTTTAAGGGGGTGAGGGGAGGGGTTTGGAAAACACGTCACGTGATCGAGCTCAGAATTCCATATGTTTAAAATGCCATTAAACTTCTTTTTTCCACATTGCAATTAGATTTTATTAAATACAAAAAAAAACAAACTAGAAAGAAAATATGTATAATCCCCGGCTAGTTTATAATAAGAAAACCGTGATTCACATAATTTATTCAACTGTGCAATAAAGCTAAATCACACAATCATTTAACTGCACCAAACATTCGCTAACATGATGTTTGTCCCAATCCTACCAACCGGAAGCCAGGCCTCTACCCCCCCCTCCCTTCACTCCCTCCCTCCTCTCCTCCCTTCACTCCCTCCCTCCCCTCTCTTCCCCTCACCCCCTCCCTCCCTCCCCTCTCTTCCCTTCACCCTCTCCCTCCTCTCTCTTTTTTTTACTTTAATTTATATTCTAGTTTAACCTTCTCTTTCTCTATCCTGTCTCTTTTTAAATTATTCTATATATCCCCATTTATCCGTCTAATCCGTATCGTCTAGTGTCTACTTTCTACTTTTACTCCATTCCTCTATTATTCCCTTCTTTCTCCTATATACTCTCATTCAAGCCTCTCCCCTTTCCATATTCCTGTTTCTTTGTCTATTTTCACTGATTTCTTTTCTCTTTCTCTATCCTGTCTCTTTTTAAATTATTCTATATATCCCCATTTATCCGTCTAATCCGTATCGTCTAGTGTCTACTTTCTACTTTTACTCCATTCCTCTATTATTCCCTTCTTTCTCCTATATACTCTCATTCAAGCCTCTCCCCTTTCCATATTCCTGTTTCTTTGTCTATTTTCACTGATTTCTTTTCTCTTTCTCTATATTTTCATATCTGTCTATTTACATTTTGATTCAACCCTTCCCCTATTTCTATTATCATTTTAGTTAATTTTCCCCTTCTCTCTTCTTTTCAATCTACTCTCCTTTCTTCCTGTTTTTTCTTTCATATCCTTCACATACTTTCAGTTCAATCAAAGGATATTAAAATGGGATAAACCATAATATGACAAAAAGTAGAAACAAATGACAGAAGTAAGACGCGCGCGTGGTGGGGGCGAAGCAGGAGTGAGGGAGGGGGTAGGGAGGTGTGGGAGAGGGATGAGGGAGGCATCACGGAGGGGTAGGGGAGGGGGTAGAGAGGGATGAGAGGTGTGGGGGAAG
>NC_091571.1:6247400-6252400 GCF_042767895.1 Penaeus vannamei | reverse complement strand
AAGAAAGGGGCAATAAAGTTGGAAGAGGAGTAGGTGGTGGAGGTGAAGGAGGAAGAGGAAGTGTAGGTGATGCTGGTAGTGATGGTGGTGGAGGAGGAGGAGGAGGAAAAAAGGTGAGAGGAAGGGATAAGAGAAGGTGAAGGAGAAGGTGGAGGAAGAAGAAGGGGAGGAGGAGGAGGAAAAGGAGGGAAAGACATGAAATGGGAGGAGAAGGAGGAAGAAAGGAGATGAAAAGGAAGAAGACTATTGATTTGAAGAGATCACATTGGATGTTTTACTGATGAGGATCATGATGAAAACATAATGTTACTGATAATTTATAAGAATATAGGAACATACGCATACACACAAACAACTTTTACACTTTTATCTATTCATCCTTCTATCTATATATCTACATGTCCATAAATATATAAATAAATGTGTATAAGTATATATATACATATATACGCGCATTTGTATCTGTATCTATCTATTTACAATGATAAATAAATAGACAAACAGATAGATAGAGAGGTAGACAGATAGATTGATAGACAATTATTGCATGCATGTATTGAAAATCTAAACATCTAATTCCGAAATAACACGTCGCTCTTTCCTTTATACTCTCCACTGTATTAACACAGACGTATATTACAAACAAACATGTACATATCTCTCTTCCCCTCTAATTCATTTATCCACTTACTCCCTCTTCTGCTCCTCCTCTTATCCACTTGTGCCTTACATTCCACCCTCTAATCATTAATACCCTAATCTATAACCTATAATCCCTGGCTTCCTCCATAACAGCATCCGAGACACCCGCCATGGTACCAGTAACAATGCTGTCAGCGACGTTGTCAAGAGATGAATGTGATGCTGGAAATGGAGCTCTGATGGAAATAATGGGTGATGGAGATTTAGCAGGGATGGAGATTCAGTTGGTCCAGGATGATCTTGGATGATTTGGATAATGAAATATCACGGGTTGGGCTTCGTTGCGGCTTAACACGGTGCTTGAGGAAGTGACTCCTTTTAACGTGTATTGCCCGGAGGAAGAGCCGCGCCACGTCCCGCTGTGATGTTTCACGCACGTTATGCATCGCACTCCAACAAACACGGACTAAATGAATATATGCGGTAAAATGATTATACAAACATGAATATATATATATATATATATATATATATATATATATATATATATATATATATATATATACATTAAAAAAACATATACATACGCATTAAATATATATATATATATATATATATATATATATATATATATATATATATATATATATATACATATATATATACATATATATACATATACATATACATATACATATACATATACATATATATATATATATATATATATATATATATATATATATATATATATATATATATATATATATATATATACATGTAGGTACGTATATATATATATATATATATATATATATATATATATATATATATATATATATATACATATATATATAATATATATATATAAATATATAAATATATAAATATATAAATATATAAATATATAAATATGTATATATATGTGTATACATATATATTCATATATGTATGTATACATACATATATATGTGTACATATGTGTGTGTGTGTATGTATATATATGTATATATATATAAATATATAAATATATAAATATATATATATATATATAAATATATATATATACATATATACATATATACATATATGTATATATGTATATATGTATATATGTATATGTGTGTGTGTGTGTGTGTGTGTGTGTGTGTGTGTGTGTGTGTGTGTGTGTGTGTGTGTGTGTGTGTGTGTGTGTGTGTGTGTGTGTGTGTGTGTGTACATATTTATATATGTATGTATATATATACATATATATACATACATATATATATATATATATATATATATATATATGCATATATATATATATACATAAATAAATAAATATATATATATATATATACATACATACAAATATATATATATATATATATATATATATATATATATATACATATATACACATATATATATATTACATACACACACACACACACACATATATATATACCCTCGGTCACGCCTGAACGAACATCGCAAACCAAGTGGCCGAAACGTTTGTATTTCCCCGAATATCAAAAAGGAAAACCCTTAAAGAGAGCCGGGACTCCAATAACAAACCCAAATGTGATTTATGACCTTATATAATGTAATAACTAAGATCTTACATAATCCAAAGTAATATGATATAGTATATAATCATAGAGCTAATGTGATGTAATGCTGGGTCTGATATTCTTTCTAATACGTATTATGTAATCCGTAATTCTACACCCAACGAAAAATCAATCGCAATAAAACGAACTGTAATCATAACACAGATGTTTGGAAAAAAATAAAATAATACTAATACGACCCGACATAAAATCAAAAACTACGAATAATCAACCAAGAAGAACAGCACATCATCATACACACAAAAAAAATCACCCGAAACCGCAGAAAAAAATTCTCACTCCCAATCAATACCCAAACAATGACACAAAGAAGTACGTAGGTAAGCCAGCAGTCAGGCGCGCGCTTGACATGTTTCATTTCAGTGTTACGACGTGTTCCGTGTCCTTCTCGCGTCGTCGGGTAGAGAGTCTATATAGAGATATGCAAATGTATACAAAATTAAATAAAATATAGAGCATTAAAGCGATAAATATCATCAATATGACATAATATGCATGTACTCACATACATAAATACAGAAACACACCCAAAGAATCATTTAAAACAACAACAACAAACAATCAATATAAAAAAAACACAAACAAACCACACGCACAAATATCACATTACTACAAACTACACCAACAAACAAACAAACAAACAAACACACCCCTTCCTCAACTCTCCCTGAACATTCCTCTAATACTCTCTTGATACGTCCTTGATATCTCCTTTTAATGTTACTTCCTTTCATGTCTCTCTCTCTCACACACACAGGTAAAGTCGATACCCATGTCAACGGAAAAAGGGGAAAAGGAGAGGAGAGAAGGGGGGAAAAAGCAACGCGTCCGAATGGCTTGATGATATCTCTACTCCATGCCCGAAAGACGATACGAACAAAAGTTTATTGTGATGTTCACTCGCCTCCAAGAAAGAGTTGAGACGAATCGTGTGTAAGTGGGGGAGCTAAGGTTCTTTTCACTCGGACGGAATCTACATCCAAATTTACTTTTAAGAATATGTTGGATTTTCAGTTTATGATTTGTAAGTTTCCGATTCTAGGGATATCGAAGAATATGATTTAAGAATATCCGAGTATCAAAATTTAATAAAATGTAGATAATAGTAATCATTGCTGCTATTTTTGTTCCTCATAATCATTAGAATAATCATCAATATCATCATACTACAATGCTGTGAAAAATAATGATGGTTGTCAAGATGATGAAAATGATTATAAGACGAATAAGAATGATAAGCATTATCATTGTTATTGCTATTATTATTACCATTATTATTACTATAATTACTACTGCTACTATTATTATTGTTACTTTCATCATTATTACTATCATTATTATTATCCTCAAACTATTCATAACACAATTCTTGATTAGAGTAATAACAATATTAATCATGATAATGAAATAATAAAAATGACAATAACATACCAACATTACTAATAAGTCAGTAATAACAAATGATAATGACAATGATGAAATATATCAATATCATAAAAAATAAAAAATAACAATTATAATAATGACAATGATAATAATAATAATAATAATAATAATAATAATAATAATAATAATAATAATAATAATAATAATAATAATAATAATAATAATAATAATAACAATAACAAAAATAATAAATAATAATTATCTTAAAATTAATAATGATAATATCAACAGTGATATTAAACAATAATAATAACTATAGTGTACATGATGATAATAAAAAAAATAACAATATCAATATTAGCAAAAATAGCGACGATTATAATAATAAAATGATAATGTTAAGAATAACGATGATGATGATGATGATGATGAAGATAATAATAATAATAATAATAATAATGATAATAATAATAATAATATGATTATCATAACTATCATAATAATACCAATTCTAACACTCTTCAATAACATTAAAATAATAATAATAATAATAATAATAATAACAATAACAATAGTAATAATAACAAGAATGACGATAACAGTAACAGTGATACCGATGATAATAATAATAACAATAACATCATAATAATAATAATAATAATAATAATAATAATAATAATAATAATAATGATAATAAAACAAGTGACAATGACAATAACCAGAATAACCACAGCAAAAACAATAACAACGATGATTATGATAATAATAATGCTAACAATTTCAATAATAATAGTATCAACAATAATACAGATAACAAAAAGTAAAAACAATAATGATAATAATAGTCATAATGAAAAAAATACATTAGCAATAACGATAACAACAACAATAACAACGACAATAACAGTAGTAAAACAATTACGATAAGAACAGTAGTAAAAATAATATTTATGATGTTAATAATATTAATTAATAGTAGCAATATAAAAACAACAATAGTAATGATAATAACAACAATAATGCTGCTTCTGCTGGTAAGAAAAATCATGATAAAAAGAATAATAACGACAATGGTGATACTAATAAAAATAATAACAATATTAACAATGAGTTAATATTAATAATGATAATAATAATAATAATAATAATAATAATAATAATAATAATAATAAAAACAACAGTAATCACCATCATCATCGTCATCATCATCATAATGATAATGATAATAATAATAATAACAACAATACTACTACTACTAATGATAATGATAATAATCATAATAATATAAATGATGATTATGATGAAAACAACTAATACAACGACAACAACTGTAATTTAAAACACTGATAAAAGAGA
>NC_091571.1:6199900-6202400 GCF_042767895.1 Penaeus vannamei | reverse complement strand
GGTAAATAGTAAACAGATGAAATAGATAGACAATAAAAAATCCAACACAGGAGCCTGAAACATTATTTTTTCACATAAAGAAAGAGACAAGAGACCAAAAGAATAAATAAGAAAAAAGAAAGAAAGAAAGAAATAGACGCATAAATAAATAAACAGATGAATAAGCAAACAAATGAAGAAACACATGAATCAATAAGCAAACAAATAAATAGATATATGAATAAACAAATAGATAAGCTTATATAAATAAACAAATGAATAAATGCATATATAAATACACAAATAAACAAATAAATATATACAAACAAATAAATAAATATATACATAAACAAATAAGTAAACACAAACAAATAAACGAGTAAATAAATACACAAATAAATAAGCAAATAGATAACCAAGTAAATAAAATATAAATCATCAAACAAATGAATAAACATAAATACATACGCAAAATCAATCAATACTTGAATAAATAAACAAATAAATGAATACAAAAGTAAATAAACAAGTAACAAACGACACATAGGCAAAATAAAATTAATAAATACATAAACAAATAAATATATACTTAAATAAATAGCTACATAAACAAACAAACAAAAATAAATAAACATCAACATACAAACCAACAAACAAATACATTAATACAACCTCCCCGCCTTCGCACTTTCCAAGCGATCGAGAAAAAAACAAAATAAGATCCAGAGTTCATTAGAAAAGCAGTAATAAAGATAAAAAAAAAGATCCAAGGAAAGTAAGACGCTTATTTCTAGCCTTAAGCCAAGCTAATTAACACACTAGGGTAGCCACTGCCAGGCGAGAGAAGGGTGAGAAATTCTTAACTGTGTGCCACTGCGTTATTCTAAATTGTTAGTGATGTTATCTTCTTCATTATTATTTCTTGTTATTTGCTGTTGCGGTTATTAACGTGATCGTTATTATTTCTTGTTATTTGCTGTGGTGGTTATCATTATTGTTATCATTATCAATATTAGGATCATTATAATCATTACTGCTATCATTATTATTATTGCTGTTATGGTTGTTAATATTATCATCATTAACATCATCGTTATCAGCATCATCATTATCACATCATTACTTTCATTCTTATTTCTATCACTATCATTATATCACTATTCTTATCATCAATTATAATATCATTTTCATCACATTATCACTATCATTATCATCATCATATTTCATGTTTGAATTCTTATGTTACATATTGGAATATTTATTATTCCAATTATTATATGCTATCATTCTTATATCATATAGCATTATCATCATCTCAGCATGCATTATCATCATCATCACCATCATCATACTGATACACTTCAACAGCATTAGGCCTTTTACAGATATTCTTTGTGCTATTTTAAATCAATATTCAAATTTACACTCTCTCATCAGCTTTAACATCAACTATCATTGCATAAAATCAAAACCAAATGGATGAAAACTGCAACTGAGGCATCGTGGTTGACGCTGAGACTCAACACTAATCAGTTACTCTCTCCAGATTATATGAAAAAAAAAATTATCAAGTCACCCCCCACACCTCAACAACCGCCACTTTGAACATTCTCACCCCCCCCCCACCCCCCAAAAAATGCCTAAAGTAAAAAAAAAAAGTTTTAAAAAAGTTACCCTACTATCCACTTTGAATGTTACCATAATGGATTCAGCATTAGTCCTCCCCCCCCCCCCCGTGATCCATTACATTTTACAAACACATGTCTAATGGGGAGCGTCTTTTAACATATGGCATGTCAGCGTGGGAGGGAAATCGTAGCATACATTTCGTCCTATTGTTAAGATGATAATATTTCCTATATCGGAGGAATAACAGCACCAACTGTAATAATGATGAGCAGTAATGGTTATAATAACGATCAATGGTAATGATCATTAACTTGATGATTGTAATAATACTTGTGATATATCTCAAACACTAGCACTAATATATTGTAAAAATTACATTAAAGATACACATTACAAATGATAATATAAATGGCAATCATCATAAATATGAGTAATGATACCAGCAATAATGATAATAATCATCTTGAAAAATACATGATAATAATCATAATAATGATAATAATAACAACAGTAATAATAATAATAATATCATCATCATTATTATAGTAATATTATTTGTGATTCAACGATTTTTTCTCTCTATAATTCTCTATAATACTATCGTCTTACACGTGTACGCTTACTTCATCCAAATGATTTCCGTTTTCTACTGTCCATATTTTATTCTTCTTCTCCCATATCCTACTAGAATTTTATTATAACTGCCGTTATAATAAATTCTATCTATTAGTTGTATAACTATTGTCAGGATTTTTATCACCCACGAGCGTTTAGTTCTAATATTATTCATTAATATCATTCTAATTGTGTATATCTAAATCCTTGTTTCTCTCTATTATCTACAAAAAATACTATATTTTTCACCTGTATTCACATTACCTCCGTGTTTATC
>NC_091571.1:6184900-6189900 GCF_042767895.1 Penaeus vannamei | reverse complement strand
GTGTATATAAACTTGGGAGACAAACGGACGCACGAACACGAACACACACACACACACACACAAATGTCCCTCGCCCCACAGACTACGAAACGATATCGAATAAAGCAGTCCTAACAATGGAGAGACGCCCCCTCCCCTCCTACCCCCACACCCCTAAGGCTGTCCCTCCCCTACCCCCCCCCAACCCCCGACTCTGCTCCCTCCCAAACATAATTACAGCCGCTGCTTATAACAAAGAGAAGTTGAACGTATACCCAAGAACGCTCGGCCCAGAATTACGGTCACATTAGATGTAACATTCAACACGTTCGTGATGGTAGGAGAAAGGGCGGGGAGAGGAGGGGAATGGGGAAGGAGAAACGGGGAGGTGGAGAGGGATAAGGGATGGGGAGAGGGTAGGAAGATGAAGAGGAAGAGGGAGAAGAAGAGGGAGAGGGAAGATGTAGATGGGGTTGAAGGAATGGGGCGGGAGAGCAAGGGGGGAGGAGAAAGAGGAGGAGGCCATGATGGAGGGAGAGATTGAGATGAAGGCATGGGGAGGGGGAGAGGGTTAAGAGATAGAAAGAGAAAGAGCGAAGGAGTAAGGAAGGGAGAGATGGAGGCGAGAAGGGGAAAGACAAAGATATACTTATGTCCTCAAGCATGGGTATCTCCAGAGATGAGGGGAACAGAGGGTGAGAGGCTTAAGGGGAGGAAACATAGCAAAGGAACAAGTGAGGGAGAGGGAGAGGGAGAGGGAGAGGGGGAGGGAGAGAGAGAGGGAGAGAGGGGAGAGAGAGGGAGAGAGGGGAGAGAGAGGGAGAGAGGGGAGAGAGAGGAGAGAGAGAGAGAGAGAGAGAGAGAGAGAGAGAGAGAGAGAGAGAGAGAGAGAGAGAGAGAGAGAGAGAGAGAGAGAGAGACAGAGAGACAGAGAGAGACAGAGAAACAGAAAGACAGACAGACACAGAGACTGACAGAAATACAAAAACAGAACCTAACAGTGACAGACAAAGAGACAAACAAACAAAGAGACAAGATTGAAAAAAAGGACAAAACGGACACACAGGGAAGACGAAGAAAAGAGCGAAAGAAAGAGAGGGCGACATAACACTGCATGTTAACAACGCCTGCTATTGGACATGCCTTTCTCCCATGAGATGAGGGGAGGGGGCGAGGCACAATGAGGAAGGAAAATGGACGAAGAAGGGAAAGGCAACATTAGGTGACAGATCAAACAGAGAAGAGTGAAAAGGGAAAAAGGAAAATGGAACTGAGCGATGAGTAGAGATAAATCCGAGAAATCTTCAGAACAACAAAAAGCGAATTACTATAAAAATGTGTAAAGATCTCAAGTTAAAAATAAATAGATATGAAAATTATAATAAGTTGAAGAGTGGAACGAGATCAAAAGTTAGCAAGTTGACAAATAATCCTGTTAAAGAAGGGAAGGCAAAGATGGAGACAGTTAATAAAATCATCGCATCTTTGCTTACAAAGATAATGAAGGAAAAGTTTCCCCTTTAATGAACATACACAATTATGGAAGTTCTTAAGACATTAAGAATGAGCAAACACAGGAGTAGAATCCAAAAACGACGAAGGTAATCAGGAATAAGAATAATGAAAAAGAAGACGAAAAAGTAGATGAAGAAGGAGAAAGAAGAGTTGTAGAAGAAAAAACTGGCAGACTTTTTATTAAAATGAGCAGCTAATGATGAACAACAGCGCTAAACAAGAGTACCAAAAAATAACAAAAAGAAGCCAACGCTAAAAACAGATATTGAACAAACTTAACATAAAAAGAAAGAATTTGACTTCGCAACACAAACAACGATATATATTAACGCATATTAGCGTTTTGAAACATGAGAAAGAGAATCAAGATAAAGTGTATGTAGAAAAATGAGACAGAGAGAGAGAGATAATAAGACAGAGTAAAAACGGGAAACCGAAAAATTTATCGATATGAAACGGAACCCCGCAGTAAAAAACGAATAAATAAATAATTAATAATAGTAATAATGAAATCCGAATTTCTCGACTATTTTTTAGTCTTTTCTTGTCACGCAATGTTCACCTTAGAGCGAAATTCTACTATGAGCCTCAACCAAAATTTCTTCATCACAGTTCTCAAATTCTTGTGATTAAAAGTACTTTTTTTTTTTTTTTTTTTTTTTTGTTAAGACGGCATAATGCTGCGGTAAAAACACAGCATCGCCTCTGCATTTAAATATATCTGATAATTCAATCCATAAAATGTTTTCTTTGAAGTGTGAAAATATAATCAGTACACATTATTACTATCAACATAATTAATTTAAATACATTGTGATCTTTAAAAAATACTTTGTTCTGAGATACTCTCTTGCAAACCTTAAAACCCACGTCCTTGCAAACTTCGATTCGTTTTTGAAGGAAAATCACACACATACACTCCACAAGTTGCATCACAGTGCAATCAATTTTTGAACAAATTCTCATATAGAGCAACAACACATACTATGCTGCGCTAAGGATCATAGCAAATATGTTGAAATTCGTCCTTCATTTGCAAAAAAGAAAAATTGATATTCGACATCGGTCACCTGCGATAATTCATTTTGCCCTCTAATAAATCACAGGCCTATCTGCCTCATCAGTATTAATCTGAATTAAATATGAACTTACGCAAGTCATATTATTTTCTCATTTCATTTCCTCTCCTCGTTCATTCTAAGAGCAATGACATTTTTTTTATTCCACAATCTGAGTCCGAGGCATTTAAATTATTCTCCCACGCATTCACCGGGAGAATAAATTAATGATGATAATGAAAATAATGATAATATTAATATTGTTGATAATAACAACAACAACAACAACAATAATAATAATAATAATAATAATAATAATAACAATAATAATAACAATAACAAAAATAATAATAATAACAATAATGATATCAATAACAATAATAACAGTAATAAAATTAATAATAATAATAATAATTATAACAACAATAATAATAAGGCTAACGGAAGCAATAACAACAACCATAATAATTAAACTAACAAAAAGAAAACTATGAAAACTACACTAATAAAGTAATATGAAAACAAAGTATTTCTCCAAACAACAACAATAATCCTCTCTGCCTTTTCTTCTCATTCTTCCTCTTCCTTTTTCTCTTCCCCTTCTTCCTCTATTTTTTTCTTTCTTTCTTTCCCTCCTTCCTTTCTTTCCATTTTTCTTCCTTCCTTCCTCCTCATCCTTTTTCTGCTCCTCTTCCTCCCTCCCCCCTCCCTTCCTCCCTTCCTCCCACCCTCCTACCTCCATCCTCCAACCTCCCCCTTCCCCCCCTCCACCCTTCCTCCCTCCTGCGCCTTCAGGTAGTTCTCCCTTTCCCTCCCGCCGACATGACGCGTCCTCAGCAGCGCCGTCTTGTTCCCTCAACACTTACAAACTATCTGTAGAGGACTTCCTCCCCCCCCCCCCACCCTGGATGTCCCCCTCGTCCCCCGCCTTCCGCTCGCTGGGTTATTGGCTCAACTATACGGCGCGCTTCTTCTTCTCCTCCTCCTCCTTCGTCTGTGGCTCCTTGGCTCGCGTTTTCTTCTGAGAGGGAGGAGGGAGGGAGGAGGGAGGGGAGGGGAGGGGAGGGGGAAGGGGGAGGAGGAGTGCTCTTTCTGTTGGACTGTCTGTCTCTGAATGCGTGTACTGTTTTAAGTCTATTGCGTGTTTGTTTGTGTTGGGTTTAGTCTTTTGTTTGTGCGTTGTAGGCACGCGCGCACGCGCGTGTGTATATATGCTTGCGTGCGTGCGTGCGTGCGTGCGTGCGTGTGTGCGTGTGTGTGTGTGTGTGTGTGTGTGTGTGTGTGTGTGTGTGCGTGTGTGTGCGTGTGTGTGTGTGTGTGTGTGTGTGTGTGTGTGTGTGTGTGTGTGTGTGTGTGTGTGTGTGTGTGTGTGTGTGTGTGTGTGTGTGTGTGTGTGTGTGTGTGTGCGTGCGTGCGTGCGTGCGAGTCTTCTTTCTTATCCCCTCCCTTATCCTCCAACCCAGTCGCTAATTTCCTCCTCCTCCTCCTCTCTCTCTCTCCCGCACCATTCGCAAAGGAGCAAGTCCTCGCCCTCAACCACATCCTCTAACTCTTCATGCCAGAATCTCTCGCCTCTCCTCCTTCTCCCCCTCCGGCATCCTCCTCCTCCTCCTCCTCCCGCTCCTCCTGCTGTTGCTGCTGCCGTTGCTCCTCCTCCTCCTCCTGCTCCTCCTCCCCCCGCCCCCTCCCTCCCCTCTCCGCCAGGCAGCAGCAGCAGGTCCTCGTAGCTTACCTTGCCCGTGGAATTCTTTATGAGCTGGAGTTTAATTAGATTTCAGATATCATGAATGTGGCGTAATTATTTCTGAGAACATTTCATATGCAATAACTGCCTTGGAATATGGAAGCGGGGAGGTGGTGAGCGTGCGCCTCTGTGATTAATGGAAAGTAATAACTCCTTAGCTGTTTCTTTCTAGCTGACATTAATGTGCAGAGCATATACATGAAAAGGATAATTTTTTGGAGAAGACATTAGCGACGATGGTATTGCATATTTATGGAGCATAATTATACCGGGCGATGATAACTCTGCCGCGGGGATTACCTAGCTCCTTGAAGCTGTCTGGAACGGCCGGGAATCTTGGAATCTGTCTTTGTGAGACTCAACTTAATGGGGACATGTATTCTTATGGTTATTCTTCTCCCCGCGTATATTTCAGACATCCTTAGGAGCGGTGATGGCGAGCGCGACGTCCCCCCGGTATGGGAACATTTGAAATGATGTTGTCGAGCGGCGCGGGCTTGATGCATCTCCTTGTTTCATGCCGGGGAATTTATTTGCAGTTGACAATGAATTCTCCCCGCAAGAGCGCGCCCGGGGAAAGGAGAGAGAGAGAGAGAGAGAGAGGACACATTTAACTGTTCTCAAATTAAATTCGGGCAAGAGGGAATTTTAATATATAATTTTGAATACATTAACGTTGTCTTTTGGGGAGGTTGCTGTGCTTG
>NC_091571.1:6174900-6177400 GCF_042767895.1 Penaeus vannamei | reverse complement strand
TATACAACAATAATAATAAACATAATTTTAATACTGATCTCCCCTAATAATAATAACGATAACAATGATCATTATCACCCTTAACTAATAATAAATATAGAGTAATAATAACAATTGGGATCATGAAATAACAAAAAATAACAATAATAATGATAGCAATAATGATAATAATAACAAAAAAACAAACAATACTAATGGTAATATAATCATAATAAAATGATAATGATTCTTATCCAAACCAATAATACAAAAAAAAAATCATACCAGTGTTTAAAAAAAAAAAATTAAAAATTAAAAATATATAATATAATCAATGCATAACAACAATCCTAATAAAAAAATACACCAAAAATAACAAGTACTTGAAAACAGTCAAAGAGCACTAACCTGCGCCTATACCCAATACAATGGTGTATATGTAATTGAGCAAGAAAGATGGCGAAAGCGAGAGAACAACCAAGACGTAGAGAACTTACCCATAACATTACAAAACAATCAAGAACAAGAACAAACATTAAATGAATAAATACCAATGAAAAATAATTATTAACTACAATAACTTTATGAAACAATACTACGAAGAACAAGATGAACCAGAATAACATCCTGACTGTTGACCTACGAAGAACATGGGTAATGAGAAAACATCACGAACATACGTCAGCGATCTTTAATATAATACTATGAGAAGCTGAAGACAACGATTCCTACGGCAACATCGTCTCGAAATGAACACTCATAACGTAACTTTTTTCCTTTGTCCGATTACCATATATCGAAATCTGTTGCTTATCCATGCGACTATCATATGCAGTTATTATTTCCCAGAGAGGAAATTCAGCAGCAATAAATCTCTCTCTCTCTCTCTCTCTCTCTCTCTCTCTCTCTCTCTCTCTCTCTCTCTCTCTCTCTCTCTCTCTCTCTCTCTCTCTCTCTCTCTCTCACTCTCTCTTTTGACGATAGGTTAATGTGTATGTATGTGTGTGTGTGTGTGTGTGTGTGTGTGTGTGTGTGTGTGTATGTGTGTGTGTGTGTGTGTGTGTGTGTGTGTGTGTGTGTGTGTGTGTGTGTGTGTGTGTGTGTGTGTGTGTGTGTGTGTGTGTGTGTGTGCGTGTGCGTGTGCGTGTGCGTGTGCGTGTGCGTGTGCGTGTGCGTGTGCGTGTGCGTGTGCGTGTGCGTGTGCGTGTGCGTGTGCGTGTGCGTGTGCGTGTGTGTGTCCCCCTCCCCTCCCACTCCTCTTCCCCCTCCGCCTTATAGAATCACCTTACGAGACTTTCCGGAATATTTAATTCCTTTCTGGATGTTCAGTCTCGTAGCATCACATAATGTATTCAGGAGAGTGGTTGTTCTTTCTTCTTCCAAGATTTCATTTCTCTCTATTTATCAAGCTCCACTTTTTTCTTCTTCGTTTTTCTATGCCTTCTTTCTTATTTCATTGTATTTAATCTCTTGCTGCACCGACCACATGTCTTGAGTTTTCTACCCTTAAAACCTGGACTCCCTCCCACACCCCCACCCCAAGTCTTCCTAAGATGGGGGAGGGAAAGAAAAGGGGAGGGGTGAGGGATGGCAGGAAGACGGGGAGTTGAGGGAAGGAGGGAAGGAGGGAAGGAGGGATGGAGGGGAGGTAGGAAG
Source organism: Penaeus vannamei (assembly GCF_042767895.1). NCBI lineage: Eukaryota > Metazoa > Arthropoda > Malacostraca > Decapoda > Penaeidae > Penaeus > Penaeus vannamei. The sequence continues at coordinate 6,175,765 of NC_091571.1, read as the reverse complement.
GGATGGAGGGGAGGGGAGGTAGGAAGGGATGAAGGGGAGGGAAGGAGGGCAAGAAAGAAGGATGGAGGGAGGGAAGGAGGGGAAGAAAGAGGGATGGAGGGAGGGAGGGAAGGAGGGAGGAGGACAGGGTCCCGTGATCTAATAAACGTCCTGCTAAGAAGTGCCTTAAATTAATTGAAAATCTTTGCTCGGTAAAAATTCAAGTTTTCTGAATCACACTAATTACATTTATCAAATCCTCCTCTAATGGTCCCAAGGAGGAGGAGGAAAAGGAGGCGGGGGAGGAGACGAAGACGGAGGAGGAGAATAAGAATAAAGAAATGGGGGAGGAGGAAGGGACGAGTGGGGAAGAGGATGAGGAGATGGGGAAGGATGAGGAAGAGGAAAAAGGAAATGGAGAAGGAAGATAAAAGAAGAGATTGAGGAAAAGGACAAGGACAAGAAGATGGGAGAAGTACAAGAAGAGAGAAAAGAAGAAAAAACAGAAGAGAGGAGAAGGGATAGGGGGGAGGAGTTATAAGAAAGAAAAAAAAAAACGAATTAATGTTTTTAGATAAGACACAGCTCTAATCCCGCACAAGATGACGAATTAATGTATCATTATTCAGGCTAATTTGTCATGTAGGTCTGTCATTAATCACGCTCTTAGCCCCCCCAGATCCTTGCTCCGTTTTCTTAATTAAGGAGGATCCCGTGAAGCTTCTCCTGAATATCGCATGATGAGGGTTTAATCCCACATAATCAGGGGCCTGGGGCTTCTGATCTCACTGCTCTCGAGTTCTGGTTGTTTCTGCGTTTCCTCTGCTGGTGTCTTGCGCGCGGGAGAGAGAGGAGAGAGAGGGGAGGAGAGGGATGGATAGGGGAG
>NC_091571.1:6167400-6172400 GCF_042767895.1 Penaeus vannamei | reverse complement strand
TTGTCATCATCACTTTTTATCTTCGTTTTCTTCCATATGTGAGGCATTTTTTTCTCCTATTATTTATTTTCCTTCTCATCATTATTCCATTTTCATCTTCGTTTCATTTAAACTGTGCTGGGTCTTTTTCCTTCCGGGATTTCTTTTCACTTTCATCATTATTACTTATTTGTCTTCGTTTCCCTTTATTTTCCTGCGTTTCTTCCTGGGATTTCTTTTCCTTATAATTCTTTTTTGCTATGCTGCTTATAAACGGGGCTAATTAAGCAATTATATGTAACTACTTCATTCATCTTAAAAGTCAAAGGCTTTACTTAAAGAATATAGCCTGCTTAATGATTAAAATGGAAGATGAGATTGAAATTAGAAGACTGTTTTTCACAGGATAATACTGCTTTATGAATGATGGGCGTTTTCATTTTGAAACTAATTTATTTACCAAGATCAATCATCAAATGATCTAAATTTTGTAAAATATTATCCATTTATGTTGGCATTTTGGCAGTAAACTAAGAAAACTATTTTCTTAAGCCTCCCTCCTCCCTTGTACACTAACCTACTTAAAATAAAAAAGTTTTTGATCTCTACCCTTACCATATAAATTGCAGCACGGCCCTACTTTTTCCTGTTTTAATAACCTGGCTTTAATGAAGTTCATTAAGGACACCAAACTATAAGGACTTCAAAGGCTTATCCATTTTTTTTTTTTTTTTTTTTTTTTTTGTAATCATTAAGTCGCTACCTTCAGCATACATTATACACACACACGCACGGGTAAACTGTTTAAAAATGCGACCTAAAATAAATAATAAGTTACTTATTTCCCCGAACTCCCATCCTCCGCCATCTTAAGCGAGCGGGATTATATTTTTCATTCGTCCAAAATCATTTGACGTCCATTTTCATTTTGGATTTCTCCTCGTAACCCAGTCTGCTGAAGGTTGCATGGACGAACTGTACATGCCCACTGTGATTTAATTTATCTATTGTGCTTACACATAGATAAATAGATACACATAGTTCTACCTTATTCACCTGTTTATCCTTGTTTTTTTCTGAAATAGTCTTTTTCTATTACTACTAGTACTACCAATAACAGGATAACATTTGTTATAATAATGTGTCAATATTAGAGAATCAAAAATCAGGAAAACTCAAGAAAAGGGAAATAAATAAAATATCCTCTTCTACTATACGCCTATCGCTATTTTCCTAGTTTGTACTTTAACTTTAACTTTAACGTCATAGTTATTGTCTCTGGGTGTTGTAATCACCACAATAAAGCATAAAACATAACAAATAAACCAACACACATTTCATCCGTTCAGCGGTACCAATAAGCAATCGACGATGTTCACATTCACATAAAAAGCTGAAACTGGCATGAGAAAAGGTACTACAATGGCACCTAAATCAATACCTTTACAAGCATTCATGTCAAAATTTGATAGGCCTTTTAACACGTTCTCAAGGGATCTTTACACTCACTTTCTTAAGGGTGTGTTAGCCCTAGCTACTGCTTACACTCTTCTACTACTAACCAGGACCAATCCATCCTGAGGTAGATCCACATACTTTAGTCATGCTACCCACATCAGCCCCGTCAAGTACAATCAAATCTAGCCTCATCTTCACACTTTCTCCATGGCCACACACTTGAATTTTCCCCACACTTCACACGCTATCACTGCGGTCACACACTTGCTCATTTTCTCAACGCTCACACATCGCCCACACATTTGCCTCCTTCCCCACACTTTCCCTCCTGTCTTGGATCGCCTATTTCCCCCTCCCCATTAACCATCGTCTTACCCCTTTCAAGGCTGTCTTCCCTTGCCCTCCACCCCCTCCTCCTTCATCCGTCTTCCTTCCTCCCATACCTCCTTCACCCTTCTCCCCCACCCTCTTTTTCCCACAACCATCGTCCCCCTTCTCCCACTCTCCTTTCCCCTCCCCTATTAGTCGCAGTGTTCTTTCACTCGCCTCCCCCTCCCTTTCCTCCCTCTTCCCTCGCCTTCAACAGTCATGTCCCCTTCCTCTCCCTCCCCCTCCCCGTTCAATCTCCGTCTTCCTCTCTATCCTCCTTTCCTTCGCCCTCCGTCTTCTCTCGTTCTTACCTCCTCCTCCCCCTTCACCCTCCATCTTCCTCGCCCTCCTCCCCCTCTCCTCCCCCCTCCCTCCTCAACCTCCGTCTTCCCTCGCCCTCTTCAAGAAGCAGCCATTAACGAGGCGCCTATAACGCCCCCTCGTAATGAAAGGCTGAGCAATTTTCCTCCCTAAAAGTGGTCATAGCTCGTGCTAATATAATGAAGGAGTTGCTCTTGCTTGAATAATTGCTGGCGCCCCGCCCCGAGTCTTTATCTCGCCACCGCGAAGGATCCCCTGCCTGCTGGGAGGCGCGGAGGAGGGGCAAGGGGAGAGGAACAGGGGCTGAGGGGCAGGGAGAGAGGAGCATGGGGAATGTGAGGGGCAGGGAGAAAGGAGCATGGGGAAAGGGAGAGGGGCAGGGAGAGGGGAGGTCCTACAGGGAGGAGTTTTTGTGGAACGGAAGTTGTTCTTTGTTTGACTTATTTCTTCTTTATTTTTGTTCCGTGCAGACGTTGGGCATGGCGTGTGGTAGCGAAGGAGTCAACGAGGAGTGGGTATTCGAAATCCAACCTTAAGAATAAATAGAGAGAGACAGATAGACGGAAGGTATTCTTACATGAGGAAAGTATGCTTACACGATGTAGATAAAATACGGGAATGAAGGGATATAGGTGCTTCTTGGTGTAGAAATAGAGGGACGTGAATAAGGTATGCTTAGATGATAGTCAGATAGAGAGGGGCGTAGAGAGGTGTCGGCGTTCCTAGAGAAGCCGATAAAAGAACGCGATAAGAAAAGAGGGGAACAGGAATTACGGCGTTTCCGGATACACAAGTAACATCATTACGAAGAAGGTGACAGTGAGGAGACAGGAAGAACGAAGGGAAGATCGGCGGCTGAACAGAGGACGTAAATGGAGATACTGAAGTGCGGGCGAAGGATATGCCCTCCCCATAGGCACGGCGAAACGAAGTGACGTCTTCAGGAAGTTGCAAGGAGCTCTTCAAGTCGACAACACTTTCGAAGTTGCCGCACTGGCGTTTCCGCGAGAGGTCGAGCAGAACGCGGCGGCTACAACGACGCTACAGAGAGAGAGAGAGAGAGAGAGAGAGAGAGAGAGAGAGAGAGAGAGAGAGAGAGAGAGAGAGTGTGTGTGTGTGTGTGTGTGTGTGTGTGTGTGTGTGTGTGTGTGTGTGTGTGTGTGCGTGTGCGTGTGCGTGTGCGTGTGCGTGTGCGTGTGCGTGTGCGTGTGCGTGTGCGTGTGCGTGTGCGTGTGCGTGTGCGTGTGCGTGTGCGTGTGTGCGTGTGTGTGTGTGTGTTTGCGTGAAAACTGAGTGAATAAGAGTGAATTAGCGAGTGCGAATGAGTGAGTGTGTACGAGAACGTGCCCCCGACTGAACGAACGAGTGTGTGAGTGTATGTGCTGCCTTGTGAACTTGTTAAGAGACACTGTTATGACACAGCCTATGTTCTTGGCCGGCCTTCCAGAATGTCAAGTCGATGGCCCACGGTAAGCCTGAAGAAGTTAACGGCACCCCCCCCCCTCCCTCCCCTCCCCACTCAGCCATAACCCTCCTTTATCTTTCCCCTCCCCACCCCCACCCCCCCAACCTTCTTTTTCACAGCGAGGGTGAAACACTATCTTGCTGCGGAAGGTCAACGTCCTGTACGTGAGGGCAGGTCATCGTAGGGCAGCGTTTGTGTTTATTGTCACTGTTGTTTTTAGTTGTAGGGGAAGAGAAGAGGGGAGAGGGAAAAGAGGAAGGGAAGGGTGAGGGAAGAAAGGAGGGGAGAGAACACGAAGGAAAGGGAAGAGGGGAGAGGAAGCGGAGGGAAGGGATAAGGGAAGAGAAAGAAGAGGAAAGGAAGGAGGGGAGAAGGTGAACGGGAGGATATAGGAGAAGAAGGGAGAAGAAACGGAGAAAGGGAAGGAGAGGGGAAGAGGGAGAGGAAGTCGGGGAAAGGTAGAGGGGAGAGGAAGGACAAAGGAGGTAAAGAAGAAAATCTGACCGAAAATGAAGAGAGAAGAAGGGGAAAAGATTTTAAAAGCACAAAGAAAGAAAGAAAAAAGTAACAAGGAAAGACAAAGGAGAAGAAAGCGAGAAGAAGAAAATGAAAAGAAAGATCGAACAGGAAAGCATAAGATGGGTTGTTAGAGGAGAAGGGGGGGAAGGGGGGGGGAAGGGGGGGAGGAGGTGTTAGAAGCTGTGTACGAAAATATTGATGCGCAGTATCGGCCATGTATATTGATGAGGCGCTTGTGCTTGGTTCGCCTTAGCTACGTCTTCCACTTAGTGCTCTTATCTTCCAAAGTGCGCGTTGCGTAAGAGCCGGAATCCATTCTGGGCCAGTCGCCACGTCAGAGAACCGGACTTCCGACCTTATCTACCTTCGGGGATTAAAACGATGTCCCATTGCTTATTAGAATCATATGAAAAATCATAAGTATCAAAAAAATAAAGATAAAAAAACAAATAAGGATAAAGTTATTAAATGAAGCCCTCTTCCTTTGTTAATGTGTTCCAGTGTAGATAGAACCAAAAATCTTAAAAAAAATACAATACAGTAAAGTAGGAGTATCTTTTATTCTTTTCGCTCAGTGAATAATATAAATTATCCTCCATCTCTGCTGAAAATATGAAATGAAAATGAAATATGAAAATAACTCGAACAGAAATTTTCCTGCAACAAAAATAGCAACTACAACGACAACAATAACACACAGTATCAACATCTGGAGTGAAGATAATGACGACCATTATGATGATGACGAAAACAGAGAAAATTGAGGGCGGAGAAGACGTAGATAGGGAAAAGAAAAGAAAACGAGTGTGATAAAAAAAAAAATACGTATACGAAAATTCAAAGACGGATAAGAAAAATGGATGAGTTAAAAATAGACAAAGCACGAACA
>NC_091571.1:6157400-6159900 GCF_042767895.1 Penaeus vannamei | reverse complement strand
AAACATACACAAATGACCAAACATCAGAGTTCAGTGACCTTCTGACGGGCTGCAGTACTCAATACTAAAGAGGACCTACCTTCATAATGAAAAAAAGAGGACGGAAAAAGAGTAGAAAGTCCGCTGCATTCATTTACGACTCTTAAATTATCGATTCTTCCGCGACCCTGAAGCCACCATATTGTTATCCCTCTTTTTTTCTTTTTCATCTTGTTCCTTCTCATTTTTTTCTGTCCCTTGGTTACGTATCTGATGACTGAATGGAGATAGTGATCGTTTTCAAGATCAATCATTTTACCGGCTATTGTGATCGCTGATGAACCGAAGTTGAAGTTCAGCTGACAGGCCGAAGCAACTTCAGATCCGGTGGTGTTGTGAAAAGACGTAAAAAAAGAAGAGGAATTGACTGACAGATAGATAAGATAGATTCAATGAAGAAAGAGATAGATATATTATAGATGGTAAAATAGGGGGAGGCATGTAAACAGAAGAAGAGAATTGATTTGATATTCTAAATGCGATAAGGAAGAGAATGAAAGAGGAGAGGAGAGGAGAGAGAGAGAGAGAGAGAGAGAGAGAGAGAGAGAGAGAGAGAGAGAGAGAGAGAGAGAGAGAGAGAGAGAGAGAGAGAGAGAGAGAGAGAGAGGGAGGGAGGCAGACATACAGACAGAGACAGAGAAGCGAAAGAAAGAGAAATAGAAATAGAAAGAAAGGTACAAAGAGCCAACGAAAGAGAAAAAAAGAGCAGCACCAACTAATCATATTCAACTGCATTTCAGTCTTCTTCCCTTACCTCCTTCCTCGACCCAACCTCGCTCGCCACGCCACGCCAAGTCCGATTCCTGACGGCGGTCCTGCAGGAGGCGCTTGTCCTGCCGTCGCGCCTGGCAGGGAGACAGAGGGCACGTGATGAGACATCGGTCTTTTGATGAATAATTGAATAAGACAATGTTGACAGCCCAAGCCGCACGCCGCCTTGGATGATCCTCTGAAGAACCATTAAATGAATACCTGTCTTGCCTCAAAAGAAAAAAAATATACATATAAAAAAGAAAAGAACGTGTGAGAGAAAAATACAGAAGAAAAAAAGAAGGCAAGAAGCGATAAGAGAAATAAAAGAAAATGAATCCTAAGAAAGAAAAAGAGGTGGAATAAAACAGAGAGAAAATAAAGGAAAGTAAATACGATGAAATATATTTATACAAAAAAGGATACATTTTCTCTTATCTTTTCACGGATGTTCATATACCGACACGAGGACCTCGATGCGAGATAACTCCGGCCGGCAAAACTTTTGTTAGCTGATAATAATAAAGAAAAAAAAAAGAGAGAGAGAAAGAAAGATAATGCATACAGAAGGGATAATAAAAGCCTTTTTATCATGCAGTGTTAATGTCGAGTCCAAAACTTAGCAGGAAAGTTTCCCGAGGTGTTTGGCAACATCTCAACACTTCTTGGAAATAGTTAAGTAGAAAGAATCGGTGACTGAAATCTCTTTTGTCAGCGGTATCTCATTACATTTGCTCGCTCGCTCCCCGTGGCGAAGGCGCTGCTGGGGCTCCGGCGGGATTCTCTTCAAACTGTTGGTTTTAAGACGGTCTTGAGCAGCGAAGGCGCGCTCTCTCCGTCGTCCTTGGTTACTTGAAGGAAAATTAAACTTCTTTTTTTTATCGGTCTTTTGTATTCGCATCCCAACGGATTCTTAAAAGCTATTATAACACGATTTTTTTTGCTTGTTTTAATTGTTCTTTTTTCGACATACGTGATATCAGTTCATCTTCACGACGGCGAACTGACTGGAGATCCATCCGGGAAAACTGTCCGTAAGGTTACCGTAGACATCACCAGGGAAAGGAGGTTCATTAATAAAATTGATTTTTTTTCAATAAATTTAAGAAATATATCTGAAGGAAAATACTTTTAATATCATGGACACTAGATGACAAATGTTGGTTTCAAATGCGTCAATAAAGATTTATAAACAAGCTTAGTAAATACCTGAATAAATAAATGGTATTTCAATTTCACACACACACACACACACACACACACACACACACACACACACACACACACACACACACACACACACACACACACACACACACACACATATATATATAAATATATATATATATATATATATATATATATATATATATATATGTATGTATATATATATATATATGTATATATATATATATATATATATATATATATATATATATATATATATATATATATATACACACACACACACACACACATATATATATACATATACGCTCTGGTTATTGATCAATAAAGTCTTCAAAAATATCAATGCCTCAAGCCGGCCCAAGGTAGAGTCAACAAGATGACCAGGGAAAGTGTAGCGCCGCAGGGTGTGTGTAATCCAGTGTTTGATAATTAAACCTCTCGTGTATTAATAAAAAAAAATTACCTTAGATTAGGCAAACTTATGAATATTCCTTAATTAACTCTCTTATTTGACTTGGTT
>NC_091571.1:6137400-6147400 GCF_042767895.1 Penaeus vannamei | reverse complement strand
TCCCCCCCCCCCTCTCTCTCTCTCTCTCTCTCTCTCTCTCTCTCTCTCTCTCTCTCTCTCTCTCTCTCTCTCTCTCTCTCTCTCTCTCTCTCTCTCTCTCTCTCTCTCTTCATTTTCTTTCCTTCCTTCCCTTTCCCTCTTTCTATTCATCTCCCTCAATCAATAAACTTTTTTTCTCTCACTTACCATCATCATCATCAATGAAGCTATCATAACAACAACAATCCATTATCATCATTATCACCATCATCCTTTACACCAGCATAGCCTCCTCCTCTCTTTTCCCTTTCCCTCCCATCTCCTCTCGCTCCTCTTCTCCTCTCTTTCTTTAACCTCTTTTCCACCCTCTCCCTTTCCCTTTCTTCTTGCCTCCTTCTCTCCCTTTCTGCCTACCTACCTCTCATCTATTTTCCACAGCTTTCTTTCTCCCCCTCCCCCACCTCCTCCCTTCTCCTTCACTCTTTACTCTCCGCTTCCCCACCTCTCCCCCTCCTGCCGCCTCCCTTCTTTCCTATCTCCCTTTGTTCCCTCTTCCTTTCCCCCTTCTCTCCTCTCCCTCCCTTCCCATACCCTTATTCCCATCATCTTCTTCCTCTCTCCCCCTTTCTTTTCCATTTCTTCCCTCATCCTTGTCCCCCTCCACCTCCCTTCCCTCGCCCTTACTCCCCTCCCTTTTCCCTCCCCTTCTCTCCCTCATCTTTCTTATCCCTTTCCCTTTCTCCCTCTTCCCCTTCCTTCCCTCCTCTCCCATCCTACTTCCATCTCCCCCTTCTCCTTCCCTTCCCTCTCTCCCTCCCTTCCTTATCCTTTCCCCTCCCTCATCCTCCTTATTCCCTCTCCCTCCTTCTCCTTCCCCCTTCCGCTTCCTTTCCCTCTCTCCCTCCCTTCCTTATCCCTTTCCCCTCCCTCACCCTACTTCTCCTTCCCCTACCTTCCCTCTTCCCCCATCCCATTCCCTTCCCTCTTCCCCTTCCCCTCCCTCACCCTCCTTATCCCTTCCCCTTCCCCTTCCTCCCCCTTTTCCCTTTCCCTTCCCTCTCTCCCTCCCTTCCTTCCCTCTCCCTTGAAATATAGAGCGCGAGAGGCGGTAATGACGGCATGAACGGGAGGGTCATTCATAATCAGTAAATATATCGCGGTCACTCCTCATCTATCACGCCGGACTGAGACTGATCAGGGTGCGACCTGGGCTGCTGTGAGGATAGGGTATGAGGTTAGGGTGCGAAGATAGGGCATGGGGTTAGGGTGTGAAGATAGGGCATGGGGTTAGGGTGTGAAGATAGGGTGTAAGGATACGGGTATGACGGTAGGGTGAGACTAAACAGGGTGCGACCTGGGCTGCTGTGAGGATAGGGTATGAGTTACGGGTGTGAAGATAGAGTGTAAGGATATGGGTGTGACGGTAGGGTGTAAGGGTCAGTTTGAGGACAGACTGTGAGGATAGAATATAGAGGTTAGGGTGTGAGGTATGATAGGATAGGGTGAGAGGTAGGATGTTAGGATAGGGTGTGCGCAATGTGTGAGGGTAGTGTCAGGATAGCGAGAGTAATGTATAGGGTGTGAAGATGGTGAAAGCGTGAGGAGTGTGTGAGAGTAAATCAGGATAGTTAGAGGAAGATGAGGATAGTTGTGAGGGTGAGTGAGGACAATATGTGAGGATGGTAAGGATTTAAAAGAATGCTGAAAGTACTGTATGAGGATAGCTGTGAGTGGATGGTGTGAGGCTCGTTGAGGATAGTATTAGAGGATGGCGAGGATGTATCAGGATAGTGAGAATACTGTATGAGGATAGGCTTTGAAGACTGAATGAGAACAACAAATGCGATAAGTGAAGAAAGTGTGAAGAGAACGGAAGAGAATTCTGTAAGGATGATGTGAGGACAGTATGAACGGATAGTGTGAGGATAATATGAGGATTAAAATCGTAAGGGATGAGGATTTGATGAGGCAAGGACGTGAACTCTGCTATAACCATGCGTCAGGGATATGCAAATGAGGCGAAACGAACATAAGTGTATAAAGGTAGAAGGATAGAAGGATAGAAGGGTATAAGCACATAAGCGTATAAAGGGTATTTGAAATGAGCTTACAATATTTAGTGTGAAAGATTTTGGGACTATAACACTAACTGGATAAAAATGGTAAATGTATTCATATGAAATCAATTGACACACCATGGTAGAATTACCCTGAAAAGATGTCAGTAAGAATATAAATGGTTCAAAAAAGAATGAATAGTCTATGAAAAGAGTGTTACGTAATATAAAAATGTAAATCAACATTGCAAAAGGGACTTGGAACAATACCTTTCCAAGACGATCCATTTTCTAATTGAAAGAAAATACTCCTGCGTATAAATTAGCTCATTATCTTTTTACAGCTTATAAACATATTGAGTTAAATCGCGAGAGAAGTTTCCTGTTACAAAAATACGAGGAAGTTTACGAGAACCAATCGTAATTATTCCTCAGAAACGACCTGCCAATCTTATCACTTTAAGTTCTCTGCTTCAAATAACGTTAACTAATTCCAAACACAACTTCAGCAACATCAGCCCTAGCGTAATGTGACTGAATTTCAGAGACAGCGAGAAATTGTCTTAAAAGTTGGCGATACGTGTGGAGAGGGCGAAGTGCAGAAAAAAAGAAAACGGGCGAGTAAGAGGGGAAACTATCATAAATATGCTATTGTTTGGATACGTTCATAGGGTACAATGCCATAGCATAGGCATAACTTTGTTAATCTGTTTTAAATTTGTTTTTATTTGGAACTGAGTGTGAATAACCAAAACTCGAATCTATAGAAACAGAAGAAGAAAAGCAAAAATAAAGAGAGGGATAAATAGTTGGGAAAGCCGGTAAGTTTGAGAGAGAGAGAGAGAGAGAGAGAGAGAGAGAGAGAGAGAGAGAGAGAGAGAGAGAGAGAGAGAGAGAGAGAGAGAGAGAGAGAGAGGGAAGGGGAAGGAAGAGAGAGAGGGAGGGGGAAAGAGAAAGAGAAGGAATGAGAGAAGGAATGGAAGAGAAAGAGAAGGAATGAAAGAAAGAGAATGAGAGAGAGAGAGAGGGAATGAGAGAGAGAGAGAGACGGAATAAGAGAAAGAGAGAGCGAGAGAGAGACGGAATAAGAGAAAGAGAGAGCGAGAGAGAGACGGAATAAGAGAGAGAGAGAAAATGCGAGAGAGAGAGAAGGAATGGGAGAAAGAGACAGAGAGAGAGAGAGAGAGAGAGAGAGAGAGAGAGAGAGAGAGAGAGAGAGAGAGAGAGAGAGAGAGAGAGAGAGAGAGAGAGAGAGAGAGAGAGAGAGAGACCAGCCACAGAAATAGACAAACTACACCAACACACACGCATTAACAAACCGTATACAAATCTGGAAACACCAATAGCACCAATTCGTCGCCAACATAAACACATCACCCCCCCCCCCCCAGCAGGCCTTGGGACATGAGACTGGCCAAAGCGAAACAGGGCGGTGTGCTTGGAGTTGATAAGACGCTGATAAGACGCTGACAGTTGTAAAAGATAAACAGTGCAATAAAGTAGTTAAGAGATAAGTTTGACCTATGCAAGGAATAGGGGTAAATACAAAAGAAAAAAGTTGTTATAGCGCAACGGAATGTATGGAATGTATGATAAAGACTGGAGTATGATACACTGATAAACTGTTTGATAGACTGTAACCAATTTGATTTTCAAACCGTTTTAACGATCAGTAGCAATTAATACTAATGAGCACCTATGAGTATATCATATATCACACTAATTAAGCCCCATATATCGGACTAATTGAGTGATTAAGTTTTGAGTAATCGACTATGAAATATTATGCTACAGAGAAAGTGGTGAATACCACCGGTTGAATGATAATTATCTGAATAAAAGAGGGATATTATGAAATATATCATGAAAAAATCTTAATTATAGAAAGATAATGTTAAAAATAACATCAAACGAAACGACGATGAAAAACAATTTAATTAATAAAATGATGGCTTAAATGAAAGACTTAAATGAAGTGGGATGAATGAGAATGAGAGAGAGAGAGAGAGAGAGAGAGAGAGAGAGAGAGAGAGAGAGAGAGAGAGAGAGAGAGAGAGAGAGAGAGAGAGAGAGAGAGAGAGAGAGAGAGAGGTGAATAACATGAACTCTTAGCTAATCCAGCATGTCACTGCTATTGAGAAAAGTTGAATAACGCGATAAGAACCAACGCCTCCCACCATACAACACCTCCTCCTCGTGAATGAATGAATGCTGAATGCTCAAGTGACCCATGATTTTCACTGGCGTGTTATCCACCGGCCATGCGGTAAGATGACAGTGACTAGAGCGTCTGACATGAAAGAGGGGCTTAGGGTGTGTTAGCAGTGAGCGTAAAGGCCCCTGTGATAGAAGGGGGAAGAAGGGGAAGCAGGTGAGAACTGACGTCGACAGATCTTCAAAAGTTGTTTCTGAGCTGTGAGAAAGAGAAGGAAGGGTAGAAGGGGAAGGTGAGTAAGGGTTGGAGGGAGGGAGGTCAAGAAAGGAAGGGGGGGGAAGGTGAGGATGAGGGAGAGGGAAAAAGTAACGAAAGAGAGAGAGAGAGAGAGAGAGAGAGAGAGAGAGAGAGAGACAGAGAGAGAGAGAGAGAGAGAGAGAGAGAGAGAGAGAGAGAGAGAGAGAGAGGGAAGAAAAGGAAAAAAGGAAAAAGAAATAGGGAGAACAACAGACAGACAGATACAGCTCGCACCCTTTTCTATGAAGAATCCATCCACCCACCCACCCATCTAACCATTTATCTAAACATCTATCAATCTACCAATCAATCAACTAATCATCTAATCTGCGCACACGACACCAAGTTTCCTCTCTCCACGGTGACCAAGTGAAATAAAACGCCCCAAAATCAAGTCTCGTCAACCTGTCAGATCTTTGTGCTCGTTAAACACACAAATTCACCTGAAAGTCTGGCCGTTGCAGGTTAGTAATTATCGACAAATATCGCCGAAGACTTATGCTGTGTGAAGTGACAGCCTCTAACAAAGCGACGAATAGAAAATTGGATAAAGGGAGAGAGAGAAAATGGGATAGAGGGAGAGATAGCGAGAAAGTGGAAGGGAGGGAGGGAGGGAGAAAGAGAGAGAGAATGGGAGAGAAGGAGGGAGGGAGATAGAGAGAGAGGGGGGAACAGAGAGAGAGAGAGGGGAGGGGGAACAGAGAGAGAGAGAGAGAGAGAAGAGAGAGAGAGAGAGAGAGAGAGAGAGAGAGAGAGAGAGAGAGAGAGAGAGAGAGAGAGAGAGAGAGAGAGAGAGAGAGAGAGAGAGAGAGAGAGCGTGAGCGTGCTCGAGAGAGAAAAAGAGGGGGGCAGAAAGAGTTGGAGAGAGAGGGTGAGAGAGAGTGAGAGGGGGAGAGAGAGAGAGAGAGAGAGAGAGAGAGAGAGAGAGAGAGAGAGAGAGAGAGAGAGAGAGAGAGAGAGAGAGAGAGAGAGAGAGAGAGAGAGAGAGAGAGAGAGAGAGAGAGAGAGAGAGAGAGAGAGAGAGAGAGAGAGAGAGAGAGAGAGAGAGAGAGAGAGAGAGAGAGAGAGAGAGGGAGAGAGAGAGAGAGGGGAGAGAGAGAGAGAGAGAGAGAGAGAGAGAGAGGAGAGAGAGAGAGAGAGAGAGAGAGAGAGAGAGAGAGAGAGAGAGAGAGAGAGAGAGAGAGAGAGAGAGAGAGAGAGAGAGAGAGAGAGAGAGAGAGAGAGAGAGAGAGGGAGAGAGAGAGAGAGAGAGAGAGGAGAGAGAGAGAGAGAGAGAGGAGAGAGAGAGAGAGAGAGAGAGGGAGAGAGAGAGAGAGAGAGAGAGAGAGAGAGAGAGAGAGAGAGAGAGAGAGAGAGAGAGAGAGAGAGAGAGAGAGAGAGAGAGAGAGAGAGAGAGAGAGAGAGAGAGAGAGAGAGAGAGAGAGAGAGAGAGAGAGAGAGAGAGAGAGAGAGAGAGGGAGAGAGAGAGAGAGAGAGAGAGGGAGAGAGGGGAGAGAGGGGAGAGAGAGAGAGAGGGGAGAGAGAGAGAGGGGAGAGAGAGAGAGAGAGAGAGAGAGAAAGAAAGAAAGAGCAAGGGAGAGAGAGAGAGAGAGAGAAAGAGTTAGATAGAAAGAGAGAGAGATAAATAGATAGAGAGAGAGAGAGAGAGAGTGGGGGGCGAGGAAAAATGAGAAAGAGAAACAGAGAGAGAGAGAGAGAGAGAGAGAATATAGACAGAAGAGAGAGAGAGAAGAAAGAAAGAAAAAGAGAAACAGAAAGAGTGACAAAAACAATGAAAAACAACAAAAAAAAGACAGAAAACGCGACAAACAGAGCCAGAAAGAACCCCCAAAAACAAGCGGTCCAAAGCCCGTTGGAGAGGAAGCGCCAAAGAGGCCAAGACGAGAGCAGCCGCCGAGAGGAACCGGGCCCAGAAAAGCGACCGAAGAACCCGCCCAAAATAAACTATTTGAAATGGCGTCAGTCCTCGAACAAATTATTCCGCTTATGAAGAGCCATCAATCACGAGGACGTTTAGTTATGCATGTTTACGCGAGTGCGATTGTGGCGGCGGCGGCGGCGGGCGGTCGGCGGGCGGGATGGAGGGCGGGCGGGCGCGTGTGGGATCGATTGCCACCTTCCTAATGACTTCCCTCGGTTCGGCTTTGGATTTCAACAACAGGGACAGGGACTAAAGTGCCTTCCCTTTTCGTACTTTTTTTTCTTTTTCCTCTTTTCCTCTTTTTTTCTATTTTTGGGCGTTTCTCTCCAATTTTAGATTCTCTTTCTTTCTTTCTGTCTTTCTTCTCGCTATTTCAATTTTTTTTCTTTACTCCCTTTTCTCATTCTCTCCGCTTTTCCTCCCACTCTTTCTGTATTCCCTTTCTCTCTTATTTTCTATTTTTTCTAGTTCTTTTACTTTTTATTTTTTCTTCTCTCTTCCTTTTTTATTTTATCTCTCTTCCTTTTTATTTTATCTCTCTTCCTTTTTTATTTTTTTCTTCTCTCTCTTCCTTTCTATTTTCTTATTCTCCCTTTCTTTACTCTCTCTATGCTATTTCTCTTTCTCTTTCGTTATTTTTTACTCAAACTGCAATTTGGCACCATTGGCATTCGTAAACGGGAGAAGAGTAGGGCTAGGGGAGGGAGGAAGGGATAGGCGTTTGAGCGCAGGGTGGGATGTAGTTGGGTAGGGATGGGTAGGATTGGGTAGGGTTGGGAAGGGATGTGTTTGGGTTGGGATGGGTAGGGTAGGGTAGGGATGGGTAGGGTTGAGTAGGGATGGTAGGGTAGGGTAGGGTAGGGTCGGGTAAGGTAGGGTAGTGATGGGTAAGGATGAGTAGGGATGGCCAGGGTAGGGATGGGTTGGGTTGAGAAGGACTGGGTAGGGATGCGGTTGGGTAGGGATGGGTGGGGTAAAGTAGGGATGGGAAGGGTAGGGATGGGTAGGGTTGAGGATTGGGTGGGGATGTGGTTGGGTAGGGATGGCCAGGGTATGGTAGGGCAGGGTTGAGTAGGGATGGGTAGGGTTGAATAGGGATGGGCAAGATAGGGTAGGGATAGGTAAGGTTAAGTAGGGATGGATAGGGTAGGGTAGAATGTGGCTGGGTAGGGATGGGTAGGATAAGGTGGATGAGGTTGGGAGCTCAGGAGAGGATATGGTGGCTTACGGTGGGTGAGTAGGAATAGCAGAGTAGGACAGGATAGGACCAGGTATTGGGTAGGGTAGGTCAGGATAGTATAGGATAGGACCAGGTAGAGTAAGAAACAATATGTAAACATGGCAAGATAGGACCTGACAGAATAGGTGTGGATAGGACAGGCTTCGACAAGAAAGTCTAGAATAAGGTAGAGGACAGGATAGGAAAGGCTTCGACAAGAAAGGATATAGAATAGTAGAGGGAAGGATATAACAGCCTTCGACAAGAAAGCATAGAATAAGGTAAAGGGCAGGATAGGAAAAGCTTCAAGAAAGGATAGAAAATGGTAGAGGGAAGGACAGGAAAGGCTTCGACAAGAAAGACAGGTAGAGGGGGAGATTAGGACAGGATACAACAAGAAAGGATAAAGTAAGGTAGAGAGAAGTTGAGTGGTGACGGGAGCGAAAATAAGAAGAGAGGGGACTGTGGACGCCATTAGCATATTTCGAAAAATCATTAAAAGTTGAGTATGTCGTCGGGAATGGTCACTAGGCTGAAGGAAGGAGGGAAGGAGGGAAGAAGAGGAGAGGAGAGGAGAGGAGAGGAGAGGAGAGGAGAGGAGAGGAGAGGAGAGGAGAGGAGAGGAGAGGAGAGGAGAGGAGAGGAGAGGAGAGGAGAGAAGGAAGGAAGGAAGGAGAGAAAGAGGGAAGGAGGAGAATGATGGAAGGAAGGAGAGGAGGGAAGGTGAGGGATAAAAAGGATGGAAGGAGAGACGGAGAGGAGAGAAAGAGGGAAGGAGACGAGAGAAGGAAATGAGGGAAAGAGAGGAGAGGAAAGACGGAGGGAAGGAGAGAAGAAGGGAAGGAGAGTAGAGGGGCCAAGCAGGGAAGCAGAGGAGGGAAGGAGAGAAGGAAGGGGCGTTCAGAATCAACACCAATCACATCATTCTTACGCAATCCCAACGGTCAAAATGAGCGGTTTTCGTTTTAATATCATATTCGACTTTTTCTCTTTCTTTCTCTTTTCCTCCAGGTTCTGTCGCTGTTTATCTTTGATTTCTTGTTCATTCATTTTTCCATCTTTACTTTTATCTTTCTCCTTATCAAGGCGTTCATTGTCTTCCTTATCATATCTTATTTTTTTCTTAGGTGTTTTTTTTTTATCCATCAAAAGCCATATCAAACCATATCAAGGTAAACTATCATCATTATATGTTCCATCTCCTTCCTTTCCTTTATTTTTCCTTTCCCTTTGTTTACCTGATCGTAAAACAACACAACTTTTATCAGTCGCTAAAAATAAACGACAGTTACGCTTGAGACGAATAATTCCTTTGAGTGCCCTAAATCGCCCTAATGTTTACAAACAAATTCTTCCGCATCTACTTCCACTTTCTATCGCATATCGATAGCTAAAAGCGTCTATCGATCTTGGTATGATGAAATGAATTACCAAGCTATCAAAGGCTGACGAAGAAGAATGAGTTTCATTAGGGTTATCAGGACAAAGCTATGTTAATATGTGCGAAATATGAGAGCCAGCAGTCACAGCCCTATATATACTGTCTCCTGTATGACTAACATACAGACATACATTGAATACTACGGGTGAGGTACCATACGCGTGTGTGCATATACACATACACATACACACATACACACAGATATAGATAAATATATACAAACACACACACACACACACACACACACATATATATATAAATATATATATAAGAAAATGGAGATAGCCACAATAAGATTTTAAAATAAACCTTACGTTTCAAACACCACGAGTTCCTATTCAGTGTATATATATATATATATATATATATATATATATATATATATATATATATATATAAATATATATATACATATGTATCTATATATACACGCATGTGTATGTGTGTGTGTGTGTGTGTGTGTGTGTGTGTGTGTGTGTGTGTGTGTGTGTGTGTGTGTGTGTGTGTGTGTCTAGATATATTCATATATATACACACATATATATGTAAATATATGGATATAAATATATATATATATATATATATATATATATATACATACAAACACACACACGCATATATATGTATATACATATACATATACATACATACACATATACATACATACATAATATATATATATATATATATATATAAATAGATAGATAGATATATATACATAAATGCATATACATATACATATACACACATATACATAATATACATAGAGAGAGATATACATACATACATACATACACACTGTGTGTGTGTGTGTGTATGTGTGTGTGTGTGTGTCTTTGTGTTTGTGCGTAGGTGTGTGCGTGTGCATGTGTAAAGAGAGAGATAGCAAACAGAGAAAAGAAGGAAAAAAACAGAGAGAAAGGGGGTGGTG
>NC_091571.1:6129900-6132400 GCF_042767895.1 Penaeus vannamei | reverse complement strand
CTAACCACTCCACAACCTTCTCACTAAGTTGATAACATACGGTGTTTGCTGGGTAGGATAGTTGCAAATACAAAAAAAAAAAAAAACGCTTGGAACAAACACAGAATAAGTATACTTATGCAAGTATGGATGCACAAATGTTAGAATATACGTGTGTACGATCTTGTGCGCGTGTGCATCCACGTGCACATAAGTATGGGTTTGTGTACTCGCGCGTGTGTTTGCGTGCTGGCGGTTCTTATGGCGACGCAGTGTAAAGGGAAGAGACACGCAAGCAAGAGGAAACACCATTAAACACGGGGGAATTACAAAGGCTCAGCACAAGAAGGGAATATTGGATAAATCCGCCAGACGACATAGGAGGATCGGTGGGTGGGGAGGGAGGGAGGGAGGGAAGGAGGGATGAGACTGAGGGTGAGAGGCTGGGAGGGAGGGATGGAAGGAGGGATAGGAGTGAGAGTGAGAGGATGGGAAGAAGGGAAGAGTAAGGGTGAGGGGAGAGAGAGATGGGGAAATAGGGAGAGAAGTGGGGAGTCGATGAGTAGGTGGGTGGAGGAGTGAATGAACAAGGGAAGGAGGGAGGAAAGTAAGGAGAGTGGGATGAAAGAGGGGGAAGGAGAGAAAGAGAGAGAGGAAGATGAAAGAGCGATCCGAAGTTTATATAAACACGAGATTCGCGAAAATATAAGACGAATAGATTTGAAAAATATCATCTTGTCCCTTCTTTCATCTCCTCCCTCCCTCCCTCCGTCTTATCATTTCCAACTCCCCTTATTTCTATTTTCTAACCCTCTTTATCCAGTCACCAACAGTCTTCTCCTACTCCCCTCCCTATTCCCTCTTTCCCCTCTTCTTCCTTCTCCCTTTCCCCGTTTCCTTCCATATCACCTTACCCCTATTTCCATTCTTTATCGCTCTCCCCTTTATCTCCTCTTCCTTCTCCATCTCCACCATCATTTCCTTTCCTATCCCCTTTCTCCCTTTCTCCCCCTTACCTCCTCTCCCTTTCTTCCCTTATCCAACTTCTATATTACCATCCCCCTCACTTCTCTTTGCCCCTTCCTTACCTCCTTACCCTTTATTTCTATCTCCCTTACCCCCAATCTAATCCTTATCTCTCTTCCATCTCTTCTTCCCCACCAAAGCCTTCTCCTATTTCCCATTCATCTCTTCTCCACTTCCACTCTCCTATCCTCCCTTCCCCATTCCCTTCCTATCCTCCTCCCTTATCCCCTTCCCCCTCCCACTACTATCCGCTCCCTATCCACTTCCCCAACTCCCTCCCCAACCTTATCCCCTTCCTTTACTCCCCCCTCCCTCCCCTTATCTTCCTTCCCATACTCCCCCTCCCCCCTCCCCTCCCTTATCCCTTCCTCGACTCCCCCCTCCCTCCCTCATCTCCCTTCCTCTACTCCCTCCCTCCTCTTCCCTTCCCCTACCCCCTCATCTCCCTTCCCCTACTCCACCTACCCCCTCATCTCCCTTCCCCTACTCCACCTACCCCCTCATCTCCCTTCCCCCTACTCCACCTACCCCCTCATCTCCCCTTCCCTACTCCCTCTCATCTCCCTTCCCTACTCCTCCTCATCTCCCTTCCCTCCCCTCCCCTTCCCCTACCCCCTCATCTCCCTACTCCCCTTCCTCTTCCCCCTCATCTCCCTTCCCCCTACTCCCCCCCCCTCCTCTTTTCAATCCCCCTCTCCCCCTCTTCGATCTCCTTCATTACGTATAAAACCCTAGGTCGCCGGCTCGCCATTGTAGACATGATCGGCGGCTTATCGGTCGTTTTGGAGCCTCGCGACGTGCGTTCTGAGACACCATTACGCCGGTCGTGTAGCGGGAAGGGAGGGGTGTGGGTGGGGGTGAGGGAAGGAGGGAGGGAGGGGGTGAGTGGGGGAATGACGACGACGGGTAAGGTTGGGGAGTGGAGGTGGTGGAGGTGGTGGAGGATCGCAATGGTGGTATAGTGGGGTGATGAAGGGGGTGGGGGAAAGGGATGACGAGCGGGTAAGGTTAGGGAGTGGAGGGAGGGGGTGGATCATGATGGTGGTAGTGGGGGGGAGGGATGACGAAGACGGGTAAGGTTGGAGAGTGGAGGTGGTGGAGGATCGCGATGGTGGTATAGTGGGGGGTGATGAAGGGGTGGGGGAGGGAGGGATGACGACGACGGGTAAGGTTGGGGAGTGGAGGGGTGGAGGATCGCGATGGTGGTATAGTGGGGGGGTGATGAAGGGGGAGGGGGAGGGAGGGATGACGACGACGGGTAAGGTTGGGGAGTGGAGGGAGGGGTTGGATCAGGATGGTGGTAGTTGGGGGGAGGGATGACGAAGACGGGTAAGGTTAGGGGAGTGGAGGGAGGGGTTGGATCAGGATGGTGGTAGTGTGTGTGTGTGTGGGGGGGGGTGAGGGATGACGACGACGGGTAAGGTTGGGGAGTGGAGGGAGGGGGAGGATCGCGATGGTGGTAGTGGGGAGGGAGGGATGACGACGGCGGGTAAGG
>NC_091571.1:6107400-6109900 GCF_042767895.1 Penaeus vannamei | reverse complement strand
AGAGAGAGAGAGAGAGAGAGAGAGAGAGAGAGAGAGAGAGAGGGAGGGAGGGAGAGAGAGAGAGAGAGGGAAGGAGGAGAGAGAGGGGAGGGGGAGAGAGAGAGAGAGAGAGAGGAGAGAGAGAGAGAGAGAGGGAGGGAGAGAGGGGAGAGAAGGAGGAGAGAGAGAGGGAGGGAGAGAAGGAGAGAGAGAGAGAGAGAGAGGAGAGGGAGGGAGGAGGAGGGAGGAGGGAGAGAGAGAGAGAGAGAGAGAGAGAGAGAGAGGGAGGGAGAGGGAGAGGGAGAGAGAGAGAGAGAGAGAGAGAGAGAGAGAGAGAGAGAGAGAGAGAGAGAGAGAGAGAGAAACGCAAAGTAGGATTCATTTCCCCCAACCCTTTCGCCAGCCCCCTACTCCTTCCACCGCCCCACCACCTTCCTCTTACCCCTACCCAGTTCCCTTCGAGCCGCTTTCCCCCCCCTCCCCAACTTTCCTGAAAGCCACTTCCACCTTCACCCCACTCATCCCTAACCCCCTATCCTCCTCCCTCCCCCCTCTCCAAACTTTTTTGGAAACCCTCTTCCACCACCCATCCTTCCCATACCTTACCCCCAACCCTCTGCAACCTATTTTCACCTCCCCTACCCATCACTCACCTCAACCCTCCTCCTACTCCCACTCACCCCTTTCCCCTTCCCCTCCATCTATCCCTACCCCTCCCGCAACCCCCACATAACCTTCCCTTTCCCCAACCCCCATCACCCCTTTCCCTGCCCCTCTCCGACCACTACCCCCCTCGCCCTACCTCCACCCAACAAACCTCCCCCTAACCCCTTCCCTCCCCACTACCTCCACCCAACAAACCTCCCCCTAACCCCTTCCCCTCCCCCTACCTCCACCCAACAAACCTCCCCCTAACCCCTTCCCCTCCCCCTTACCTCCACCCAACAAACCTCCCCCTAACCCCTTCCCCCTCCCCTTACACTCCATAGCCCAAGCAAACCTCCCCCTAACCCCTTCCCACACCTTCTTCTACCCCCCCAAAAAAAAACTTCCGCTTCCCACTTCCCCCTCCCTACCTCCTCCACCTTCAACAAACCCCCCCTAACCTCTTCCCCCACCCATCTCTAACCCCTTCACTCCCCCCCCCTTCCCCTAGCCCAACCCAAACTCCCCGGGCCATTAGAATTGGTCCTGGCAACACGCACTAATGAGGATGCAGGTCATGTCCTCTTTAATGAGAACATTAATTGTAACACTTATTGCATTAGGGTCTGTGATCCTGGCGGCAAAGCTTTAACCTTTTCTACACGTTTGGGATTCCGTTTTTTGTTTGTGCTTCTTCTTAGTTGTTTTCTTCCTTTCGTCGCGCTTTCTTCTCTTCTCCTTTCTTCTTCTTCAACCCTTTCTCCGCGTCTTTTGGGATTCTGTTTGTTTGTTCGCGATTTGGTTTGCTTTTTTGTTTTGCTTTGTCTTTCTCCCTTTTGCTTTTTTGTTTTGTTTTGTCTTTCTCCCTTTTGCTTTTTTGTTTTGTTTTCTTTCTCCCTTTCTTTCATCCTGGTGGTTTTCTTTTTAGCCATTCCTGTTTTGATTCGCCTGTTTCTTTCATTCTTTCTCTATTTTTCTTTTTGTTATAATGTTGAGTTCTATGACGCATCACCTCCACTACTATTTTGATTCTATTAACATTAACAATATGTGTAAAGTAATGTAATATTTTTTCTTGCTATTTTCATATTTCGATTCCACTTTGTGAATATAAGTAGATGTCTGTCAATACATATCATACATGCAATTATATGAATCAATCGTAACAATCCTACAATCCTTGTAAGTTAATTAACCAATTTACCTGTTTACCTATTCTAGACTAGCGAACCGTATTCATGTTGACAAATGTAGAAAAGGTATGAATGAGAATAAATATCTTCACAATACAAGAGATTATTTAACCGGTTTTGGGTATATCTTCGTCAGAAATACATGTGTTTAATTTCATTCATACCTTTTTTTACACTAGACTGCAGTGCTCGGATCTCTCATTCATTATGTATCACTACAGCAAAATAACTTACAGTAATCAGAATAATCATAATAATGCTAATACTGATACTACTAGTACAATGTGCACTAAAGCTAGCAATATCCTATTACCAGTAACAAAAGCAACACTGAAAACGATGACATTGTGATTCTTGCAATCAGAATGAGTTTGGTGATAGCGGACAGACAACAATAACAACATGCAATCACATCAGTAATATCATCAATAGTGATTATGATAAAAATAACGATAACAACATAACTTATAACAACAGTAAAAAAATCGCGCCTATAACAATAATAATTGAAAAATCCGGGTGGTCATAACATAATAAGTAAATAGATAAATAACGACTACCACTGCTGTCACTCATAAAAAACACACCAATCACAAACAAATAGAAGCAATAACTCAAAATAGAACAAACTTCAAAACAAAACTAATGTTAGTTAAGGCTTAGGAGTGACGGCCTCAACTTTT
>NC_091571.1:6095887-6103387 GCF_042767895.1 Penaeus vannamei | reverse complement strand
GTTACTAAAATAATAGTAATGCTAATGCTAATGCTAATGCTAATGCTATTGCTAATGCTAATGCTAATAATAATGCTAATAATAATACTAATAATAATGAAAATAATAAAAACAATAACAAAGATAATAATAATAATAACAACAATAATAATAATAATTAGGTTATGCCCAGACACCAAACCATATATTAACGAACTCCAGGTTAGGAAACATAGCTGTGCATTTCGTTGGGTGAATTAGGATAATTACCACCGATGCTACAAAGACGCAATCAAAAAAGACTATTGATTGAGGAGGAGGAGGAAGAGGGGAGGAGGAGGAGGAGGAGGAGGAGGAGGAGGAGGAGGAGGAGGAGGAGGAGGAGGAGGAGGAGGAGGAGCAGCAGCAGCAGAAGCAGCAGCAGCAGCAGCAGCAGCAGCAGCAGCAGCAGCAGCAAAAGTGGAGGATGAAGAGGAAAAGGGGAGGAAGTGGTGTTGGTAGTTAAGGAGGAACAGGAGAAGGAAAAGGAGGAGGTGGAGGAAGAAGAGAATGTGGTGGCGAAGAAGGAGAAGGAAGAGGAGGAAGTGATAGAAGTGGCGAAGGAGGGGGAGGAGGAAGAAAGAGGAAGGATGATGATGAGGAGGAGAAGGAAGAGTCGAAAGAGGAAAAGAAGGAAAGGCAAAAAGAGATAAAATTAAACAAGAATAATAATAAAGAAGCAGATAAAAGAAAAGAAAAAAGGAAGAAACAAAACGAACAGAAAAAGTCGGTTTATCAACGGCACACAAAAGGTCAGTGGCTTTAGGTTAATCTACCCCGCCTTGAGAGGAAATCGTGTATCTCATATCTCTAATATGAAAACAGAAAATATGATATCTCTAAATATCCTTTCGAAATGATAAAGTATTTTCATTATCTTTAACTTCGGCTTTCGGACTTATAACTAAGACATCTTCGTATAGAATCACAGCTAATAACTTAAACCGATACAAGATATTTCTTATGAATACTTTAATATCTAAGAGCAGAAAGGAGAGAATATTTGAATATATTCATTATACTAAGCGCTTGTAAATGCCTTTGAAGATTTTAGAAGGGAATATATAACTTTCTAGGAGAGGAAACAGAAATCTATTCACCATATGACGTCATTACCATAGCTCTTAAAATTTTATACAAACTAAATGTACGCGTATGTATCTATCTATATATACATCATATACTGTATTTAGAAGTATACACATCAGTAATTAATTTTCATGGTGTATAAATATTTATCGATTTAAATTATTGGTTAAAATCTTTTAAACCATATAGGCTTACCTCAAAATCAAGTTCTGAACTTCTGATATTTTGAATTACGTGTATAATAGAACTGACGATAAGAAATAAAAAAGAGCATAATATGAAAATCACAAACATCAAATATATGTGGAGATATAAATACTGCAAATCAAACGTAGGTTAAGGTATAACATCATGTTGGCCACGATCACCTTATGTCAACATGTTTTTTTCAAACATTTGTATCTAATAAATAATATAAACAACAAAAAATAATCACTTACCATCACACAAGCACCACAGGGAAGATGAATAGCACTTGTAAGCGAAAGAAGAGCAACACCAACGTTTTATTTTCAATTTGAATTTTGGATTTTCTCTCTCTCGCGCGTCACTCCAGAAATATTTTATCGAAAATCGCATTTTTTGGCACATCACGCGGAATGCATTCGACTTCAAACTGTAAATAACTTTTTAAAACACTCGCATTACCGTCCTCGACCGTTTTCAAAGGTTTTCGAAGCGGATATCTTTCTCTGTTTCCAAAATTTAAGCGAAAAGAAAGACGCGCGAACACACTCCACAATCACCATTTTAATACTGAGATCCTTCTTCGAAAAAACGCGCCAAAATTGAATTAGCCGAACCTATTCAGTTGATTAACTATAGTTAAATAGTTAGTAAAGGTAAATAGGAACATTTTCAACATATAGAGATATATTCAAGTCTTTGGTTTGTTAAAAATTAGGGTAATTACCAAAATTAGACATAGAATTCAGAGTAATCGTACAGCAGCCACGTGTCGCCATAGTATCACTTTCCAAAGTAAAATTCTGTTTCCATGATTTTGTTAAAACAGCATTTGTTTATCTCTGCTACATAACTACATTAAGAGGAAGATGCATAGCTTATGTATAATATAACCAAGAAGAAGAATATGAGCTCTTAACATGAGTTCTTAACAGCTGACATGTTAGGTTAACAATCAAACTACCCAAAACGAACGACACAGAACTAGCAGTCATGTTTACAGACAATTGATTTGACAAATTAAAATCAATTTACGGAAATATACAAGTAAGGTGAACATATGTAAATAATATGCACACACACACACACACACATACACTCACATGCACACACATACACTCTATCAGACATGTGCGCGCCCGCATGTACGTACGCTTAAACACATTACACACATAGATAGATGTAGATATTTGCAATTAGATGAATATATAGTATATTTATATGTGCGTGTGTGTGTTTGACAAGAAATACCCGAGCGTTATGCGAATTACGTTTTGTATCCACGATTTTTCATGTTTGTAAATCAAATCGTCATCTTTGAAAGAAAAATACTGTAGATTTCTAGTATCCCTACAAGATCAGTATTATGTTGTTGTTGTTTTGTAATTACCTAAATAATCTAAAACAATATGAAGAACGCTACATTTTGATAAAGCAACTGGTTATCAGTCACAATATGATTTCCCCAGTATATTCATGAATCAAACGGATTAGGTTAAGAAAAAAGTCTTTTTCTAATCACAACTGCCAATTGATCCCTTTTTTCTAAAGTAGGAATAGTTTTTATACCTTGAGGTTTGGCTGATAAAAGGTAAGGTTAAATTCACCAAAACCGTAATCTTGACGTGAAGTTAAGATGTCCAATTGCAGTCCTTGCGAATATATGTAAGAACTTTCAGAAGACACACAATAGGAATAACTTTATAGTCTTGGTCAGTATATGTTTATTATAGCATTTAGCGTGCTAAATTGTGAAAGATCATAACATCTTTTGTTATCAAGCTTGATAAATTGTGAATTGTCACAACCTATATGCAGTATCTCTAAACCTTAAATTTGTGTTATGTAGGTTAATATAACGATACCTCGAAATGCATACTACTCTACGGTATAATAAAATGATACGTTTTTAATATTGACAACAGACAAAATATATCCTAGGTCTGCCTAATAATAGATACCTTGCTACTTCTATTGTCTTCAAAATTAGAGCAATATTATTTGATGACCCTCTGATAAGGATACATCCAAAAATGTTGAGTTTAATCATCTTTCCATTTTATAAGCTAGGGTGCATGGATATCAAGATTTAGCATCTCCTTTTACGGAATATGAGCGTATGAATCAAGAAGAAATACTCGTTATGTCACAGAACATCTGATCTTGGTCTCAGCTGACGGAATATTTTGTAAATAATACCAGTGAGAATATGTTAGGCAGAAATATAAGACGGGGTGCTATGTACTTCAAGTCTAGAATTAATGTACAAATACATGGATTTCACGAGAATAACTCTGACTACCATACTCTGTTCCTGACAAGTTACCATTGTTAGGCTGACGGCAAATTATAATAATTCCTGATATTCCTTCACACAAAAGGCGTTGAGACATGCACTAACAGACACTGCGTTCGTACACAGCTTAAATTCTAATCTATGGGTATTACTCTGGTCGGATATTTCACCTCTCCTGTAATATTATGAATCCATTATACGAAAAGATGGTATAGAAGTTATGTATTGCATCATTGTCAAACATTTTTTTGCTATTTTAAGTTGCGGTATACCGAATGGCGGTTACGCTGACACACGATTCAAAATTATTTGAAAAGAATGTCATACAGCTGAGAAAATTCGTTGCACAGTATGTGGGACTAATCGTGAAAATGATGATTTTCGTTATAACACGTAATCGGACACAACCATATGATAGGAGTAACAAAAGAGAAATAATAGGGAGAATTATTATAATATTTTAGGCATTCCTGAGTTATTCCTTAGCATACCGGTTCGGATAGCACTGCTGCGTCGAGGATTAAAACTAGATACAATTTGAAATAAGACGGACCATTTCTGTAGACAATAGTTTTTAGGGAATCAGAAGTATATTTATTTAGATTTTCCGGTACACATGGTCTCAGGACCGTGCCAGATTATCCACTTTGCCGGACGAACAAAAATCAAATAAAGATTAAACACTTCAGACCACCTGATTCCGCATCTCCCAATTCTTTATAGCAAGAGGAACCCCTGCAGACACTTGCACTTTCGAGCAGATAGATAGATAGACAGACAGATATTGTATATATGCGTGTATCATATATTTACAATAAATAAGCGTCAGTTATGTTGTATAATGACATTCACAAGACCATATCGACGCAGAATTCTTTGATTTCCTATTTCAAATACGCCTTTCCCTTAATTCCCTCATTTAAGCAAATAAACACAAGACCTGGCCATACTCATATAATTCGTACAGTGAAATGACCAAGTAATGACGTCATTCGGGAACCACAAGGAACCTTAATTGAAGACATATTGCCGGGGTGTGTTTTGCTGCTCAGGTCCGTCTCCTTGGGTTTAAGGGAGGAGGAAAGGAGAGGGAAGAGGAAGGGGAATAAGAGAAGGAGGATAAAGGATGGAGGAAGTGAAAAGGGGGGATGAGAGAGCGGGGGAAAGAGAGGGGAAAAGGGAGGAGGAGGAGAAGCGAGCGATGGAAGATGGAGAGGAAGGGGGGAAGTCAGCGAAGAGATATGAGAGGAAAGAGAAGGGGAGAGAAAGAGTTGAAGAAGAGGGAAGAAAGAGATAAGAGGAAGAGAAAGATATGTGAGGAAAAGGGAAGAGAGAGAAAGGGGTGAGGAAGAAGAAAGAGAGAGAGGGATATAAAAGGAGAAAGAGAGAAAGGAATAGAGGTGAAAAAGACAAAGGAGATGGAAAGCCTAAAACCTATTTTATTACAGGAATAACATGTTCTCGATAATCTACCAAACTCTATCATTTATCTATCAATTTATCTGTTTATATTCTTATCACTGATTTATCCATTTATTTATTTACTTCTTTATTCATGTTGTTAATAATTCATCTCGGTTTCTTGACAGTGTGTCGTGCTGGAACTTTATTCATGACGTTAATTCATCATTTTTTTTTCTATTTTTCTATTTACGTTTTCGTCGGTTATGCGATTGTCTCGGATCAAGTCGTTCAGAGTGACTAACAGCGACTCACGTTCATGTAAAGATGGTGTTCCTTTTTTAACATAATACCCCAGCAGATCATGCCTTAAATGTGAAATATATTTTGACTTATAATTTTCAGCTTATATATCCCACAAGATGAAAATGATGGCGATTCGCGTTCGTTTTATATTTTTATGCGTTTTTTTTTCCACTCTTTTTTTTTCTTCTTCTTTCTCACCTTCGTTCGTCTCATAGATGGATCTGCAATTGTTTGTTGCAAGACGGGCGTTCATTCAGGGCTGATCAGAATGTATGTATAGTTGACCGAGGTTTTGTATGTGTCGCTGTTGTGGATTTGGGTTATTAAGAAGATAAACGCCCTAGTTTTCAACGGGAATTGAAGGATTTGGTTGTGAAAAGGTCGTGTCCTCTTTTCCACGCGCTCGCACGGAGGGATGTGTGTGTGAGGGATGTGTGTGTGTGTGGGTGGGTGGGTGTGGGTGTATGTGTGTGTGTGTGTGTGTATGTGTGTGTGTGTGTGTGTGTGTGTGTGTGTGTGTGTGTGTGTGTGTGTGTGTGTGTGTGCGTGTGTGTGCGTACGTGTGTGTGTGCGTGTGTGTGCGGGATGTGTGTGTATGCGTGCTTGTGTGTGTGTGTATATGTGTGTGTGCGCGTGTTTGTTTATATATATATATATATATATATATATATATATATATATATATATATATATATATATATATGTGTATATATATGTACATATATATATATATATATATATATATATATATATATATATATGTGTGTATATATATGTACATATATATATATATATATATATATATATATATATATATATATTTGTATGTGTGTGTGCCTGTGTGTGTGGGTGTGTGGGCGTGTGTACTGACACTTGCACAATGTGTGTAAGTTCATACTCATCTCTATTTAGAGAGCACAGAGCCTTCGATGACCATTAAGCAACATAAGCCATTGCTTCGAGTACAACTGGAAGTATGACATCTGCAACCTCTATTTCCAATCAGATTTATATAAAGGCTTTATTTTATTACACCCAAAAAAACCTGCGTGAGGCGCCCTGACCCTCGACGTCCTTGAGATCCGTCCGAGGGCCGCGGTTGCAAGGCCGAGGTTCTGCTCAGGGCATCGGTTAACCTTGATCAGACCCGGGAAGTTTATGGAATTCTACGTAAGTATACAGACATGAACGCAAGTGTACGTATCCATGTGCATATTTGTTTGTATATATGTGTGTGTGTGGTGTGTGTGTGTGTGTGTGTGTACATGTATGTGTGTGTTTGTTTGTGTGTGTGTGTATTTGTATGCGTCTGTGGTTGTTTGTGTGTATGTGTGTGTGTGTGTGTGTGTGTGTGTATGCATGAGGACAAGATCCACCACACATAAAACGACACCTTAGTCTGCCAAATCGTCGCTGTCTAAGACCTATTTCCCAAGCAAGTCCAACCAAACAGCCCAACTGCCCAGTCCGCCGTTCTAGATCTTGAAACACTCCTATCTGTCAGGAAAGTAGTCTTGCCAGCAGCATAGGACGTGACTTGCCCTTCGCCCACGTGAGAGCTTCGGTGTCAGGAGCCGTCTTGTGATTGACCGCAGACTCCCGGCCCTTGCCACGTCGGGGGGGGGGGGGGGGGTGAGGGGGCGTCAACACAGCTCACTCGCTTTAGTGCATATGTTTAGGCACGTGTATATTCGTACATTTATATATTCACAAACAGACGTATATCATACACACACACACATCTGTGTATATATAGGATATATGCATACATATGTATACATATAATAACAATGCATCAGACACACACACATACATATATATGTGTGTGTGAGTATATTTGTTTATGTGTCTTTATTGGGAATATATCTTCAGAATAAGTACACCACATACAACGCATTCACTTAAAATACAGAACCATAAACATGACTCAAATATCATCTAATTAAAGGAATAACCGATGTTCTTTCTTCGGTGCAAGAATATTTACGAAAGCAAGTTTTTCAGTATTTTCACAAGCATGCAATGCCAATATTTCCGGAAACTTGCATCTCAATAGTTTCGAAAGTAAGATTTTTAGTACAATAATAAATCACTAATCGTGTACATTGATTAAATCCCACGTTGACCTATCTGGGTTCGCTGACCTGTCTTGGTTCGCTGACCTGTCTTGGTTCGTCGACCTGTCTTGGTTCATTGACCTGTCT
>NC_091571.1:6080887-6088387 GCF_042767895.1 Penaeus vannamei | reverse complement strand
CTGTTTGGGAGGTAAGATAAGGGGGCTCCTGTGACATAAACAAAGAAAATGTTACTTTAACAAAGAAGTTTATCTATATTCACAATTCCCAACGTAAGATGTTGATATCTTTTATCAAACTTATGATAAGGTCACTCTTAACCTTGTGGCCGAAGATGTGAAAATATATTGTGTATGGACGGTAGCCTATGATCATTTGGGTGCCAGTTGTGCTAATTTGTTTCGTTTTGTTTTTATTTGTGCCTTAATGAGAGCATGAAATTTCCATAAGGTGATATAGTTTATCTGTAACCATGCTGTAATTTTCAGATTTCAAATATGCTTATCTGATGTATGTGATTTTTCTTCAGATAAACAGAAATGCTTTGTCTATATACAGGTGAGATTATGCTCGGGATAGGGCCACGAGATCAGCTGTTCGCGGCCCCAGAAGGAGCGTAATAGCAGAGTACCCTGTATCGAGCGTAATCCACACTATTCAAGGTGTTTGTGGTCACTATGCGCCAGTCTGAGTGAAAGTGATTGTTGAAGCCCGTTCCACATTTCGATTTGCTGCGTCGAACGAAAACGACTGGGGCACACGCGCAAACAGTACTGTCAAGAAGTAGATTCTAACGTCAATCTACCAGTGTTGGTGAGTGTTATGAGTGAATTATTTACGTATTTTTCTCTATATCTCGTGAGTGCAAAGTGGTAATCGAACGACAGTGGATGCGACGTACACAACTCGAGTTTTTGCTTTGAACAGAGCGCGA
Source organism: Penaeus vannamei (assembly GCF_042767895.1). Lineage (NCBI taxonomy): Eukaryota > Metazoa > Arthropoda > Malacostraca > Decapoda > Penaeidae > Penaeus > Penaeus vannamei. The sequence goes on along the minus strand of NC_091571.1, from coordinate 6,087,632 downwards.
TGTGTTTGTGATTGCTGTACTGTCTCGCTGAATATTGATCCAAAAAAAGTGTTTAGATATTGATTTCTGGGGGATCAGGAGTACCCAGGGCTGCGAAGCGTACCCAGAAAGCAGTAGATAAAAGGAGGGAAGGAGGGAATGTGGAGGTGTTACACAGAGCCCAGAGGCAAGAGGTAGCCTTCAGGAGAACTGCGTACCTCATCCTGTGATTCTTTGTTTATTTAAGGCACAGGAGCAGAGTTTCGCGACTTTTTTCGCACGGACGAAATGGATTCCTCATCTTCAAGGTCTGATGTTTGGTGGACAGGAGTAACAAAAAAATATAGGTTTGCGCACCCTAGACCTTGACAACCGCGGTAATTTGCATCTAGGATAAACAGCGAAGAACTCAGGATGTAGATTATGCAATATCGAAATCGCTATTAATGTGCTGCGGGATGTGTGATAAAGAGTGAATATATTTTGATGTGGGTTTGTGCTTCTCAAGGTTGAGACAGCGAGAGATGTGATAAAAAAAAAACATTGATTGGTACACTTTATTACCTTTCTTGGATTTATAAATGTTCTGTTATTTTTTTGGTGTTCTATTTATATACTCAGCGGGATCAAAGTTAAAAATAGACTTAAAAGGTCTCGCGGAGGAAAAAAGGGAGGAAAAAATATTAGCCACAAAATGGGGCGGGAGTTTTTGTCTGTAGGATGAGGACACACGTTAGTAAGGCTCAATTTATTTAACCTTTCTCGCTTAACCTCTTGTAAAGCGCCACCGAAGAGCATGAATATCCATAGAAGCGAAAGTAGCCCCGGCCGTGGATATATTATAATAGTAACGGGAGTGCGAAAGCAAAAAGGTCAAATGCGCCTGGTTCCCCTCTGTGACGGAGTGGTCGAATACACCCACACGCGCACATCTGTTCTTCAGCCGTACGTTATATTTCACTATTTTTCGAACTGCGTAGAATATCGTCACCTGCGCTTTATTTTATTTCCACGTTAATGAGTTTTTCTGATTGGTTTACCCACTTTTAGAGGGTGTAGACCCAGGCAGTAGCTGTTCAAGACATTTTTCTTTGCCAGGAACAAGTTGAAAATGAGAAGAGAAAAAAATGTTTCCAAAGAATACTGGTTCCAAGGTCTGTAGAGTTGCGTCATCGCGGACCGCAGCAGACAAAAGACTTCCAACCTTGCATCAAACTCGTATCGCCGATTAAAAATAAAGGAGAGAGAAAAAATTAAGCCTCCGTTAGTTACTAGGTACCCAGGAGTAGGCCTCAAGACGGACCGCGGCGTTCGGGGAAAAGTGAACGGCGGTGGAACGGCGAACAAGACATAGGGAGAATGTGAGAGGGACACAGCCTCTTCTCGCCCGAATAAAAACACGGTTGACGTAACCAGCATGATTCACGGCGCTCGCTCCTGAAGGTGCCGGAGTCAAGCACGGTCATGAAATTCAGACCCCGTGTAGGTGCGCTGAATCGTCGGCCGCTTGCACGTCGCTGCTTGCATGTTGCTGCTTGCACGGGGCGGTTCAGGAAAGTAAGGAGGAAGGTCAAGGCAGAGCGGAAGATATGATGAATTCAGTAAACCAGTAAGTCTAGATGCGGAGTTATTCAGGTAGTATCAGATGTAAAGCAACGAAGTATGGTTCATTAACGTGATTCGACTCTCGGAAGAAGCACGGGCGTTGAGGGCGTGCGCGGGCGAGCTCGACCGAACGACCCACGGCGGGGCAGCTGTCCACCCAGCGCAGGCGAGGCAAAAATAGATTGTTTTTGCGCCGTCCGCCGACCGTATCCTGAGGGGTCGCGCACCATACACCCCGGGGCGCACCTACTTCCGGGGGGGTGGGGTGGGGTGGGGGGTCATGCAAGGGGAACATGACTGAAGATGCGAGCCTCCTCTGCCATCACGGCTCATGGCACCGTGTCATCCCGACGCCCCCTGTGGCTCGACGGTGTCACTTCTGTCAAGAGGTGTCCGTTTACCTGAAACAGGAATGAGCTAACTTAATGCGCGCGAATATGGCAACAATGGTGGCGTTTGTTTTACTGTAATTACTAATATTGATATATCTTTATTATATATGTGTTTATATATTTATATTATATATATATATATATATATATATATATATATATATATGTGTGTGTGTGTGTGTGTGTGTGTGTGTGTGTGTGTGTGTGTGTGTGTGTGTGTGTATTACAAACACACACACACACACACACAGAGTGAGTGAGTTGGAGAAACGGAGAGAGAGAGAGGGGGAGGGGGAGAGGGAGAGGAGGAGAGGGTGACGTTGCTCCGCACGCACACCTGCATTTTGTAATTTCCACAACATCAGAGAATGAAATTGTTACCAAAAGGGATATGACGCAGATCCAGAAGTATACACACAGAAGCACAGCACGAATATCTTAAACAAAACTAACTTTTAAGGTCACTTGAAATTTCTTTTTCTCTCTCTCGTGAAAATACTTTGGGTACATTTATCTGCGGTGAATTAACATGCTGATATATATATGTATATATATATATATATATATATATATATATATATATATATATATATATATATATATATATATATATACATACATATGTGTGTGTGTGTGTGTGTGTGTGTGTGTGTGTGTGTGTGTGTGTGTGTGTGTGTGTGTGTGTGTGTGTGTGTGTGTGTGTGTGTGTGTATGTATAAGTAGATATGTATTATACATATATATGTACACATTTTTTGCGTGTGTGTTTGTATGTGTGCATGTTTACACGCGCATGTTTATACATCTAGATACAAACACATACATGTTTACGTATGTATGTGCGAGTATATATACACATTTTGTTTCCACTTTCGGAAATCTGAAAGGAAGCCTCGCATCTGGCTTGCAGTTCTAGCGTGACGGAGCCTCCTCCGGTGTCGCCTTCGGCTTCCGTGCATCTCTCCGCCCGCGCCTCCCGCCGTAACCCAACCCCGGGCGCCCGTTTAAGCCGGCTCGTCGTCACCTCAAGCCGCCGTGGTCTCGCAGACGGCGTGACGGCGTGACGGCTACGGGTTCCCGATTACCTGTGACGTTTTTTTTGGGGTGGGGGTGGGGGGTGGGGGGGAGGGGGGGTTGATGTTGAGATTTATTTTTTCTTTTATTTTTTTATTGTTCCTGAAGGCTTAATGGTAAGACTTTTTTATGCCTGAAATTGAGATTTTTTTTTTTGTATTTGAGGTTTGATGTTAAGATTTTTTTCTTTCTTTTTTGAGTCTTGATGCATCTTATGGCTTCCAAGGACCGGCGTCCTTGTGATGGGCGTGGCTGTGAGACATATGATAAGCATCTCGAAGGAAATGCGACAAGAGGGGGTGGATGTATCGGAGGCTGTGGCTAAGCTCAACAAATGCAATAGCTTTGGGGATGGAAGTATAGTGTAGCAAATGATAATGATACCAATAAAGTATAACGTATTGATGATTATATATTACTCTAGAAATACCGTGCAGGTACCATAAACCACGAACATGAATAGACCAGCAATACCTGATATCAGCTCAACAATGGCAATAACTTTGGGGTTGGAAGTATATGTTGTAGCAAATGATGATGATACCATTAAATTACAACGTATTGATGATAATATATCACTCTAGCACTACCGTGCAGATACCGTAAACCACCAACACGAATAAACCAACAATACCTAATACCAGCTTAACAATGGCAATAGCTATGAGGACCGAAGTATTGTTGTAGCAAACGTCCACTAATTGATGATAATTAGATATCACTCGTGAAATACCATACAGACACCATAAACCACAACCACACACCTACACATAAACCAACAATACGTGATACCAACAACCCCCACCACCACCATTACCCCCCCCCCCCCACCACCACTACCATAACCATCCCAGACAACACCACGACAAAGCCAACTGCCAACATAGCACCAAAAAGACATCGCCAACATCAAACTCGGCATAGCGTTTCCGATAACTTCTTTGTCTCCGAACCTCAGCCGTTGGTGCCAACTGGCGATCTCTCCGAAGTCATCCGAGGAAGTTTTAGGCCGAGAGAGAGAGAGAAAAAAAAAAAAAACACGTAGGCCTACTCATCAAGCATAGATTCGAGACGTCTAGCCATGAGGACGTTGAGGTTAGAAAAGAGTAGAGAATTGAGGAAACGTTGGGATTGAGGTTAAGAAGAGAAGAGGATGGGGAGATAAGAGGTGAAGTTAAGAGGAGGATGAGGAAAGAGGTGAGGTTAAAAAGAGGAGGAGGAGGAGAGAAGAGGTTAAAAAGAGGATGAGGAAAGAAGAGGTGAGGTTAAAAAGAGGAGGAGGATTAGGAGAGAAGAGGTTAAAAAGAGAATGAGGAAAGAAGAGGTGAGGTTAAGAAGAGGAGGAGAGAAGAAATGAAGTTAAGAAGAGGATGAGGAGGAGGAGAAACGTGGTGATGTTAAGGAGGAGGTGAGGTAAGGTTAAAAAGAGGATGAGGATGAAGAAGGGAGAGGGGAAGTTAAGAAGAGGATGAGGAGAGATGAGGTTAAAAAGAGGATGAGGAGAGGAGGGGTGAGGTTGACAAGAGGATGAGGTAAGGTTAAGAAGAAAATGAGGTTGATTAGAAAAGAAAACGAAGAAACAATGAATAAGATTAATAAGAGAAAAGGATGAGCAAACACGAAATGAGGTTAGGAAGAGAGAGACCGATAAGAAAAGTGATAAAGATGAAATGAGGAGAGAAAAAAATAAGGCTAAGAAGGGATGAGGAGAGAAGGAATGAGAGACAGGAGAGAATAAAGAAAACTGATAAAGATCAGAAGACGGTGAGGAAAGAATGCATGGAATTAAGAGAATTGGATGAGGAGAGGAAGACTAAATGTTAAGAAAATAATACAAAAAAATAATGAGAAAACTAAAAATACTAAGAAAGGGAGGAAAGCGAACGAGTGAAAGAGCTTAAAACGAAAATCAAGAATAGGGGAGAATGAAGAATGAAGGAATAATCCAAAGAATACGAGATTTAGATGAGAGATACACAAAAAAATGAGATAAAGAGTATTAGGGAGGAGGCTTAGGTAGGCCTTTGTGGCTATGAGAGAACAGACACTAACGAAAAACTTTAAAAAACGGTTGGAATTCCGTTTTGAGGTTAGGACTTGGTGGTTTTAGGGTGTAACATTTAAGGTCGAATTTCTCTTGAATTGTTTAGTTGTAAATGATTTCTCAAAATATTAAAATGGGAGAATATGGGTGAAGTTACTATTTTATAGGAAGAAAAACACAAAAAGGTGGTTATTAAATGCGGTAAAAAAAAATACTTGAGGTGTAATCCGATAAAATAGATAAATAAAATGAAATTTTGAATTAAAAGTATTGTTGTGCAACTAAACAAACAAACAAAACAAATATGGCGATGTGGTTTACATTCTTAGCAGAATTTCCTGCGCGACTATCAAGCAAAGCGGAAATAAACATTCAATTAAACTTTAGCGACGACGAATAAATCACCAACGCTAACTTTTTCCGCCGTTAATTGCATCGCGAAATGACTCCAAATAAGCGACGTATCACACACCTGTCAGTCATCAATCAACTCCACTGAAGTAAGTCTGTTTGTACCATTTCCGTGACGGAAAGAGAGAGAGAGAGAGAGAGAGAGAGAGAGAGAGAGAGAGAGAGAGAGAGAGAGAGAGAGAGAGAGAGAGAGAGAGAGCGAGAGTGTGTTGAGAGTGAGAAAGAGTGTGCGCGTGTGTGAGCGAGTGAGAGAGAGAGAGAGAGAGAGAGAGAGAGAGAGAGAGAGAGAGAGAGAGAGAGAGAGAGAGAGAGAGAGAGAGAGAGAGAGAGAGAGAGAGAGGGAGAGGGAGAGGGGGGGGAGTGAGGGATAGAGAGAAAGAGAGAGAGAGAGGAAAGGGAGAGGGAAGGATAGAAAGTGAGAGAGAGAGAGGAAAGGGAGAGGGAAGGATAGAGAGAAAGAGAGAGAGAGAGGAAAGGGAGAGGGAAGGATAGAGAGAAAGAGAGAGAGAGAGAGAGATGTCTGAGAATAGGAATGTCTATCAGTGTAAGCGAAACAATTATTTAGAAAAAAATGAGATGTGGCTGTGCTCTAAGGCAACCTATTATATTTTGTAGTAGTTTTGGAATGTTAACAAAAGAAATACCAAATTACTTACATAACAAAAATACTAAGAACTGTCAAGTTATCCATTTTCTCATATGAACACATTGATTCATTTATTTACTTAATCATTGTTTTCTTTATCATGAAAAGAGTATTTTCTCTCTTGAACACATTTGTTTATTCATGAAATCAAAAATTGTTTTCTTCATCATGAAAAAGAATATTTTCTCATGAACACCCTTATTTATTTATTTTACTTAATAATTGTTTTCTTTATCATGAAAAGAATATATCTTTTGAACACATTTACTTATCTATTTACTTAATGATTATTTTCTTTATCATGAAAAGAATCTCTTCTCTTTTGAACTCCCTTATTTATCTATTTACTCAATAATTGTGTTCTTTCCCATCCTCAACTGGAGCCACATTCACGGAAAGCCAAATGGCCCTTAACAAGAGAAACGAAAAATCCCGGTGACAATACTGAATAAGCTCTAAGGACTCCGGTTAAACTAATTGTCCATTCCCTCCCGAAGGACCTCTTGACTGGCCCCAGAAGACAGTCTTTCCTCTCTTTCTCTCTTATTCCCGTTTGCGCGAATACTCTAAAACACAGTCTTTTTTTCTTCCAAG
>NC_091571.1:6063387-6068387 GCF_042767895.1 Penaeus vannamei | reverse complement strand
CTGTCCGCGCCATTTTGAATTCGAGTTCCCGGGAATAATTGACGAAAAAGCCCCTGTTCCCTTTTCTTCCGTGACAATTTTTGGCTCGCGTTTAAATGGCTTCTCTTGAAACAATTGGTGAGGAAAATACTCCTACCTCATTTTGTCGCAATAATTGAACTTTACATATTTGAAAAGGGTCAACATGGATTGCCCAAAGAGAGAAATGATAATTGGAAAGATGGACAGGCATCAACGACATTCTTTCTCTCTGATATTCTTTTTCATTTTCCTTTTTTCTTTGTTAGAATGATCTTTCGAAAAGCGTTTCACCGGAAGAGAGAGATTTGAATAAAATATTCCGCTTTCATGACGTAAGAATGGTATTAAAAGCCTGGGAAATTTAATTTGTTTGTAGGTTAAATGTCAAATCTATTACCGCGCTTATTTTTTTCGTCAGGCTTGTACTTTCAAAATTCTACTAGCACTAGAAATAACAAAATAACTCATGCATACTCAATGTCCACTTAGTCGCAAGTGTTACAGTCTGACAGATATATATTTTCGTGCCTCAATTACCTAGTAGTTGCCGATGACTTTCAAAATTCTTAAAATGATTATGAAAGAGGATGTATAAGTGCACATAAGAAGGTGTAAGTCGTTTTTGCACTTGGCAACTTAACTATTTAGCGACTTTACGAAATAAGCGCTATTATTATTGTTATTATTATTATTGTTGTCGTTATTATTTTAGGTTAGTATCATTATTAATAGTAAGAGTATATAATAATTATCATTATTGTTAATCTTATTGTTATTCTTACTGTACTAGTGAAAGCATGGCAAGTGTTCGCCAGGCGATCTTACGCCAGGGCTGGTGTAAGATCGTATTGGAACAGCCAGGCGAAGCAAAGTCGCGAGAGCCCTCCCTGTCTCGTGATTGAATAGCACTTCTTGCTTTCAAATTACAGCACAGTAACATATTTGTGTATGATATGATATAGGAATCACATTATGATTTTAAAATCTCTGAAAATTACAATTTATTATGAAATAACGTATATACGTAGATTTTTCAAGACGACGAATTTCCCGGTCGAAAACAAGATAGCGGTATTCCTGCCGCCCCCGAGATGAGTTATTTTGATTAAAGTTGTTGTTAATTTGGTTGTAGGGATAATTTTCTTTTCACAAATGTTACTAATAGTGTTTTGGTGATGGCATGTTTACTACGGTCTATAGAAACAGCTCTGCAATGAGGCATGTCTAATAATACACTTGTAGGCCTACAGTTCAATATTTTATTCGCTGGGTATAGTAAAACGATTCATTTTCAACTACTTTGTTGTTTTAAGTTATTTTTTGTATAGAAGTATAAAGTTGATATAGTATAGTATAAAGCATAAGGCTAACTTTGCTGTAGTATATTGTATAGAATATAAAGTTAACTTTCTTATAGTATAAAATTAGTTTAACTCCCGTGATATAGTATAAAGTGAGATTATTACGGAGATAACATTTTCGTCTTCTCCCGAGGTTAATAATGAAATTTAGGTTATGTTAGGTAAGGTAAGGTTAGGTTAGGAATTATCACGGCCTCTATATAATCCTTTATGAAATCCCGAAGAGCATTTTTTAAAATCCAAAATGGATATAGGAGAGGACCGACAAACTTCGGCGTTGGTTACCATGGCAACGCTGTGCACTGCAGATGTAAATAAATCTGCGTTACCGCGTTTTTTCATTCGCCGAAGCGCTAGATTGAGCAGGAATACAAAATGTTAGCGCCTGGCGATCCCTTTTGTCCGCTAGGCCTGGCGATCACCCGCCTTGGCGAACGTTGGGTTTTAAAGTAGGCCTCCCTCACACAGCTGATCGCCTGCAGCATCGCTAGGCGAACGCCAGCACTGGCGAAAGGTTTTAAAAGTACGGGCCTTGATCTTACTTTTCTTGTTATTGATATTGGTATTATTATTATTATTGTTGTTGTTACTGTCGTCACTATCATCATTATCATCACCATCACTGTCATCATCACCATTACTAAAACAACAACTTCTACTACTACTACTACACTACAATAACAACTTTTACTACAGCTACCACTTCCACTACCACTACCATTACGACTGCTACTACTGCTACTACTGTTACTATTACTATTATTACCACTGTTGCTAGTAATGATGATAATGATGCTATTATAATTTATATGAACGTTTATGTTTTCTTATATATTACCAGCACTATTATGATTATTGTCACACGTTATGAAATATTTTTGTCAAGTTCTTCGACATTCTCATCACACTTACCTGTATTCTCATTATAGTGTTCATATAGCATAACAGCTGTTGGACAATAGATTATTACATCAGTATATGTTTGCGAATTCTTGGTTGCAAAACAATAACAGCTGTCTTTTGCAATTGTGGATATGAATGGGAAAGTACGTATGTTATGTTCTACATTGTTATATAATGTTATTTTTTTCATGTTAGGAGAGTGCTTGGGATGTGAACAGTGATAATTCGATCTGATATGATTATGAGCAGACCTGTGTTTTATTATCATCTTTAATATTGTTATTTCATTAGTTTCCATTTATATTACACCGTAATGATAGTTGTCGACGGTTGCACAAAACAAATTTATACACAGGCCTATTCACGAATACATCAGGAATACAAATACTTTCACTTACTCACATTTACTCACTTATACTGACGGTCACCGAGGCATCTGCACAGCTTAGCAGGGCGGAAGAGGTGAATCAGGGGGGTGATTGACCTCAGCCAGATGTTTGACCTGACCTGACTAGGTGAAAGGTCTCTCCTCTCTCTCTTTTGTTATTTTTTATTCCCATTTAGTCTCTCTGTTTACTCTCTCTCTCTCTCTCTCTCTCTCTCTCTCTCGCTCTCTCTCTCTCTCTCTCTCTCTCTCTCTCTCTCTCTCTCTCTCTTTCTCTATTTTTCATCATTGTTGTTGTCGTTGCTGTAATAATGATAATAATAATAATAATAGTAATAATAATAATTATTATTATTACCATATTATTGCTATTATTACTATTATAACTATTATTGCTATTATTACTATTATTGCTATTATTACTATTATAACTATTATTGTTATTATTGTTGTTGTTGTTGTCATTATTATCATGATTATTAGTGTTAATGGGAGTATTACTATCATTATCAGTAATTGATTATTATTTTTGTTTTATTGTCATTATTGTTGTCATTATCATTATTATTATCATTATTATCAATATCATCGTCATTATTATTATTCATATTAGTATCAATATTGTTATTATCATTTATGATGTTCATTGTTAGTATATATTTTGCAATGGCATTGATAATAATGGTAGCGCGAATGATGATTTTCTTATTTTTTATTATGTTATCATTATCATTGTCTCTATCTTCATCATTATTATTGATATTGTCATTAAAAAATAATGTCATTATAAAATGATATTTTAGTGTTATCATTATCATCGTCATTATCATTATCTTTATCATCGTCATCATTATTATCATTTTCCTCATCCTCATCATTATCATCATCATTATCATTGTTATCACCCTTATTATTATCAATATATTATTGTTATTATTATCATTATATTATTGTTATTATTACCATTATTATTGTCATTATTGATATCATTATTATTATCATCACCATCACCATCGTTATAATGATAATAATAAGGATATTAATAACATCTACTACTGTTATTTTTGTTATCTATTACCATTATTGTGATTAATAATACAATTAATGTTATTAATATCACTGTCAGTATCAGTACAACTACAACTATTGCTACTCTATCTGCTGTTATTACGACTGCCGTTAGTAGACACAACAGCTTATGTTGCTTGTAATGTTGTTGCTCGTGGTTGTGCATAACAAGACGAACGGTGATTTTAATTAATTTGCCAATGCAATCACTGAATCTGTAATTATTCCCCGTCGCGAGCACAGAATACATTTACATATTTATAGATACATTTGCCCACATCGGCCTTCGCGTTTCCGGTATTTCGATCCGCGGGAATTTTAAAAGTGACATTAGTGCAACGCTATAACAGTCAGAATTAAATACAATTGGAATAATCAGTTTTTTAATGATTTTAGAGTAAGATTTCGGGAATTTTAAAAGTGACATTAGTGCAACGCTATAACAGTCAGAATTAAATACAATTGGAATAATCAGTTTTTTAATGATTTTAGAGTAAGATTTCGGGAATTTTAAAAGTGACATTAGTCCAACACTATAACAGTCAGAATTAAATACAATTGTAATAATCAGTTTTTTTTCAATGATTTTAGAGTAAGATTTCGGATGCTGTGTGGGTTCTCTGAGGCTGGTAAATATATAATTGTAAATTAGGTTTGGTATCTATTGTACATTACGATAGTTTGATTACCTCTCCGTGATTTTTTTTTTATATTCTCCTCACTCATAGTAAATAGATAGATAAGTAAATGACTAAGATTTGTTAACAACAGATTTAAATAGATATTTGGGCGCGGGCGTTGAATGAAATCTATGAACGTGATGTTATGATAAACTGTTATGATAACAACCTGTCGCATGTCTCAGCCAGAGTGTTGGGTCGAAGCAACAGAAAGGCAAATCTTGGAAAAAAAGGGAAAGTGTAACGGGAACAGTTGTGGGGGAGGGGGAGGGGTTAAGGGAGAGGGGGGGGGGGGAGGAAGAAATAGGAGAGGGGAAGGGGGAGAGGGGGAAGGAAGAAATAGGAGAAGGCAAGGGAAACGATTATCATCCCCGGTTGGCATTCAATTACAAGATTTCTTTGGCCAATTTTTCGGCCACGGTTAATTTTGGGCCATTGTCAGGTAGTGTGCCAAGGTAAAACATGCCTATTCGGTCAGGGGGAGAAGGGGAGGGGGAGTAAGGAGACAGGACGGGGGGGGAGACAGAGCAAGGGGTAGGGGAGGGACAAGGGGGGGGGGGAGAGGAAGGCTAGCCGATGAAT
>NC_091571.1:6053387-6055887 GCF_042767895.1 Penaeus vannamei | reverse complement strand
ATACTTTCGTTTTCTTTGATTTTTCAAATTTACGGGTAGACTATTTTATATACCTATAATTCGGCACTTTTCTATTCTAATAACTACATTTCGCTTTCCTCTACTTTTCTCTTTATATCCTTATTTTTCTTCCAATTCTTTTCATCCCACATTCCTCCTCCTTCTTCTCCTCTCTTTCCTTTCTCTCCTGTTTCTTCTTATCTCCCTTTACTTTCTTTTTCATATTCTTCCGCATCGGTTTTTTTTCGTATTCTTATTTTTCTTTCTCTCTTCCACCTCATCCTTTTTTCAGCATCCTCTCCTCCTCCCCTTTTTTCTTCTTCATATTCTTCTTCCCCTGTTTCTTATTTTGCTCATTATTCTTTCTCCTTTTCTCCTCCTCTACTTCATTTTCTCCCATATTCTCTTCTTCCTCTTGTTATTTCATTTCCTTATACATTGCCACCTACTTCTTTTTCCCTCTCTTTCATATTTTTCCTTATCTTTCTTTAAACCTCCTCCTCCTCCTCCTCCTCCTTTTTTTCTCCTTCCTCTTTCCATCATTATTATCATTATTACCTTTATTAGCATTATCATCTTTATCATTATTATCATTAGTACTTACACTGTTATTGTGATTACCACTGTCATTATCATTGCCATTATCGTTATTATCATCATCATCATTAATATATATTCTTAGCATTATTATAATCCTTGTTATTACTATTATTGTTATAATCGTTATCATTTTTATCATTATTGTCATTAGTATTACTATTTCATCATCTTCATTAACATCATCATCATTATTATCTGCATTATTATTATTGTTTTCATTATCATCAATATAGTTATCATCATCATCATGGTTGTTATTATTGTTGTTATCTTTATCATCACTAACATTATCATTATTATTATCATTATAGTTATTTCCATTATTGTTACCATTATATCTATTAATAAAATTATTATTGTCATTACTATCATCATTATCATTATCATAATCATAATCATTATCATTATTGATCATCATTGGTATTATTATTGTTATGATAATCATAATTATCATTATCATCATCACTGCAACTACTATCACTATCATTACTAACATTATCATTATGCCATTATTATTATTGTTATTGACATTATCATTATCAATATTATTATTGATATCATTATTATCATTATTCTTATTACTATAATAATCATCATCACCATTATCATCATCATCATCATCATTACTACTGTGTTATCATAACAAATATCATATCATTATTACTATTATGATTGTCATTACTATCATTATCATTACTGTCACCATTTTCTTGCTACTCACGAAACTAATGAACTATTATAATTATTATTATTACGATCATAATCATTATCATTACCACCATTATAACTGTCGTTACCATTCTCATTATTATGATTATTATTGTCATCATTATTATTTATTATTATTATTGTTATTGTCGTTATTATTATTATTATCATTATTATTATTACTATCATTATTATTATTGTTATCATTTTTATTTTGTTGTCATTGTTAATACTATTATTGTTCTTATCATTACTATCATTATCATTATTACTGATATTATCATCACTGTTTTATCATTATTGTTATCATCGTGATTATCATCATTATCATTATTTCTACTATTATCATTGTTATAATCATCAGTATTTCCGATATTGTTATTATTACGATTGTCATTATTGTTTTATAATTAACTTTATCACTTGTACCATCTCTTCCTATAGTCAAAAAGTTCCATTGTGTGTGGACATCCTTGAGAAAGTTGAACAAGCACCAGATGTATAACTACCAAGAGATTAGATTGTAATTACCGGTAATTTCCGGGAAATGAGTGGCAGAAAAACGCTATAAATATGTAAGTGATAGTTATAAACAAACACAAAAACATTTACATACACAGACATATACATGCACAAGTAAACACACATATCCACACACGTAAACACACACACACACACACACACACACACACACACACACACACACACACACACACACACACACACACACACACACACACACACACACACACACACACACACACACACACACACACACACATACACACACACACACACACACACACACACAAAGCACAAGCACACAAACACAATACAATGGCTGCTGGTCAGATGTATACGAGCCACTGAAATAAGTAAGCGCAACAGCGAAGCATAAGACCAAGTTGTTGAACAAAGCTGAAAAAAATGGCGGGAAATGTTAAGTGTGTAATTATGGGCATCGTAAGTGTGTAAATGAAATGTTAATGTGTATATAGTGTGTTAATAGTAAATATGTACAGAATAAATTATTTGTTGGAAAATCAATGTTATTCTGTGAATTGTCTATGGCACCATGGTTGATATGAAAATAGTGTGTAGAAAGGAAAAACATAAACAGTAAATGTTTAAATAATAAGTGTAGATGTATAAATAGGTTGTAAATGGCAAACACACCAAAAGCATACAAATA
>NC_091571.1:6037563-6040063 GCF_042767895.1 Penaeus vannamei | reverse complement strand
TCTTCTCTTCCCTTCCATCACTTCTTCTCTCTTCCCTTCCATCACTTCTTCTCTCTTCCCTTCCATCACTTCTTCTCTCTTCCCTTCCATCACTTCTTCTCTCTTCCCTTCCATCAATTCTTCTCTCTTCCCTTCCATCACTTCTTCTCTCTTCCCTTCCATCACTTCTTCTCTCTTCCCTTCCATCACTTCTTCTCTCTTCCCTTCCATCACTTCTTCTCTCTTCCCTTCCATCACTTCTTCTCTCTTCCCTTCCATCACTTCTTCTCTCTTCCCTTCCATCACTTCTTCTCTCTTCCCTTCCATCACTTCCATCACTTCTTCTCTCTTCCCTTCCATCACTTCTCTCTTCCCTTCCATCACTTCTTCTCTCTTCCCTTCCATCACTTCTTCTCTCTTCCCTTCCATCACTTCTTCTCTCTTCCCTTCCATCACTTCTTCTCTCTTCCCTTCCATCACTTCTTCTCTCTTCCCTTCCATCACTTCTTCTCTCTTCCCTTCCATCAATTCTTCTCTCTTCCCTTCCATCACTTCTTCTCTCTTCCCTTCCATCAATTCTTCTCTCTTCCCTTCCATCACTTCTTCTCTCTTCCCTTCCATCACTTCTTCTCTCTTCCCTTCCATCACTTCTTCTCTCTTCCCTTCCATCACTTCTTCTCTCTTCCCTTCCATCACTTCTTCTCTCTTCCCTTCCATCACTTCCATCCCTTCTTCTCTCTTCCCTTCCATCACTTCTCTCTTCCCTTCCATCACTTCTTCTCTCTTCCCTTCCATCACTTCTTCTCTCTTCCCTTCCATCATCACTTCTTCTCTCTTCCCTTCCATCATCACTTCTCTCTTCCCTTCCATCATCACTTCTTCTCTCTTCCCTTCCATCACTTCTTCTCTCTTCCCTTCCATCACTTCCAAAGAACTTACTCTCAGAAAATCTGGATCTGAGAACAAAATGTACAAAACGTGAAAGAACTTGAATTCAAATATTTTTTATCGTCCCATTGTACATGATTTTTAAGAATTGAAACCAGAAACCTGATGTAATCCTTCTTATGTTAACTCGTACGATGGAAAGCTTATACATTATACTTAATACATATTTTACGTCATTTTCTATAACATGGATACTAATTACTTCATAATTTCCCGTCAAATAAACATGACAAAATACAAAACCATTGTAAGAAAATCATATGTAATACAAACATCCTATTACAGGTCTTATTCAACAAGCATAAAAGAGCAATTGGCGTGCAGTACAATTACAGAGGAAGAGTGAGTATTTAATTCAACTTTCTAAGAGCTAAGTCGCACTTGCATAACCATGCTATTTGGGATTACTATAAACAGGCAAAATGTAATAATATTCTGAACACAAAAATGTGTGTCTAAATACAAACAGATCTAGTGCAAAATGAAAGTGTATAAGTATATATACTTTGTGGTCGTCTGGCCATGCTTGTAGTGTTCTTGATTGGTTATATTAGAACAAATACCACTTAGTACCAATAAACCTACACAAAATAGGCCTACAATATTTAAAGATTTGATTACTCAGTCTATAATGAGGCGAAATCCAATCATATAAAGCTATACACAATTACCTTTGAAATAAATGGAAAAGGAATTTAAGAAAACGAAGTATGTTTTTGTACTTGTTATGATATGAAGAATTACCTAGAAAAAATAAACAAACTGTTTATAAATTGTAGTGGATTTACTCATCAAAACAACACAAGAAAAAAATATATTTATTTCATATTTCAGGTATATACAGCTTATGCCAAAAAGGAAGTTATCGTGTCAGCTGGCGCCCTGGCGTCTCCGAAACTCTTAATGTTGTCTGGAGTCGGTCCTTCGCCGCATCTGAAACACCACAAGGTCTGTTGCTTCGCTCTCACTGTTTTGTTTTTCGGTTTTGCTTTCGTGATTAAAACTCAGCGTGGAGATTATAAGTACATATGTAAATGTATGTATGTATGTATGCCTATATATATATTGTTTATGAAGGAGGAATTGAATGCAAGAGGGTGAATGGTTGTGATTTTTTTACATTTTCTACAACGCGCATTGTAAGTGTTGGCGAGCCGATCGTCTCTTCTAACTTTCCTTTCAGCGCAGAATCGTGTAATCCGAAATCAAAAGCGATTTTAATTTACGGCCAATGACGCGCGCTTGAACATTGAACATTGAACATGGGAACGTTTCGGCGACGGGGAACGGTACGGAATCTCGGTACTTCTCCGTCACGTTCCGTTCCCGCCCACACCTCGTCACCGCGCGGGAAATTTCGATCGCGGAGGGCGGGAAAATTTTCGTCGCTTTCAACAAAGTCTTGAGGGAAGAACGAATAAAGTAATCGAAGGTGCAACGGATTACAGGGCTCCGAGCATATATGTGTGAATGTACGTATATATGTATATATACATGTGTCCATACACACACACACACAAACGCACACATGCACGCACGCACGCACATACATACACACACAGAGAGAGAAAGA
>NC_091571.1:6025063-6035063 GCF_042767895.1 Penaeus vannamei | reverse complement strand
GACAAAAATTATCCCCACGATTCTCTCTGTCACATGGAACTAACCTTATCGTTTTCTTCTGTCCTCAGAAATACAATGAGTACGCGCGCCCTCTGTTTGGCCGCGACGGATTCACAATGAACCTGTACCTCTTGAGACCCAAAAGTCGTGGAGCGGTTTCACTCAGGTCGAAACGGCCTCGAGACCTGCCCGTTATTGATCCGAACTACATGAGCCATCCTTATGACGTGGAAACTCTAATCGAAGGTAAAGCTTTTTGTGTGTGTGAAGTTGTGTTTGGATTATGATCACCTGTGGAATTACTTTTTCCACCGAGGTTTAGATAAGGTATATTATTTTTTTCTGCTTCTGGTGTTTTAGTTTGGTTGGTATTGTATGTGAAATTAATCGTGAATTAATGTGAAATTGCTTTACTTTGGGTTTTCAGAAGGTATGTTCTTTATTCTGTTTTTTTTTTCTGTTTTAATGTGTATACCGTGTTAATACCAAACCATAGGGAACGCTCGGTATGATATTCTAGTTCAAGAAATTGATGAAGTGAGCTATTCATCAACATAACTAGTTTTGAACAAAACTTACTTCATTGAAAAGGTTTAGATTACCTTATAATCACTGAAACATCCTTACAAAGTTATGATCTTTCATTTCTTTCAGGAATCCGATTTGCAATAAAAGTGGGCAATTGCACGTCCCTCACGAAGCGCTTCAAGGCCAAGTTTCACGACATGGTGAGGTCCAAAACATGCAGCTTGGGGTCTCGCGGTTGTTAGAAATAGTTTGAAACATTATCTTAGCTAACGAGAAAGCTTATTGGAAACACATCTATTAGATCAGAATTGCTATTGGAAATATATGATCTATATTTGAATGGATATTAGAACCGTGTCAATTATAACTGAATAGATATTGAAACACTTGAATTATATCTAAATAGTTATCATGATACAATGCAGAATCCTTGCAATTAGTCCAAAAATAGAAATACATAATGCCAATTTTGATTCCATGCCCACATATCACTATTTCATCATTAGTTTCGAAAAGATGGATTCATTTTCTCATCGGAAATAACACCAAACAGATTGTTCCTGGCTGCGAGGGGATAGTCTTTAACACCGATAAATACTGGGCCTGTTATATCAAGCACATGGCATCCTCCTTCTGGCACCCTGCAGGCACTTGCAAGATGGGGCCAGACACTGATCCTCTTGCAGTGGTGGACAACAGACTAAGGTGAGACATTAGGTTTAATCTGTGGTTGTTACTGTGGATATTTCATCCCCTTTGTTTAATCTAGAGGATGTAGAGTATAAAATTTTTATTAGATATTTTATTGTTGAAAAAATCAATATTGACAGAATAGAGTTTTCGAAAATGATGATCTATAATCTACAATGATGAAAAGATTCAACAAGAATACAAAAAAATATCTACCAAATATACTCCTTTTTTTCCTTTTCATCGCTTCAGTCTAAACATATTTTAAATTCGTTATTAGAAGGAAAATAAATCTCCATTTCCCAGGGTGAGAGGTGTGAGAGGCCTTCGAGTCATAGATGCTTCCATAATGCCGGTGGTGGTATCTGGCAACCCCAACGCGCCGGTGATCATGATAGCTGAAAAGGGAGCCGACATGATCAAAGAAGACTGGGGTATTTACGACCACAGGTAGTTCCTGTTAGACGCTCAGATGCTCTTCTAAATCCGTGTCATAAATCCTCCCTTCTAATATTCTTGTAAATTTGTGCTATGAGTGATCCCATGAGATGTTAATTTAAGTACAGGTGAGTGAATGGTTGATGTTTGTTAATAAATGTCATAACTATACTGTTTTGTTTGATTTGCTCTGTTTATAAGGGTCTACCTGTATTTGTTGTGGGTAATGTTTATAAAGATGAAGGTAATGAGACAGATATTGGTTTATCAAGAGAGGTTGCCTTCATAATGATAAATATCATTATTGATGAGCTATGATGGACAGATGTAAAAAAATATATATCATTAACAATAACAGTGCTAATAATCATAACATTATACTGATGGTGATTTTAAAAATGGGATGATGATGATGATATGACGATGATGATGATGACGGCGACAACAACGATGGTTCGGGAGCTGGGAGCATCCTTTTCCGGGACTTAGCAAGGTCACAGATTTTGAGGAGTCTGACTCTTGGTGTCACCACTCTGACCTATATCGTTCGACGTGGTACAGCGATGCGGGTAATGCAGCCAAGGAGATCGACCACATCCTCGCTAGCACTCGCCGTAGGATCCTCCAGCACTACAGGGTGTATAGGAGTGTCGAGTACTGTGGTACTGGTCATAGATTAGTTGTGGCTACCCTCCGATTGCACTTCAAAACTCCCCGTCGGTCCAATGACCCTAGGGCGTTTCATCTGGGCAGGGGGGAGGGGAGTGTGTACAGGGATTCGCTGAGGCAATTCCTGGTCGTTTCGCAGCACTCGACAAGCTGATGGACCCTGTAGTTTTGAGGGACACTTTCAAGCGCGAAACGCTCGATGCAACTCAAGAATCAATTGGTGAACGCCCAAGAGCAGGACAGATGTTTATCTCGCAAGAGACAGTGAAAGCCACGGAAGCAGGTCGCGCGGCTCGTCTGACAGGGGGTCGGGATTTGCATCGTTCCCAGGTGCGCAGGACTCGGTCACTATTGAGAAGGGACAAGGAACAGTTTATTTGGAGTCTTGCATAGTAGGTCGGACGCCATTTTTAAGTAAATGACCATCCTGCCTAACAAGCCCTGATAAAGCTGAACTCCAAGCCCTCTTCACATGCGACTGCAGTCCACTCAGTAGGTGGCCAGATCGTCTCAGATCGTCCTGTTGCGGTGCGGGAGCGCTTGACAAGAATATGCAATATGCTGGTATCTCTGCTGAAGAACCAAGCTACGTGTTTTCAAAGCCCTGATAATGACGGTTTTACTATATGGTAGTGAAACCTGGACGTTGGAATCTTGTCTTGGAATCTTGTCTTGATGCCTTTTGTAGTAAGTCCTTGGGTTACAACTGGGAGACCACGTGTCCAACCAACGGTTGCGCCGTGAGACTGGCACAAGACTTGTTATTTACACAATCCATAATTGACAACTCAGGCTATATGGCTTCCTGGCTTGGTTCCTACATGGTGGTCCTGCCCACAAGGTTGTCTCTGTGCGAGACAAGCCTGGATGAGGGAGGCCTGTGGGACCATGTAGGAAGTCATGGCATAGGCAGATCGATCAAAGTTGTAGTTAAGAGCTTGAGATGGGCCGAGTCCCTGCTTGGCAGCTTGTCAAGAGGGGCTCTTTTGGTGGAAACGAAGGTTGGATGGTGCTATGCGCCCCCATTGAGGTTTGCTCCCCAATGATGATGAATGATGATGATCCTTTCTTTCATCCATTTCTCCCTCTCTCTCCCTTTCCCTTCATTCCTTTCTCCCTCTTCCTCCCTCCCTCCCTCCTTCTCTCTCTCTCTCTTTCCCCACACCCCCTTCTCTCATTCCCTATCTCCCTTCTACCCTCTCAGATGATGGTAACCCCGGCCATTCCTTGCACACGGGGAGATTTAGAAGTAAAATAAAACAAGCAAATGGGATTAAAACTAAATCTAAATCTCCCCCCTCCTTTGCTATCAATAATGCATTTAATGAAAAATTACAAAAAGAGTAAGGAAATGCCATGTTACCTCTACAAAAATATAAAATAATGCTCCAAATTCCGTACCATCTGGCATGTGTTACTGAGCAGGATTTGTAATCATTTTGAACATTAATATTTACCTACTTTCTAGACTTTCTGTAGATAGGTTTTAGAAAAATTCCCACACACTCTCTGAACTACTGACTTATTATTATCATCATTTTTTAAAGTTACCTTTAATCCTGGATTAGCATTTGGAAATCTATTGTAACCTATTTATCCTGTCTCGCATACAAAGGGTCTTCATCTCTGAGTTCTTTAAATAAACATATATTGTTGCTTTAGGTATCAAGGACATAGATAGCCCTCTCAGGCATTCTGTCCATGACGTTGAAGTTTTATTTGCAAAATGTTTTTCTTTCTTGATTTATACTGGACAACAGAATTTTCTTCTCCAGTTACAATAAGTGGTCTGCAGGGTTATGTTTCCTTACTAGGTCTATTCTTCTCTTCTGTCAGGTTCTAGATTAACAAGTTTTTTTCTATTGACAAATCAGAACTCCTTTAGTTCATATTCAGTTCCTCAAACTGACCTCATAACTTTCTGCCATTCACTACATATATATAATAACTTATTCCATCTGTTAATATTTTGCGTCAAAATTTTCCTTAGAGAGAATATGCCATTCAGATTGCTAAATGAACTTCATACAAAATCAGGTTTATTTAATCTTAATCTCAAGCAGGGATGTCATTTCAGCTTTTGCTTGTGTGTGTGTGTGTGGAGGGGGGAAGGTTTGTAAGTGAATGAGCACAATCATATTCTAGGGTGCTGCGAGCCTCCCTGCAAAAAAATGTGAAAAATTGGCTATTCTATAGAAGTCTTTAAGCTACAAGCAGACCTATAAAGGTGTAATTTAGGTAAAAAATCAAGAGGCTGTGGTCATTAGGGAGGGGGCATGCTAGACCTGAAGATGGGCAAGCAGTCTTGTGAAGGCAACACCCCAGATCACATTGTTTACTCTTGAACTGTTCATATCCTGGAAAGGTCTTAGTTGTTCATACCTAGAATACTGTACTCATAACTCAGGATTAGTTATTCTGCCATTGATAAGTTTGATTCCTGGGCTAGGCTTAACTACTTAAAAAAATGTTTTCCCATTTTTAGTTTTGATTTTTTTATACTACTTCAAGATCTCCATTTAGTTCTTCTGTATATCTTACTACACACAGAGTATGACCACTTTGGCAGGACCTCAGAAAAGCCAACAGGCTGTCTTTAAAAAAATATATAATTTGGAAATCACCAGCCTTAGTTGATCACCTACTCACTTGTAAACTCAGACGTCTCTTCCTATAAGTTTTTTCATAATCTTATGCCATCATTTCTGTCGTCAAACACCTTATTATGAGAGGAATTGACGGGGCAGGTCTAATCTGTGGTATAAATTAATTAAATATTATGATAACAGTTATAAAGCACATGAAATGGAATAGATAATAGTAATGGTGTTATCTTCAAAGTTAAAAGAACAGAACTGCTGTTTACTAGCTGCGGCCATTTCCTTCTTTTCATGTAGGCCATAACTATAAGAGTACATTAAAGATAATCTAAGCTTACCTTTCATATTAGCTGTGATTTTGAAAGCCAATGTAGAATTTAATGATGTAGACAAAATTCATTAAAATAAAATACTACTTGTAAATTGATGTAGACTCCCTATAATGGGGTGGAGGCAAATGTTTGGCAACAAGTTTTACATGTTTTATGTGACAGGTTTTACATGTCTATAGACAAGTGAGAGCTGTCAGAAATGAAAGCTATTGAAGAGATCTGGTTTCTGATGAAAGAAACTCTAGATTATGTTAAATTTTAATATCAATATAGGTTACAAATCAATATCTAAAAATATAGTATATCAGTTAACTGGAAAGAAAGAAAGAAAAAAGGAAAAAAGAAAGAAAGAAAGAAAAAAATAATAGTTCGCAGTCACTCCCACACAAGAACTAACAGGAAAATATACAAAATATATAACCAATTAACATTTCCATAACTCTTTCAACCCTCTGCGTATGTTCACTAATGCCATAATATTCCATGGTGCCAAGGACAGAAAGGAATAAATGCAAACAAGCTTACAAACTGAAAAAAATCTCAAGGAACAGTTTATAACAAGGTCCATTATAACTGTTCTGCCATTTTCTTGATATCTTTCCTCAAAATCTTGCCACTTGCATTTTTAGGAATGGCATCCATGAAGACTACTCCACCGTGTAAGTGTTTGTGGTTGCTCACTTTACCTGGAAGAAATGTAGTTTATTTAGACAGGTGTGAATGCATAAGAAATCAAAGAATCTGAATATCTATAAGTTCTTTTTTCTTGCAGCATTTGCTTTATAGTCAAGTCATTACTATAATCACATATATTGAGTCCATGTAGGGGTATCCTATTTTTAAAAACTACTGGTTGTGAAGAATATTTGGGTTATACTTATGTTGTACTGTGCATGAAGGCATCATCTCATATATTTAAGAGTTTTAGAACAGTGAAAAATACTTATATATTTAGATATTATGTCAAACCCATTACACTTTGCATATGAAGATACACATACATATATGAATATGAACATATGCATAATTTTAAAAATCAAAACACTAGTCCTTTGTCCTAAGTGAAGGAATGTTGTTGATATAATTAGATTATAATGAAAGGTAAATTTGAAAAGGCAACTAATGTGATTGAACAATTCTGATTTAATCTTTACCAGAATTACTTTATGTAATTAATTCCAAAACTTTAACAAGTATTTAACTAAATACTCTCGCTTACATATCCTGCATTGTGAAGTTATTCATTCTCATTTATGCTTTCTCTACTCTGTGACAATACACTGTTTGTGAAAATACATAAACGTCATCTGAACACATCTAAACTTACTTGCAATAAAATGCTGCACATCTTCAGCTGTAACTTGTGAACCAGGTTTCTTAACTACAAATGCTGTTGGAAGTTCCCCATAGCGATCATGTTTCTTACCAACAACAGCAGCATCTATAATATCTTCATGTTGCAACAATAATCCCTCTAATTCTGCTGGTGCAACCTGTGAATTAAACCATTACAAAATAACTAGCCAGTGGATGATAGTAGTCATGTTTTCTTGACTAATTGTCTAGTATATCATGTATCAGTTTTATTGTTTCACATATAATTATTTTTTGTAATACATTTGAATATATTAGAATACAAGGCTCATTGTGAAATATTTACTATATATTTTTTTTATGGATTTTGCTTGACATGTTTTAATGTAGAGTGAAGACATATTTTTAAACACTGAAATAATTTATTTATATTATGGTATCAATTGCCATTATACAATAACCACTCACCTGCAGTCCCTTGTATTTGATTAATTCTTTAAGGCGATCAACAATATAAAGGAAGCCCTCATCATCAAAGTAGCCCACATCGCCTGTTTTAAGCCATCCATCAGCGGCAAAAGTTTCATCAGTTGCTTTTTGATTTCTAAAAAAAAAAAAAAAAAATCTTGTTCATAGGCATGTTCCAGGAGGGATAGGGTAGTCTTGACAACTGATTTCCTCAAAACTGAAAGTGGAAGTATGCATTTACTACAAATCTCAATCACTCACTCATCCACTCACTCACTCACTCACTCACTCACTCACTCACTCACTCACTCACTCACACACACACACACACACACACACACACACACACACACACACACACACACACACACACACACACACACACACACACACTTATTTCATTTTCTTTCCCTCCTTTTTTTACTCCCATGTTACATGACTAAAGCTGAACTACTGTTTCTTGTAGACTGCTTAAGAATCTGGGCAGACAAAATGATCATTACTTACTTATAATATCCTGGAGTTATCTGAGGACCGTTTATACATATTTCTCCTTCTTGGTTTGGGCCTAAAGATTCTCTTGTTTCTACATCAACAATCTGAAAAGATATGTTACTATCTACTTCTATTTTTTTTTATCTTTGCATCATTTTGATGCCCAATCTATTTTTTATTAGGAATTTGTGACATAAAGTCACTGCTAAAAATAGACAAATTTAATTGGTGCAAAAGAAAGAAAGAAAAAAATTTAAATCTTTCAAACCCAAATCAGATCTCTGTAAAATAATACTCAAAAGAATCCACCCATAATTGAATTAGATAATAATGAAGGCTTTGTAATTATATAGGCTGAAAAAAGTGTCACAAACCTTTAACTCCATGTATCCGGAAAGCTGACCAATAGATCCCAATTTGTTTTCTTGTGAACAGAGCGAAATACAGGCCACAGACTCAGTCATCCCATAACCTTGGCACAACTCTAGTGAGCCACCAAGCTATGAAAAATGAATCAAATAATAAGCCAGTACAATGAATTATTTCATAATGTATAAAATGTTATGCTAATTTCAGAAGTACAGTCATATATGTTAGATATACATTCACTTCTTTTTAAAACCAATTGTTTGTATTACCCTTTTTATCACGGCTTCTTGGACGTCAGCTGACAATGGGGCTGCAGCACAGTACATCCTCCTAAGTGAGGTGAGGTCATATTTATCAACAGCTGGAGACTGTGCTAAGAACAAGACCACAGGCGGCACCACAGCCATGCATGATACCTAAAAGAGGGTACTTTGTTATATTTCTTCTTTTTTGTTATCATCATCATCATCTTTACCATTCTGTATACATTCTTGTATCTGTATAATAGTTTCACCATATTCACACATATTAGCCTTCACGTAAATTAATGTGAACAAAGACTGATAAACTTACTTTATGTTCTTGTATAACTTTCAGAAAAAGGTCAGGAATGAATCTTGGTAACATAACTGCCTTATAATCATTAATAAGCGAGGAGAACATCATGATGAAGCCGAGTGAGTGGAAAAAGGGTAAGAATAACATCATGACATCGTTGCCGTCTAAACCCAAGGTACGTGGATCTCTGTATTACACAAGAATTGATTATATAAGGAAAATATCTTTCATTATCACAAAAAAGTGGAGAGCTTTTACTTTCTCTGGTTTTAATAGATGTTTGTGTTGAACGTCTATCTGATATATATGATTAAATTTTTACATTTCCTTTGGATTTCCTTTGTATGTCAAAGTAGTTTCAAAGTAAAGAAATGTCCATAATATATACCTGAACTGCATAAATGCTGCAGCAAGATTTCTATGTGTCACCATTACACCTTTGGGAAGACCAGTAGTGCCCGAGGAATATGGCAGAACCACTACATCTTTTACTGGATCAACCTGTTGTATGAAAACCAAATCATGTTTCTAGAAAACTTGGACAACCTCTAACACAGGTGAGATATATTTCATGAATGAAAAGAGTGAAGACTAATTTTGCATTGATTATAACAGGATTGAGTTTTACCTTTTTCATGAAAAAAATGTTATAAGAAAGTAATCAGAGTAATATAAAATATCACTGGATCAAAATCATAATCCTATGAATCAGACTTATGGCTTAAATACCATACACTGATGATACACAATATATTTTACTTAATCAGTACTGATATATTTACCAATGAAAAGTACCCTACAAATATGAAAATAAGCAAAAAGAAAAATACATGTATTTTCTAACCTGAGTATGAGGCACATATTGGTCTCCTGTATCATCTAACAACTCCTGGAACAATGAACAACCCTCAACTTGGCCTTCAAAAAGGAAGATCTCTTTGATGTTCCCAACACGCTGTGCAACTTCCAGAGCAGTCTTCTCTAAGCCTGCCCCAACAGCTATCCATGTGGCACCTGAATTCCTTACTATGTGTTCAAACTCATCTGTAGTAAGATATACATGTGGTGTAAGTTGTGATGATAATTCTTCTAAGTTAGTTTTGTAATGGAGCAGTTATGATGTTATATCACAATATCTTTTTTTATATATTTATACTTCCTCCCTTTCCTTATTTAGAACTTCATTTTTGAAATATATATCCATTAATTTATATCAGTTAGTTATAACAAAATTACCACTAATGACCTTGGTAGCTGAGTACATATCTTTTAAAACAAAATAGTCAAACATATGAAAAAAGGTACAATTCATGTTACAATAAGTTGTAAGCTGTATTAAAAAAAGACCTAAATAAAAGATTAGTTATTACCTGCATTATAAGCCGGATTGGCAAGGCTGACAATGCCTCCATTAAGAGTGGCACCAAGGAACACAGCAGGATAATGAATGGTGTTTGGTGATAGGATACACAAGACATCTCCTGCGGCAAATCCACGTCTTTTTAATCCAGAAGCTACCTTCATGCCTCTCTGTTGCAG
>NC_091571.1:6005063-6012563 GCF_042767895.1 Penaeus vannamei | reverse complement strand
ATACTGCTGCTATTACTACTACCACTACCACTAGGTAAAAAATTAAAACTTTTTTTTTTAAATGTACTGTGCATTAGTCTAATATGTTCTTATACAATTACTTGAATACAGACAAGTAGCACAAATATTGTGCTAGTTTTATTTAAAGCATATTGTTATCGTTGTCACATTATGTATTCTTTCAAAGGATTTTATTTAAAGCTCTCCCATTTGTAACTGTATACTTTTATTCTTCTATCCTGGCAAAGATATACCTGAGAGGTTGAAGTTGCTTGATGACATATTGACACATGATAATTACTTGAAATGCAGTGATGGTGCATCTACCTGATTATCACCAACATCCCAAGTGCATCTTCCCCTTAGTAAAATCAAAGGGTAAGGAAAGAAAAGGAGCATAATAATGACTTATAGTACATTGGTAATCTCTTCCATATTATTCACAGTACAACATGAAATATTCAAATCTTTAAAAAAAATCCTTCTGTTAATTTAAGAATTAGCAATATACTGAGTGTGACTTCTTATGTTTATCTAAATATATTTGTCTAAATATATATTCATCTGTATACAACTGGCAAATTCACAATTTCTCAAGCCAAAAGGTCATATCCACCCTTATCAAAATAAAAATATAAGGTCAAGAGACATACAAATCAATTCACTTAAAAGATATTTTAATAAAATTTTACAATGGTTAAAACTCACTTATCAAACACACAATCACCAATCTTAAACAAATGGCTGAAGCCCTCAAGTGCAAGGCGAATAGCATTGTATTTGGCGGGGAAACTGTCGCAGAGGATATCCTGATCCTTTATTTTCAATTTGGCTTTTGTATTAACACTTTTTTCAAGAGCTGGTTCCGCTCCTTTGTCAAGCACATCCTCTAAGCTGTCTGCATCGTCTTCTAAGCTTTCAAGTCTACCCTCTAGACTGTCACCTTCTTCTTCAAGACTATTGCCGGTTTTCTCTAAACTGTCCACATCTTCTTCATATGTGTCTACTTTCTCTTCCAAACTGTCCACATCAAGCTCAATACTCAGAAATCCAAACTCATCCACCACAGAATCACTGTTGATTGTGGTAGACATGATTCTGCTCTGGCTATTTCCCCCTTTTGCAGTCTTGTCTGTGGGAACCTGTTTCTCAGAAGCTACACATGATGTACTAAGACCCTTTCTCGTAATACCACTTGGATGGAAGTCAGCTGGTTGCCAGTGATTTGAAGGGAATGGGTTCACTGTGTCCTTTCCAATCAAGCCACAAACACATTGACATACAGCTGGTTGTAAAGACAAGTCATCTGTTCCAAAATATGGATTCTCTCCTTTAGATGCTGCTGAATGTGACTGCCACAGATGATGGAATGTTGAATCTGTACACCAGTCTGTCTTTACAGTCGATGATCCTCCTCCTGGGCGAAAGGCTAAGTCTAAGAGCACCTTCATGAACATGCTTGTTACCTGAAAGTATAAATAAAAAAAATGTGTATATCTATATACTTACAAATTATTTCTCTCTATCAATAATTATTCTATATCAATGTGTGGTGCCTGCAATTTTTTTTTAATCGGGTAAAATAGTCGTAAATCAATGAAATATAAATGAACCCAATGCCTATGGGAAAATGTTGAGTTCATTTTCATATTGTTTTATTAAATGTCTCTGCACATAGATGGCTCTGCCAATGCTTAGCCACAAAGGAAGTCATCTGGTTTCAATTTTCCTTGAGTTTGTGGCAAAATGCTTTTATTACTAATGCTATCAATTTTCATACTTTTTATTATAAATGTCATAATTACTATAGTGTTCTTGACATTACTAACAGCAGTATTAAATACCAGAAAATATTAAAAATTAAGGAAAAGGGTAAACAGGTGAGACAGGTAGTTCTTGGACTTGGCTCATTACTGATTTAGTACTTGTGGAGCCATCTATTTGTAAAAACAATTACTAAATCAAACACACTGGGCATGGCATGTACTCACATGTCATCCCCGGCGACATCTGGTTAAAGTTCATTTGGTTTTAAACTTAGCCCATGTGTGGTTACAAGAAACTGATTTGCCACATTGGTTGTCCAGCTACTTTTAATCAGACAAGCCACGGAGGGATGGGATTTTGAGGGGAAAATATGTCAGATACTTTGATAAAAATAATCTAACCTGTTAATCCCAATTGACAAAATTAAAAATGTGTACAAAAAACTGGGACAAAATAATATTGACATACTCTATTGCCTGACAAAATTTTGCAGGTAATACAGATGGTTGTCAATAAACTGGTATTTTCACTTCTATATTAATTACTTCAATCATTTTATGTTTGAAGTGCACATTTTTCATCACCTTATATATCACAGCTGCTTTGAGAAATTTATGCAAAATCTCTCAATATCTGTTGCAGATAAAGACTTACCTTCAGTACATGATGAGGTGAAATTTCAATTACTGATATCAGCTGATCCAAGTTGTTGTTAACAAGATGGCTAATTTTCATAGCTAACCACGCTTCCAAACAGCCACCTCCAGCAACAATTTTACCATCCACCACAACCATTCGCAAAGCTGCCAGGCAACTTTCTGCAGTTTCCTGAATAAGGAGAAATTATATAGAAGAATTAAAAATGAGAGATTAATCAGTGTATATAACCTCCTAATAACTAGTGGTTGTTTATTAAGTGATCTTGTATAATCAATAATGACAGCAAACATATAATTTAATATTCAGATTAAATATAATACTGAATACAAACCTTTAATGTTGACTCAGTGCTGGGACTTGTTTTGCACAGGAGAAGACTTGAAACACAGCCTTCCACATGATCTAGCAGGAGGTAACTCTTCTCATTGATGGAAACACACTCTACTGATGTTAGCCTCCCAAGAACAGCATTATTCATTTCTAGTTGTAAATTGGAAATACTACTTATTGGCTGACATCCACTGATCTTGACAATGGCCTGTGTTGATGCAGTGCCTAGTCTTTCCAAAACCAAATACCCTTTTCTCTCCAACTCAAATATAATGACTGGATTGACAGGTTTCTGGCTGACCAGGATACTGACATTCCTTTTTCTTAAAAAGGAAAGAAGGCAAGGAAGGAAGACGTCGATGAATGCTGCATCTTTTGCCAAGCTACCTCTCCAATGCACAGTTTCATTTTCTCCTTCTTCAAATGTAAGAGGTATTGTAAACACAACAATATTGAACTCTTCTTGTCCTTCTGTGAATTTTTTAATCTTCTGGGGGCAAAGATCTGGTGCTCTGTACAAGACTCCATCAAAGACTTTGGATTCGGATGTTGCGGATTCATCCTGAGTAACTATATTGACATGCCCAAAGCCACTTGATGAATATTCATGAGGTATACTTCTTAAAAAGGCTTTAACAATATTGAGACTTAAATCAGTTATGTCATCTTTAGTGAGATCTAGGCAATTCTTTGCTCCAAGTATTGTCTTGACAAATGAGGTGACCTGGTGCATATTGCCTATATCCAAGTCAGTAACAACTTCCTCTGGAGAGTCTACCAAGCAAGTCAAGACCTCAGATATGATCCATTCAGTCACTTCCAGTATGACATGGTGTGGGGTGTCATCTTCGCAGAGTAGGGCCTCTTCAAGAAGCCTGGCGCAAAGAATGCCTGTGTAAAGTCCATGAAGACCACAGGCAGCATTTTGTGCAGAGATTAAGGCATTTATGTACTTTACACAGGGATGGAAGAATGACAGCTGCTGAATGATCTCATTAGATGAGCAAGCGAGAGATTCCCTTCCAGCTGAATTTGATATCAGGATGGAACCACCTTTTGGTCCGTAGGCAGAGAGAAGGAGTTTCCTGTACTTCCTCAGCATGGAAAGAAATGCTGGATCCCTCAGGCTGTGGCACCATACACCACTCACTCGCTCTTGTTCTATTCTCACACCCGACATACTGAAACTGAGGAAACCAAAGGTCAGATACAATTAACATTTACAGAAATTAACAAGCACACTGGGAGGCAGATTGATTTTTTTAATGGTATATTTTTTACATAAAATTCTTAGCACAAAATGTAATCATGCAAAAGATATATATGTATACATATGCATATATAAGTGTGTGTGTTTGTGTGTGTGTGTGTGTGTGTGTGTGTGTGTGTGTGTGTGTGTGTGTGTGTGTGTGTGTGTGTGTGTGTGTGTGTGTGTGTGTGTGTGTGTGTGTGTGTGTGTGTGTGTGTGTGTGTGTGTGCGCGTGTGCGTGTGCGTGTGTGTGTGCGTGTGTGTGTGAAGGGGGGAGTGTTTGGGTGGGTTGGTGGGTGGGTGCGTGCGTGCGTGCATGAGTATGTGTAAGTATATATTTAAATCAACTACTAATTACTTCACTTTAAAAAGGCTAATATTTGCTTACCTTATCTAAGCTATTTTACAAATATTTACAAAGTAGGGTTTCTTTACTCTTTCTTCAGTCCTAACTGATTTTTAATTCCATCTTCTATCCTCTTCGCACCCTGAAAAAATACAGGGAAAAAGGCTATGAACAAGTTCCAAAAAGGACACTGTATCATTATATAATCCCATATTCCATAAGGGTTCTTATCATATATTCATTCCTGAAGATTGGACTAAAACGACATATAAATTTGAATCACACTCAATTCATATCATAGAAGAACATAAAAGGGTACTATGTATTTATGTTTACTAACACTTAAAAATCATACATGAAGATTAATTTCCTTGCATTAACTTCACAGTTCACACAAAAACTGTTACTTTGCCAAGAGATATGTATGTAAATGAATAATATTAGTCAAAGGAATGAATCAAAACAGAAAGTAACATGGTTTCTTATATTCTTCAGTGATCTGATGTGACAAAAGAACAAATTCTTGTCCTATATCTTTTTAACATTATTTGATGAGGTGAATTTTTCTTCTTTTGAATTTAAGAATACATTGGGAATTACTTAAGCAAACCATAAATTTACCATTATGTGAGAACTCCTTACATTAGCATGATACTATATCTAAGATAACAAAGCCAATTACATATCAGTAATATACAAGATTACAAAGCAAACTTTTCTATTAAGAACTCACCTCAAGGACAGGCAAATCTCTCCTTTGGTTTTTGGGAACGAAAGCCTCGACATCCTGGATTTTCTGCCAGCCGTAATGTAAGCCAACCATAACTGGAACCATTACTATCATGACCATGTTACGTTTCATGAACTCCCGGATACGACCCACTTCGATACCCATATCTGAAAACAGGGATAAAAGAATTATAAACTGCACTGTTAATCTTATTGACTTTGAATTCTTATTTTAAAAATTAATTTCATATAAAATGTTAGTACCTGGATTAGTCAAATCTAGCATGTTTGCATTCTCCCAAAATATAATTTCATTGTCCATCTTATTAAATAGGTAATTCAGTAATCAATATGGACCACTTTCTCGGATTAGTGGCAGTACAAATATGTTTTGACTAGTCACAGAAAAACTGGTAAATGTTCACAATAGGACTGAGCAAATATGAAGCAAAACTTGGGTAAAGATCATAAAAATAAGCATAAAACAATATCATTAGACATAGAAAATATTGAGCAACAAAAGAAAGCTAAGGCTATTGCAATACCAAACCAATCTCATCCAATCTCTATCTGGCTGAATATAGACATGTAGGGGAGGATTTCTGGCCTTTACTGGAGCATGAAGTAAAAAAGCCAAGGTATAGCATCATGTATTCTGAACAATAATCCAAAATTTCTATTTCTTTGGCTGCTACACTAAAGAACTGGCACTGATAATGCTGCTCTTGATAATGCAAGTCATTACATTAAAATAAGGAATCAGTTCAAGCCCTATCCTGCCAGAATATATATGAACGATGTTTGTTGCTCTCTAAGTTAGAACACCAACAGGTGTAGACAATGACAATGGCTGTGTATGCAATGTCATTCAATTGATTTTATTATACAAAATAGAAGAGAGACACGCATACAAAAATCCTGCCTCTGAAAGCCGAGGTGGTAAATTATTTATGGAATGACTGCATCTCTCCAACACTAAATCCCTATTACTCCATCCAACAAGCTTGGGAGCACTTCTACGAATCCAGAAACACTGCGCTAAAATAACAAAACCTTCCTAACCTGGGAGCTTTGCCCCCAGGCCCCCGGCTGTTCAGTGCCTTTTTATAAGTGTTGTGATTTTTTTATAAGTGTTGTGATTTTAGGACCTTATATGGATGACAGTATATGCGTGGCTACCCATATTTAGACTGCCTGGTCATAAATCTGGGAGTGTAAATATGTACAGTGCCTTGCTAAAAGTGACAATGATCTTATAACCCATATATGGATGACAGTTTATGCACTGTTACCCCACAGGCAAGTTAGTCACAGTATGATGAAAAAAGGCTAAACTTTCTAATGCTATTTTTTACCTGCCCAGATTATTTCATATACCAGGGAGTGTAAATATGCAAGCATGGCTTTTATAAACAAAAAGATTACTCCAAAAGATTATTCCTAAGAAATGACCTCATAAGTCAAATGGTATAGTTTCTGTTTCACTCACCTATATGGTACAAGCCTGTAATGGACAGGACAATAAAAATGAGACTATTCATTTACAGTATTTTCTTCACAAAATTGACAGAAAGTTGTGCAACATATAATACTTAGGTTAACATTTACATAGTGACTGTCCTTAGATAGGGAAAATCTGATGATTATCATAGTGAAAGGGAAAAACCAAGGCCAACGGCATGAGTATGGCAGCCATATCCTGATTTCCCGCGGTCAGGCATACAGCACACATGCACATGTGCATATAAATGTCATTTCTGGGTAATAAATATAGCACTTGATACAGCACTGATGTATTCAGGATTCCTAACCTTTCCTAACCTAATCCAGCATGGTACCATCTTCTCAAGTTGACAACGCCATCTTCTTTATTGGGGGAAAAACAATTTTACCACAGATGCCCAGGACAAGGCCATACAAATATCACTAATCGGGGATAAAGCTGCTGTGCCAGTAGTCAGTTCAAAAAAACAAACTCACTGAGATATGAAATATTCTGTGTTGGCAAAGAATAACATCATTACATAATAAATTAAGAAAATACCTGGATACCCAGGAGTGGCAGGAGTAAGTAGGAGGTAAATATCAGTAATTTTATGCAATTGCTCCAACTAAAGGATAGTGAAACTTTTGGTATCATTGATTCCTCTTACCTTCTAGTTTCCAGATATATAGATATTACTGTGCGGAAATCCGCAGTTAGTTACAATCCTGGCCCCGATAGCAGGGGAGGGCATGGAAGTTTCCAGGGAAATTGCTGGGTAAAATATGAATATACAAACAATCAGTCACTATACTGTCTAATCCAGGGGACTGCCACACCCATCCCCCCCTAGAAAAACAAAGAATCTTCCATGTATTCACAGCAGGAGAGAGTGTATAACCACCATGCAGGAGTCCCATTGCCAAGTCTATATTG
>NC_091571.1:5992563-5995063 GCF_042767895.1 Penaeus vannamei | reverse complement strand
AAAAAAGAAAGAAAGAAAAGAAGAAGAAAAAAATCAGGTCATGCAAATCATGACAACTTTCTCACTCTCAATTGGTTGTCCGTCAGCGCTTGGGTATATAAAATGTAAACCTTGGCGTGAGTTTCTTTTTCATATATATATTTTTTTACTGTTTGGTGCATTCGTGCGAGACTTCTGCAGTTCTATTAGCAGACTTGTGCTTGATTTGTTTTGGTGTGTGAGTAGTCATTACAACTTCGTATACACGCGCACATACACAGGTAAAAAAAACAAACAAAAACTTACACGTCTGAACACATTCATAGTCGATATAATTATTTTTCTCTCTCTCTCTTCTGTCTGTCTGTCTCTCTTCTGTCTGTCTGTGTGTCTCTCTCTTTCTATTTTCTTTCTCTCGCTTCTCCCTATCTCTCTTTCTTTCTCTAGCCTTCCTCTCTCTCTCTCTCTCTCTCACACACACACACACACACACACACACACACACACACACATATAGATATATATATATATACATATATATGTATATATATATGCATATATATATATATATGTATATATATATATATGTGTGTGTGTGTGTGTGTGTGTGTGTGTGTGTGTGTGTGTGTGTGTGTGTGTGTGTGTGTGTGTGTGTGTGTGTGTGTGTGTGTGTGTGCACAGAAACATTTATATACACACGCATACACACACACACACACCTACATACACACATACATATACAGGCATACATATATATGTATATATATTTATATATACATATACATACATATCCAAATGAGTCCTTATCTATGTATCTTGCCAGTGGGTATTGTATTAACTACATTTTATCACATATTGTATATTTTAGTGAAAAGAATATCACAAACGCGTACTTTCCAGAACTGTAACACGTATGATAATGATAGTTTAAGTAACGAATTTACACTAGATATAGGTGCTGCGTGTCCATCGCCCGTACTCTGCGCTTGAAAACAAAAGCCGAGTAAGTACATTATTCAGTGGCAATACGTTCCTCCTCCGACACTGTCTTTAAGAATAAGAAGTAATTCCACATTGTGAGTCTTCCAGAATGGTTTAACGTCTTCAAGGTTTCTGAGTAGGAGTATATATTTCTATGAGACGTATACACACACCAAAAGAAACAAATGTATACATATACACACATATATACGCATACATACATATATGTGAATATATTTGTCTATACATATATATATATATATATATATATATATATATATATATATATATATATATATATATATATGCACACACACACACACACGCACACACACACACACACACACACACACACACACACACACACACACACACACACACACACACACACACATACACACACACACACACACACACACACACACACACACACACACATATATATATCATATGTATTTCCACAATAGATATTCTATGGAGGAAACGGATTCTTTTTATAGACTGGAACACCAGGATAGCAGGAAACCACATCATACGCATATTCATTTATTGAGTTTTAGGACAACAAATGTATCCCTCATCAGAATTTGCATATAAAAGAAATAATTATATAATTACAGCGAATAAAACGAAATATGAAAATAAAAGACAAGAGCAACAGAAAGAATGTAAAACGGATGAAATAATAAGGCAGAACATTTAAAAAAGGAATTTTGCTAACGTATATTCTTAGGTGTAATGTGGAGTATGTGAATGTGTCATGTTGAGGTGGCGACAAGTCTGAATGCCTGGATGTCCGTTGTAGGTGGAATTTGTTAATGAGGGAATAGGGCAGGTGGGTAATTTGTGCAAATTATTTCAGAGTATAAAGAGTAACTGAACTTTCTTTGTTGTTTATCTTAGGTTTTATTTCTTTAATCAGTAAGGATTCTTAAAACATGAACATTTACATCTTGTGTTTTTCTTATTGTTGTGAAGTCATCTAGTTTTATTTCATGATTTGTTTTAAGAGAATGATATCGGATAAGTGAGTGCATTGGATGCAAAATTCGATAAAAGGCCCCCTTAATGCTTGCAATGTCTCACATGAGCATGTTTTATAAAAATGTATTTTGTCGGAAAGAGCGTGCGAGTTGTTCTGGAATTGGTGAAGATCATTCACAAACTGATTTGTGGGAAAGAGTAGCTAAGTTGTTTCTGTAGTTCTTTTCGTAAAAGTACGGCCAGACTACCCATAGATTAGTGAAATCCAACGATTTTTAATGGAATTTGCCCATCGATGAACTCAATCCAGTGGACATTCACCCACACGCTCCATCGATGGACGAATGGAAAAATTGCGTAAAAACTCTATAGTATGCATGGTATGCATATTTTTCCTTTTAAAGCATCAATATTGTTATATATTTTTAATTATCCAGAATGATTCATATGAAATTTTACATTAATATTTACATTTAGGTTTAAGCTGAATAGCGTGAATATTCGAAATGTGGAATTCTGAAGAAATTTACTCCCTCCCAGAAAGATTACGGGATCC
>NC_091571.1:5985063-5987563 GCF_042767895.1 Penaeus vannamei | reverse complement strand
TATATATATATATATATATATATATATATATATGTATCTATCTATCTATCTATATCTATATCTATATCTATCTATATCTATATCTATCTATCTATCTATCTATCTATATATATATAATATATATAAATATGTTTACACACACACACACACACACACACACACACACACACACACACACACACACACACACACACATATATATATATATATATATATATATATATATATATATATATATATATGTATATATATCAATGCATATACTTATGCATATATAGTGAAACTGTGTTACATCAGTATTGGTTATTAAAATGGAATAAAAATTCTAATAATCACAGAGTAAATAGCATTGTTGTAACATTCTTTTACATAGCATTGTAGTATTTGCAATAAAATCCAATAAAAATGCAGCTTTTTACGTGAACTTTCATTGAAAATATAAGGCAGAACATTTCCAAGAAAGCAATTACAGTATATATCTACTTTTCAATTTCAATGGCTTCAAAACATGTTGTCATGGAGACGCCGACAAAAGGTTAATTAACGTTATATATGAGCATCCAGGTGTTTTGTTAATAATAGTTCTGCTTCTTTGATGTCCTATTTCAGACGATAACTAATGCAAAGAAATTTTGAAAATCAGGGCTCATAGTGGAAATCTAAATATATAAATATAATGAACAATGAATGAAACAGACCGTGAGTGATAAACAGTAACAGAAACAGGTGAAATATATGTAATAAAATGAAAAAACAACTAGCATAGAAAAAAATATATTATCTGTGAGTGATAAACAGTAACAGAAACAGGTGAAATATATGTAATAAAAAGAAAAAACAACTAGCATAAACAAAAAATATATTATCTGTAATGTTTGATATATTAAATCAATATATCCTAATATTCAAGGTACATGGAACCAAGTAGCTCCACTTCCATTTACTATGATAAACCCAAAAATTTAACTTACTTTTTCCCAAGAGTATTCTGACGGCTCTTAATGGTACGGCACTCTTCGTTATCTTAAATAAAAGAGGAGAATTTTCGTTTTACGTTTGGTAATCATAACAATATGGAGTAACAAATAACTATGTGCCTAATGATGTCTGAATTTGATGATGTCATTAGCTCCACCCCTTTGTCTGACCTCACTGATCTGTGTGATATTCTGTGTTGTGTTTTTTTTCAGTGCAGTATTTCTGAAAATGGTAGAAAAGTGAACGAAAACAAAACCAAGAAAAGAAGATACATATTTGGAATGAATAAAGGCAAAGAGGCGGGGCTTAGCACGTAAGTTGCCAACTAGGATTTCTATCAAGAAGTGGAGCTACCTGTTTGAAACTACCTTGTTGGTACTAAAATGTTCTTATAAACGAAAGAAGAAAGAAAAAAAAAAAAGGAAGAGAGCCAGTGCCACAGATAACTGCATATGAAAATTATGTAAGTGCCAAAATTATGCGTGAACAAGTTGCTGTTAAAAGTCATAATGAAGCTGAAGATAAATTGTAAAATAATTTGGCCATCAGTCTATGTCTTTTTAGTTATTTATCTATCTTTTTATGTTACATCAATGTTAATAGGTTATAATATCAAGCACATTTATATATTAATATACTTAATAACTGGTTTACTTGTAAGTATATATATATATTTATATATTTATATATATATATATATATATATATATATATATATATATATATATATATATATATATATATATATATATGTGTGTGTGTGTGTGTGTGTGTGTGTGTGTGTGTGTGTGTGTACATATAGATATACATATTTATACATATAAATACACGTATGTGTGGGCGTGCGTGTGTGTGTTTGTGTGTGTGTGTGTGTGTGTGTGTGTATATACAGCTATTTGCATATACATATACAGAGTATGTTTTTTTCATACAATACATATTTTGTTATATAACTTAAAATTGAAATACTTGAAGACTAAAGAACTACTTACATTTTTGCACTGACGTAGAGTCTAACATGTTCGCATAGGAAGCAGACGGATAAAAAGTTAAATAAGAGGACAATAACCAATAAGAGAAAGAAAGATTGAAAAAAAAAATGATAAAGATCAGTACAAAGAAGAAAAAAAGAAATAATCAGCTCGGAATTTAAACGATCAATCATTATTACTTACGTACATTGCGTGGCTGTTCCGTCTCACATAAAGAGGACGAAAATACGGAAAAGGTCACGACATTCGGTTTCATGTCATGAACATGTTTTGCCCGAGCATCTCTATGTATTGAGTCCGATTTTGAAAATGGTCTCAAAATCCCATGTGGGCTTTCATATGATTCGCAATAATAACTAGTAAATTGATTATTCAGCCACTAATTTCTTGCAGGAACAAGTGAATCACAAAATATAATCGCCTTTATATATTTCACTAAAGCCTAAAATACTCGCGTAATTCTCACTTCGAAACAAATAAATGGTTGCTTTGACAGATGCAGATTAACTGAAAAATAACTACACTAAGGT
>NC_091571.1:5952563-5962563 GCF_042767895.1 Penaeus vannamei | reverse complement strand
CAATAACAATAAAAAACTGCAGCAACAGCTGTTATAACATTAATCTTTATTATGAAAATGAAAAACAAAGGATAACAATAAAAAAGATATTAGCATAGATAGTACTACCGCCACTGTCATTACTGATAAGGATGATGTTGATAATAATGCAATGAAAAGGATAAGTATGAAGGGTATATTGATAACAATACTGACAACGACAACAACCATGATGATAAAGATAATGGTATTGATAATGCTAAAATAAAAGAATGATAACTTTAGTGATTATTTTCCTTTTTATTAATAAAGACATTATGTGGTGATTGTGAGGAACAACTAGCGAAGTAAATGAAATATTAAAAGCCATTTTTTGTTGGGTTTGGTGTTCGTCAAGAAGAAATTGCTTTCAATTTTATGAAGAACACGCAACGGCTGGTAATGTTTTAGTATATAAAACAGAGAAATATGCAGCTCAATCTCATGTGATTCTTAGCACCCACCTTCACAACACACACACACACACACACACACACACACACACACACACACACACACACATATATATGTACGTGTGTGTGTGCATGTATATATGTAAGTGTGACTGTATATCCACTGCCCTCAAATCACAAATAACACAAACTCTGTATCGAGAAAGCTTTCATTCATTTTTTTTTTGCAGAGCCCGACCGTGTCTTTGGTGTGCTCGGAGGAAACTACATCTACAGCCCAGAACAAAGCCAGACACTGATCTTCCCTAGACGATGGTACCACATGTGCATTTCGGCCGATACCAAGGCAGGGGAAGGAACAGTGTATCTGAATGGGTAAGGGAACGGTGGCGGTATGGAGGCTTGCAGGGTAATACACACATACGTACGTACATGCATACATACAGAGAGAGAGAGAGAGAGAGAGAGAGACTGGGAGCGAAGGGGCAAGAGAGAGAGAGAGAGAGAGAGAGAGAGAGAGAGAGAGAGAGAGAGAGAGAGAGAGAGAGAGAGAGAGAGAGAGAGAGAGAGAGAGAGAGAGAGAGAGAGAGAGAGAGAGAAGAGAGAGAGAGAAAGAGAGAGAGAGAGAAAGAGAGAGAGAGAGAGAGAGAGAGAAAGAGAGAGAGAGAGAGAGAGAGAGAGAGAGAGAGAGAGAGAGAGAGAGAGAGAGAGAGAGAGAGAGAGAGAGAGAGAGAGAGAGAGAGAGAGAGAAAGAAAGACAGAGAAAAAAACAAATGAAAAGATGAAAAAAAATAAATAAAAGAAAACACACTAACAAAACAAACAAACAAGAAAAAACACTCCCACTAACAAAAACAAACAATCAAACAAACAAGAAAAAAGCACACTCCCCCCCTCCACCCTCACTCCCACCCTTTCCTCACAGCCAGGCGAGCGGTGAGAAAATGAAAGACAGAAACATCCTCACCAACGGATCCCTCGTACTGGGCCAAGAGACGGACATGGTCGGCGGAGGTTTCCAGGCTGAGCAGTCCTTCTCCGGGGTCGTCACCGCCTTCAAGTGAGTGCAGGGAGACACACGCACGCTCATTAGTAGTCGTAGTAGTCGTAGTAGCTTGTAGTAGGTACTGTTGTTGTTCTAATTGCAGTAGTAATAGTTGTGGGAGTGGTTGTAGCGATAGGAATAGTAACGGTAGCAGTGGTAGTAACAATAATAATAGTAGGGAAATAATAATATTGATGACTATGGTAATAATATTAAGAGTAACAACAGCAGCAGAGACAACGTCAATCATAATAAAGATCACAGCATAATTAATAACAAACCCCAGCTGCAAACTGATCATTACAAAACGAAATAATACCAGCATAAGCAACAACACAAATATAACAACATGGCCTCTGATAACCGTATTCTTTCAGCCTGTACTCCCGAGCGCTGAGCCTGGAGGAGGTGCACGCCCTTGCGAACTGCTCCGGCGGTGTGCCCGAGGGGGACCTGGTGGCCTGGAGCGCGTCTTCGTGGCAAATCAACCCAGTGGCTGCCTCCGAGGGGCTGGTGAAGGTGGTGGAG
Source organism: Penaeus vannamei (assembly GCF_042767895.1). Lineage (NCBI taxonomy): Eukaryota > Metazoa > Arthropoda > Malacostraca > Decapoda > Penaeidae > Penaeus > Penaeus vannamei. The sequence continues at coordinate 5,960,559 of NC_091571.1, read as the reverse complement.
GTGCAGCCCTCTGACTACTGCAATCCTCAGAGGTTTGTTAGTGTTCTATAAAACAGACACAGACTGATTCAAACGCGGTCACACACACACACGCATATAAATATATGCATATGCATATATATATATATATATATATATATATATATATATATATATATATATATATATATATATGTGTGTGTGTGTGTGTGTGTGTGTGTGTGTGTGTGTGTGTGTGTGTGTGTGTGTGTGTGTGTGTGTGTGTGTGTTTTGTGATACAGTGAATCAACAAAATGTCTCCAGTGCTAATATTCTCAGTACTCAACAATCTAAAACGAGAGAGAGAGAGAGAGAGAGAGAGAGAGAGAGAGAGAGAGAGAGAGAGAGAGAGAGAGAGAGAGAGAGAGAGAGAGAGAGAGAGAGAGAGAGAGAAAGAGAGAGTGAGAGAGAGAATGAGAAAGAGAGAGAATAAGAGAAACACACAGACAGACAAAGATAAACAGACAAACAAACCAACAAAATCCGCTTTCCAGATTCGATTTTGCGGTCTTCGGGAAGCGGATGCCATTCCAAGACGCGTGGAACTTCTGCCGCCATCTCAAGACCCGGATGACGATTCCTGAGAACCCAGAGGAAAACCAGGTGCTGTACGAAGCAATCGAGGGCCTGGCTGAGCAGTGCCAACCACCCAACCACAACAAGGGCTTTTTCTGGCTCGGTGCCAAGGACGAGGTGGAAGAGGGACTGTGGATGGATGAAAAGGTGAGGATTCGTTGTGAGAAGTCTTTGTTATTTTTAACCATGGTGTTGCAGTTAGGATAGCTTGTTAAGTTGTTATAGTGATAGTGGGTGTAGTAGTAGTAGTAGTGGTTATAGTAATAGTAGTGGTTGTTGTAGTAGCATTGGTTGTAGTAATAGCAGTGGTTGTATCAACAGTTGTAGCTGTAGTAATAATAGTAGTGTTAGTAGTAATAGCAGCAATAATATTAGTGGTAGTAGTAATAGTAGCAATAATAGTAGTAGCATCAGTAGTAGTAAAAGTAATAGTCATAATAGTTATAGAAATAGTTTTAGTAGAAGTAGTAGTAGAAGTAGAAATAGTAGAAGTAGTTGTAGTAGTAGAAGTACAAAATCATTTCACTTCTCCCCTCCCCCCATATTCACCCAGAACGTTCCTCTGAACTACACAAACTTCGAAGGTGCAGGTCGCACTTCGAGCAAGGACTGTTCAGCCATGCTGGTTCCTCCCTATCGTGAAGTGTGGGATGACATGTCGTGCGGGAACACCTACCACTTCTGTGTAACCTGTCAGGAGCTCGAGCCAGTCGTGCTGAAGATGCGAGGTCTCTGTGAAGATGACGAGAAGGGAGCTTGGTTCAGGATAGAACGAGTCCAAGGCGAAAGACCAAATTTTAAGTGAGTTAGCCCTCAAATTTTAGTTTTCTTTGTTCGTATGAATCAGCCCTTGATTCTCCGTTTTCTTTGAAGATATTTTGGGTCCTCAATCATCTGTTTTTTTATTGCACCCAATTTGTGCTGGCTCGTATATGAATATGTAAAAGGATCGGGGGTATGGGGTGGGGGGTTAAATTAAGATCAATGGTTATTTGTTATTCTGTCGTCAAGACACTGGACAAGTTGTTTTGTTCTTCGTTAGTAATAGCTAATATTAATACTAATCCTAATCCTAATAACAATAACGATAATGATAACGAACCTACAATAACAATAACAATAATCATATAACCATACAAAAAATAACTACCCAATAACGATAATGACACACTTACTAAAACGACACAAAAACACCCAAAAATTGCAGGGGCTTCACTAAATACTACATCTTCTACGACAAGAACTCGACCTGGAGTCTCATCAACATGTGGACAAGGGAAACGGTCGCTTCCTATTTCACTTACAACGGGGGACTGCCATTCGGGACTCACAACTGGACTACAACCACCAACTACGATATTTGTGAGAAGCCTAAAGGTACGTAAGTGGTAATAATGATGATGTTTGTGATAATGATGATATGATTCATTATCTGTGTTGTAATGTTGTTTTTTGTACAGATAATGGGTTATTTTGATAGACTAATGGTTATTGGTTTGGTTACTGGTAAAGATGGTAAGAAATCGGATATTTATTGGTTCAGTGAAATGCTACCAGTTGATGGGCATTGCATTTCTTTTTTTTCAAAATCGCAAAAAGTATATATCTTTACAGAACATAATGTAAAACAACAATAGTAATAATAATGATATAAACATTAATAACAATGATGAAAATGACAACAATGATGATAATGGTAATGATAGTGACAATAGTAATAAGGATGAAATAATGGCAATAATGTTAATAATAGTAATAATGGTAATAATAATAGTAACAATCATAATGATGGCATTTATTATAACAATGCCAATAATAATGGTAATAGCAACCATGATGAGAGTGATCATAATGATACTGATGATAATGATAATAATGAACGATAATAATAATAGTAATAGTAAAAGTAAGAGTAATAATAATAATAATGATAATAGCAATAATGATAACAATAATAGAAACAACACTAATAAAGGTAATAGCAACAGCCCTGACAGCAGCAACACCAACAACAACAGTCTCAATATCCCAGGAATGAGAAGACAACCACACGCCCCTTCCCATTTCTCCCCAGCCGGACCACAACCCTTTCGAGTAACCAGTCAACAACCCAATTCTCATTTCTCCTGCACTTCCCTCCTTCAGGATCCCTCCACGCCCTTGCCCTCTCCGCTTGTTATCCTTGGGAGTTCACCTGCGAGGATGGGGCTTGTGTTAACCTGACAGAGAGGTGCGATTTGCGTGTCAACTGCCCCGATAATTCTGACGAGAAAGGATGCGAGAAATTACTTCTGCCGCAGGATTACTTGCCTGCTCTTCCTCCGCCGGGAGTCGAGCCGGGTCCTCTGGGTCTGAATATCACCGTCAGGATACAGGGATTCTCGCAGGTAGGTGCGTGTGGAGGGTACGTAGGGGAGGGGAAGGTAAGGGAGCCGGGGGGAGGGGGGGGGAGGGAGGGGTGAGATATTCTTTGTACTGTATGTGATGTTGGTGATATTTCATTTTTTTCCTGCGTGCATTGCATTGTTCCTCCTCTCTTTTTCTTTCACTTACTTTCTCTCTTTCTCTTTTATCTCTCATTTTCTCCCTCTTCCTTCCTTTCTCCCCTTCTCTCTTTCGCTCACTCACTCACTCTCTCGTTCACCCTCTCTCTTTCTGCCTTCCTCTCTCTCTCCCCCTCCCTCCCTCACCCTTCCCCCCACCCCTCTCTCTCTTTCTCTACCTTCTTCTCTCCCTCACCCTTCCTATCCCTCTCCCCCCCCCAAAAAAAAAAAAAAAAAAAAAACGTCATCCCAATCCACCCCTCCCCCCTATTTTCCCTCCCAACAGGTGGACATCCGGGACATGAAACTGACGGTGGACTTCTCGACGACCATCTCCTGGCATGACCTCCGCGTCCGCTACCAGAACCTGAAGCCTCTCGTTGACCTCAACTACATGGATGTGAGTGACGAATTGTTCATATTCCTGTTTTTTCTTTTACTATGTTAGATTAGTATTTTAGATGATGATGGCTGATGGTAATTATGGTAATGATAATAACAGTAGTAGTAATAAGTACAGCAAAGACAATGCCAATAAAAAAAACACTAATGATAATAGATAAATAAAAAACCTCCCCCATGCTTTCAAAATAAATATATGTCAAAGGCTTAAACCATCAACACATCAGCACACACACACACAAAGTGCAAAACAGAGACCACACGAAACCCCTCGTTTAGAAACCCCACAACACACGAAACCCCTCGTTTAGAAACCCCATAACACACGAAACCCCTCGTTTAGAAACCCCAGAACACACGAAACCCCTCGTTTAGAAACCCCAGAACACACGAAACCCCTCGTTTAGAAACCCCAGAACACACGAAACCCCTCGTTTAAAAACCCCAGAACCTGATACCGTGACCCCTTTCTCCCCCACCCCCCACCCCCCCGGACCCGACAGCCGACCTCGGTGTGGACTCCGACAGTGGAATTCGTGAACGCGGATTTCCCGAGGATCTACAAGACGCAGGAGGTCCTCACTGTGGCCCGGTCCTCATCGCCCGAGGAGGATGACCCTTCGAGGATCGCCCATGGTGAGGGAGGGAGGGAGAGGGAGGGAGGGAAGGAGGGAGGGAGGGAGGGAGGGAAGGAGGGAGGGAGGGAGGGAGGGAAGGAAGGAGAGAGGGAAGGAGGGAGGGAGGGAGGGACGCAGGAGGTCCTCACTGTGGCCCGCTCCTCATCGCCCGAGGAGGATGACCCTTCAAGGATCGCCCATGGTGAGGGAGGGAAGGAGGGAGGGAGAGGGAGAGGTAGGAGAGGGAAAGAGGGAGGGAAGGAGGGAGGGAGGGAGGGAAGGAGGCAGGGAGGGAGGGAAGGAGGGAGGGAGGGAGGGACGCAGGAGGTCCTCACTGTGGCCCGCTCCTCATCGCCCGAGGAGGATGACCCTTCAAGGATCGCCCATGGTGAGGGAGGGAGGGAAGGAGGAGGGGAAGGAGGGAGGGAGGGAGGGAGGGAGGGAGGGAGAGGGAGAGGGAGGGAGGGAGGGAAGGAGGGAGGGAGGGAGGGACGCAGGAGGTCCTCACTGTGGCACGTTCCTCATCGCTCGAGGAGGATGACCCTTCGAGGATCGCCCATGGTGAGGGAGGGAGGGAGGGAGGGAGGGAGGGAGGGAGGGAGGGAAGGAGGGAGGGAGGGAGGGACGCAGGAGGTCCTCACTGTGGCCCGTTCCTCATCGCCCGAGGAGGATGACCCTTCAAGGATCGCCCATGGTGAGGGAGGGAGGGAGGGAAGGAGGGAGGGAAGGAAGGAAGGAGGGAGGGAGGGAGGGAGGGAGGGAGGGAGGGAAGGAGGGAGGGAGGGAGGGGGGGAAGGAGGGAAGGAGGGAGGGAGGGAGGGAGGGAATGAGGGAAGGAGAGAGGGAGGGAGGAGAAAGGGAAGGAAGGAAAGAGGGAGTGAGAGGGATAGGTAGGAGGGGGAGAAAGGGAAAGGGGGAGAGAGGGAAGGAAGGATAGAGGGAGAATGTGAGAGAGGGAGGAAGGATAGAGGGAGAATGCGAGAGAGGGAGGGAGGAAGGGAAGATGGGACGGAGAAGGGAAGGAAGGAGGGAGGGAGAGAGATTGAGGAAAAGAGGGACAGAGGATTAGAGGAAGAGTGGGAGAGTAAGAGAATGAGAGAGAGAAAAGGGTGGAGCGAGAGGAGAGGAGAGGGAGAGAGAGAGGGGGAGAAGGAGAGGGGGAAAGAAAGAGAGGGAGAGAGACAGAGGGGAATGAAATAACAAATATTCTTTTAAAAATTCAGTAAGGCGAAGAAAATACTGATAATCGTCTCTGCTCTAGCCGTCTATTTATCTGTCTATTCGGAGATCAATCAATCTTTACAAAAAGTCAGTAAACTTAAAATTGGAAGGTATAACATGTAAGATATTTATATGACATTTCGATTATGATTATCTTCTTTAACTATATTTGGTATTTTTATGTTTGGACAAAATTCTTTAGTTAAGGTGAAATGTAACTTCTTGTATGCGTCAAGAGGCAAAAGTTATTCCTCATACAAGTACTGTGTCTTTAAGAGTATTCACACACACACACACACACACACACACACACACACACACACACACACACACACACACACACACACACACACATATATATATATATATATATATATATGTATATAAATATATATATATATATATATATATATATATATATATATATATATATATATACATTTATTGCATTGTTCATCAAATTTAAAATTAATACAGATATGCATTTTTCTTTCTGCAAACTAAACTGGCATACAAAAAAAAGTATATACAAACATACAGAATGGCTGAACGAATTCATCCATTTTTCAATTCACCAAATTGAACTTCCAGTAGAATAGGTTGTTAACCTTTGTATAAGAGATAAGTGGTTCTTCCGTTCTATACAATGCACCATTAACACTAGCCAATTGCTTGTTAGTGTTATGTAAAATGAGACAGATAAATTGGCTGAAAGCATGCACTTCCCATGCAAAGGTGTTGATGAAAATTGTCCATTACCCTGGAGGTGAGTCACTCGTTATTAAGCAAAGTGGTCGTGTTGAATGTACACAACTAATTGCACGGAAACAAGGCAGCTAATTGAATTACTTGGGATGAAGCGAGTTTTGGGTAATTAGATATCCTCTTATTGACTCAGTTTTGATAACGATTATATTAAAGATGATTATAATGATTTTTCTGATGATGATTATATTAAGGTCACACTAGTCGTCTCTGACCTGGGATCGCTAGACAGCCTCGTCGAAGTCTGACCAGCTGCAGCTTTTTATTGGTCAGCTGATTTAGACTAGTGTGACCCTAGTTTTAGTTACCAAGGATTTCAAGAACAGAAAGCATCTTTCTGTGAATATTTTCTTAGCGCAATGCATTCTAATTTCCAGATGAAATATACGAAGGCTCAAAGAACCCTCTGCGCCTTACCCAGAAGATCAACGCCCCCTTTTCGTGCGCGATGGACCTCCAGAATTTCCCCTTCGACACTCAGCATTGCAAGCTGTTGATCAGAATCACCTCCGCCCGCGAGGAATTCCTACGGTGGAGCAACCTGACAGTCCAGTATCTTGGGGAGGTACGAGTCCTTATGGAACGTCCTTTTTCTCCTTCTAAGATCATTGCTTCTTCATTTCGTATTCCATGACAATGCAGGTTTGAAAGATCTATTGTTTGTACAGTCAGAGAACCATTACAATCAAAGTAAAAAAAAAAAAAAAAAAAAAAAAAAAATCACCCAATCGCTACAAGTCAAACTTAACTAATACCTTTCAAAAAAATCCCTCAAACACGAACGCACCTTCGCAGAGACTGCTAACAGAATACGAAGTGGGAGACATGACGATACAGCGGCGGGAGGAGGACGAGTACAGCGTGGCGGTCGTCGGCATGATCTTCTACCGTCGCTACTGGTACTACCTGACGTCGGCCTACCTGCCCACCATCATGCTCATGCTCATTAGTTACGCGTCCCTCTTCTGCAAGCGGGACAATCGGGATCTGAGGGTCATGATGGCCATCACGACGTTGCTCGTTCTCTACGCCCTCTACCAGCAGATCTCGGATGGCCTGCCCAGGACCTCGTACACCAAGGCGGTTGATGTCTGGTGCTTCTTCGCGATTACGTTCATATTCTCGCAGGTCGGTTGTGTTTGAGGAAGGGGAAGAGGGAGATCTTCATGGTATAATAGTAGAATGGAGAATTTTCTTGATTCTAGTTATGCTGTTTGAAAATGAACTAAAGATTCGACAGGAAAAGCACTCATTCTTCACTATTCATTTCTTTGGCTCATTTTTCACAATTCATTTCTTTGGGTGGGATGGGGGAGACATCACATCATAAACTAATGACAATATCTTACTCATTTTTGCAAGACAACGAATTCTTAACCAATACCAGTACCACCCCCTCCCCCCAAGACAAACCCCCAACCCATACCATCACCACCCTACACCCCCATAACCCAGCCGGCCCTCTCCCCAACAGGTGATATTCCACGTGGCCATCGACGTCGAGATGAGCTGGCCTCGACGCGTGCGCGCTTCGCCGAGGGTCAAGGAGATCGACCTCGCCAACAAGCCTCGACGTCGCTTCCCTGCTCTCGTCGTCGCTCGAATCGTCTACGCCCTCCTGCTTGTGTTCTTCTGCTTGATCTACTGGGCCGTGGTTCTCGTCGATAAGAACCGGGGCGAGATGGAGCATGAATTTTGAACTATGATAGAAAAAAGATAGAAAGACAGAGTAGAGTAGAAGGTATTTTTTAGAAAAATTCGGGTTTTAAAACACGCACAGAAAGATATCGTGTGTCTTTAAGAAAATGAATGTTATAAGAACAAACAGAATAATGGATATTTTTATGGTCTTTT
>NC_091571.1:5922563-5942563 GCF_042767895.1 Penaeus vannamei | reverse complement strand
GAGAGAGAGAGAGAGAGAGAGAGAGAGAGAGAGAGAGAGAGAGAGAGAGAGAGAGAGAGAGAGAGAGAGAGAGAGAGAGAGAGAGAGAGAGAGAGAGAGAGAGAGAGAGAGAGAGAGAGAGAGAGAGAGAGAGAGAAAGAGAGAGAGAGAGAGAGAGAGAGAGAGAGAGAGAGAGAGAGAGAGAGAGAGAGAGAGAGAGAGAGAGAGAGAGAGAGAGAGAGAGAGAGAGAGAGAGAGAGAGAGAGAGAGAGAGAGAGAGAGAGAGAGAGAGAGAGAGAGAGAGAGAGAGAGAGAGAGAGAGAGAGAGAGAGAGAGAGAGAGAGGGAGAGAGAGAGAGAGAGTGTTAACGAATTTATTTCTGTACACCTTTAACCACCAATGGTTTAAAGGTACACTTTCTGCCTAATCATTCCTCTTGGAGAAATACACATGGCCTAATTTTCTGATGGCGTCTGTTCATTCCAGAAATTAATAAAAAAAGAAAAGAAAAAGAAAGGGAGAAAGAGAGAAAAAATCACACCCTCGGTAACGGTTGGCTGCTTACCTAACATAAAAAGCAAAAATGGAGGAAGAAAAACGCTATACATAAACAGACCAACACAATGCCTTTTTGCAGTGGTTAAAAAATGAAAACTTTTTAGCAAAGAAAGTTCAGTTCAACCAATAGAAGACTGTAAAAAAATTATTATACCATATAACTGGTCATTAAGACTGAACAATACAGTAAGAACTATATACGTATCTTCTATAAACACCGAGCGTCTTACTGAAAAAAAAGAAAATAAGTGCAAAAGAGAGAGAAGAAAAAAATAAATAAAAAACTCAAAGATATTTACCCAAAGTAAAGAAAACTAAAGTGAAAACGAAGCAAGATGTTTAATATCTTCAGTTCCTTCCCAACCCGCGTGTTACTCGACGCGGTTCTACCCGTTCTGCGGCTCCTACTCGCTTCGGTGATGAAAGAAGCCCTGCTCACAGCTTCCGATCTTCGACCTCCTGAAAAACTCACGGTGCAATACGACTTCATTGTGGGTAAGTGGTCCAGTTTCATTGAGCTGGTTTTAGGTCATTTATCTTTAAAAGTCAAGGGGTCTTAAGGATGTTGGAGATCTCTGTAAATAACCGCAGGCATTCATATCTACTTTAATATTTCCCATATCATCGGTAAGACTTAAATATATGAAATATTAGGTACCTTCTACTAACCTATTTACTAATTCTCGACCAAGGTACATCGTAAGTTTTCTCAGTTATAATAACCGTGAATAATTATTGGCGATATGACTTTTCTCGTCTCGGATGACTTGCTGAAATGAGTTGCAGCATAGGTTTATTTTCATGCTGAAGACACGGTACAATATAAGGTAAGGTAAGGAAAAATAACGGAAAAAACGTAACGGTTTCTTTAATTAAAAGGTGAATGTTTACAACAGGACCGTACAGAGAGGAGAAAAAGTTCCCATCTCAGGCCAGTAACATTGGGAATTCTGTGGGAGGCCTTTTCGGATTTAAAGAAAGTGGAAAAGTGAAAAAAATAAACGAGCCAAAATTCGGTTAATTAAATTATTTTTCAGAGATGCGCAAACGAACGAATGAGCATCATAAACGCACACTACCACACTGAACCATCACTGTATTACCGAACACAAATTGGGTTTACCTTATTTTGGTTGAGAAATGGCGAATCTCTGATGAACTGCAGCTGGAACACGTTTATTGTACTTCACTGAATTTAGTGTAATCCCGGACATCATAACAAATTCATTGTTCTTTTTTCAGTGGAATATCAAGAAAATAACACAAATAACACTGGACACAAACTTCACTTTTGAAACGAGCAATGACAACAGAACTGTAAAATTTGCCGGTAGATGGCAGACAGCGAGAGACAGCGCTCTCAATCTGTAAAATTCGTCTGCAAATGTCGAAAACAAAAGCTATCGACGCAGATGTAGAATAAATGTAGAATTAAGTTGTTAATATGTTTTCAGAGGAATATAATGCAAATGATAGTAAATTATATATTTCCTTAGACTCTTGAATTAATTCTGATTATTAATATGCCCAAAGGCCATGGAAATCTAACGAAATATTCATTAATTACTGTGCGCATCTGTTTCAATTTTGATATCGAAAATTTGTAATTTCTCATTATCTGAAATACTATGGTTTCCGATTTTCTACAAATCAGTCAGGTCATATGGTATACTTCAATAATATTGAATTTTAAGCTTTTTGATACGCACAATACTGAAATACAAAAACACGAATGAAAAGATATAAATTAAATGAATATCCAAATCTTACCGAAACGATAATATAGTTACCTATTTATAGTAAACGTTTTCTGTGAAACCTTCAAAGAAAACGTAAAAGATTATTGAAATCTGCACATACTCTTTTATTTTTTTTCCAAGCCAACGATTATGTGTTTTGCCTAAAAAAGATTTCGTTAATTCAAAATGAAAATTAGATTAGATTTCACAGCAAGAAATATGAAATGAGCAAAAAATATTTGAAAACGCTGAACTGAAGATATTTGATAATAATATCTGAAATATAAAGAAACTGAAATATAATGAATGATACCAACTGCAAAATGGTCAATGATTCTTTTTTGCGTAATTTGTGGAACGCTTGGCTTTAAAGAATTATATTTAACATGAATATGTGAATAGAGCTTTAGGGCTCGACCAAATTCATAAACCCACAAACATAACCTTCAGACACACATACTACACTTTCTCTATTTCTCTTGCTCTCTCTGACTGCCTCGCTCTGTCTGTCTGTCTGTCTGCTTCTCTCTGTCTTGCTCTCTCTCTCTCTCGCGCGCGCGCCCCTTCTCTCCTTGTCTCTTTCTGTATGTACACATGTACGTATGTCTGCATGTGTGTATTACCCTGCAAGGTATATATAGACCTTGTTACCCTGCAGGCCTCCTTACCGCCTCTCTGTCTCTCTCCTTCTCTTTCTCTCTCTCTCTGTCCCTCTCTTCCTCCCCTCCTTCCATTCCTCCTAATCACCTGGCAATCGATCTATTTATCTATTTTTCTGCTTATCCATTTGCCCACCTATCTACATTTACCTCTGTGTCCCCCCCCCCTCTACCACTACCTCTCCCTCCACGCATTATTACATACATTCGACTTTCAACTTTCACGTCATTTAAGCGAGCATTCAATCCGCCCTTTGGTCTCGGCAGTGGGCGGGGGGACGGCCGGAAGTGTGGTGGCCGCCCGACTCGCCGAAGTTAGCTGGTGGCGGGTGCTGGTGCTGGAGGCCGGGGGGTCGCCGCCCCTGGAGAGCTACGTCCCTGGCCTCGAGGGGCTGGGGTACCTTCGGGGGAACAACAACTGGGATTACGTGACGGAGCGGCAGAGGAACGCGCTGAAGAATTATGACGGGCAGGTGTGTTGTTATTCTGTTCATTATTTGTGGGTTTGCTTTGCTGTTTGTTTGTTCGTTTATTTACTCGTTTATCTGTACATTTATTCAGTTTCTTGGATTTTGCCATTTATAATCCTCGACAAGCTATCAGTGAAAAGCAGACATTAATTGATCTATCATTCTTATCAATTTCCCCAAAGTATTTTGAATCCGCTTACGAACGAGAAACTGTCGCGGAAATACAAGATACGTACATTGAACCACTCCCCTGCAGAGCGCACCTATTCTCCAAGGACGCGTTCTAGGAGGCTCCAGCACCACCAACGAGATGCTCTACGTCCGGGGGAATCGTCGAGACTTCGATCACTGGGCGGACCTTGACAACCCCGGCTGGGACTACGAATCGGTGCTCTACTACTTCAGGAAAGCGGAGGACTATCGCGGTGGACACTTGGGGGATACAGGTGAGCTTATCGATAAAGATAACATGTTCGTAACACGTCGGGAGACAGTATGTTCGTGAATGTGGATTTTTTCTTCTGAAATGTTATGTTTGACGTAGACGTGTATATGTAAATCACAGTTATATAGATTATAAACTTTATAATCAAGGTCTTTCTTATTTCACTATCGTAACAAGTTCAAACAAACCAGAATCCTTTGAATCACTTACTACCAATTATTCCAAATAAGCAAAACCTATGTGGTTCATATACCATTGATACAACACGCAATTCATCTCTACTGATACCTTATCCCTTACCCAAGAGGAATACCACGGGAGAGGAGGGCCCTTACCTGTATCTCCTCACCCAAGGAAGGAGGGTCTCACTCAGGCTTTCTTCGACGCTGCCCATGACCTTGGCTGCCCTACGGTCGACCCCAACGGACCTGACCAACTAGGTAAGTTCTTGGGGATTAGTTAAAGCATGATTTGAAGATGGTGGGAGTGATTGCTGTTGGTTATTTTTTGTGATTATTGGAAGGTGAGGTTGGTTTGAGGGTTTGTTTTCGTGTCGGGATGTTTAGCGTCGCCTAAACATTTTGCCATGAATGGAAAGAGAATAATGAACAATAAATCTACGTTTCCCAGCATATCTTTCATCATTCTTCCATTATCAACCTCCAGAAACGAACACAGTGTACTCAGTCTGTCAATATAAACTCAAATAAGTTATCAACTGATATTCATATGTGTATTTATTTCTTCAAAAGGAATATCTGGAACGTACCACGCCATAGGGAACGGTATTAGATCTTCGACTGCGGAAACCTACTTAAGACCTGCAGCTTCTTGGCCAAACCTTCACATTCTCCACAGTGCCACAGTCTTGAAGGTCAGTCTACTTACAAAAAAAAAATAACTACAAAATTAACTAAAAAGACAGATATGTATATCCTTTCAGTAAGAATAACACAACTAAATCGTTTTGATAACTCTTTATATTTTCACCACATACCATTCGTGCCATTACAGATAAAAATGACGAAGTTGATTCAAATAATTCTTGACAAGTTCACCAACTCATCAACCATTCTTCAATATCTTTTCCATCCTCAGTGTAACTACTTCAACTTTCCGAAATATAAATGATAGAAGTCGCTGACGTTTTATTCACGCCAACAGATCGTGTTCACGAAGGACAAGAGAGCAGCTGGTGTCGTGTTCGAACATGCTGGAGAGGTGATTACATGTTCTCATGTTTATTTCGAGTCGACTGGGTATTAGATATGTTCATTACGATGTGACTGGGTTTTTGATATGTTCATTACGAAAAGACTGGGTTTTAGATATGTTCATTACGATATGTCTGGGTTTTAGATATGTTCATTATGATATGACTGGGGTTTAGATATGTCCATTATGATGTGACTGGGTTTTTGATGTTCATTACGATATGACTATGTTTTAGATATGTTCATTATAATGTGACTGGGTTTTAGATATGTTCATTACGATATGACTGGGTTTTAGATATGTTCATTACGATGCGACTGGTTTTTGATATGTTCATTACGATGTGACTGGGTTTTAGATATGTTCATTACGATATGACTGGGTTTTAGATATGTTCATTACGAAATGACTAGGTTTTAGATATGTTCATTACGATATGACCGAGTTTTAGATACGTTCATTACGAATTGACTGGGTTTTAGATACGTTCATTACGATATGACTGGGTTTTAGATACGTTCATTACGAATTGACTGGGTTTTAGATACGTTCATTACGAAATGACTGGGTTTCAGATACGTTCATTACGAATTGACTGGGTTTTAGATACGTTCATTACGAAATGACTGGGTTTTAGATACGTTCATTACGAATTGACTGGGTTTTAGATACGTTCATTACGAATTGACTGGGTTTTAGATATGTTCATTACGAAATGACTGGGTTTTAGATACGTTCATTACGAATTGACTGGGTTTTAGATACGTTCATTACGAAATGACTGGGTTTTAGATACGTTCATTACGAATTGACTGGGTTTTAGATACGTTCATTACGAATTGACTGGGTTTTAGATACGTTCATTACGAATTGACTGGGTTTTAGATATGTTCATTACGAAATGACTGGGTTTTAGATACGTTCATTACGAAATGACTGGGTTTTAGATACGTTCATTACGAAATGACTGGGTTTTAGATACGTTCATTACGAATTGACTGGGTTTTAGATACGTTCATTACGAATTGACTGGGTTTTAGATATGTTCATTACGAATTGACTGGGTTTTAGATACGTTCATTACGAAATGACTGGGTTTTAGATACGTTCATTACGAATTGACTGGGTTTTAGATACGTTCATTACGAATTGACTGGGTTTTAGATACGTTCATTACGAAATGACTGGGTTTTAGATACGTTCATTACGAATTGACTGGGTTGTAGATACGTTCATTACGAATTGACTGGGTTTTAGATATGTTCATTACGAATTGACTGGGTTTTAGATATGTTCATTACGATGTGACTGGGTTTTAGATACGTTCATTACGAATTGACTGGGTTTTAGATACGTTCATTACGAAATGACTGGGTTTTAGTTACGTTCATTACGATATGACTGGTTTTAGATACGTTCATTACGAATTGACTGGGTTTTAGATACGTTCATTACGAAATGACTGGGTTTTAGATACGTTCATTACGAATTGACTGGGTTTTAGATACGTTCATTACGAATTGACTGGGTTTTAGATACGTTCATTACGAATTGACTGGGTTTTAGATACGTTCATTACGAAATGACTGGGTTTTAGTTACGTTCATTACGATATGACTGGTTTTAGATACGTTCATTACGAATTGACTGGGTTTTAGATACGTTCATTACGAAATGACTGGGTTTTAGTTACGTTCATTACGATATGACTGGTTTTAGATACGTTCATTACGAATTGACTGGGTTTTAGATACGTTCATTACGAATTGACTGGGTTTTAGATACGTTCATTACGATGTGACTGGGTTTTAGATATGTTCATTATGATATGACTGGGTTTTAGATATGTTCATTACGAATTGACTGGGTTTTAGATATGTTCATTATGATATGACTGGGTTTAAGATATGTTCATTACGATATGACTGGGTTTTAGATATGTTCATTACGATATGACTGGGTTTTAGATATGTTCATTACGATATTACTGGGTTTTAGATATGTTCATTACGATATGACTGGGTTTTAGATATGTTCATTATGATATGACTGGGTTTTAGATATGTTCATTACGAAATGACTAGGTTTTAGATATGTTCATTACGATATGACTGGGTTTTAGATATGTTCATTACGATATGACTGGGTTTTAGATATGTTCATTACGATATGACTGGGTTTTAGATATGTTCACTACGATGTGACTGGGTTTTAGATATGTTCATTACGAATTGACTGGGTTTTAGATATGTTCATTACGAATTGACTGGGTTTTAGATACGTTCATTACGAATTGACTGGGTTTTAGATATGTTCATTACGAATTGACTGGGTTTTAGATATGTTCATTACGAATTGACTGGGTTTTAGATATGTTCATTACGAATTGACTGGGTTTTAGATATGTTCATTACGAATTGACTGGGTTTTAGATATGTTCATTACGAATTGACTGGGTTTTAGATATGTTCATTATGAAATGACTGGGTTTTAGATATGTTCATTACGAATTGACTGGGTTTTAGATACGTTCATTACGAATTGACTGGGTTTTAGATATGTTCATTACGAATTGACTGGGTTTTAGATACGTTCATTACGAATTGACTGGGTTTTAGATATGTTCATTACGAATTGACTGGGTTTTAGATATGTTCATTACGAATTGACTGGGTTTTAGATACGTTCATTACGAATTGACTGGGTTTTAGATATGTTCATTACGAATTGACTGGGTTTTAGATATGTTCATTACGAATTGACTGGGTTTTAGATACGTTCATTACGAATTGACTGGGTTTTAGATATGTTCATTACGAATTGACTGGGTTTTAGATATGTTCATTACGAATTGACTGGGTTTTAGATACGTTCATTACGAATTGACTGGGTTTTAGATACGTTCATTACGAATTGACTGGGTTTTAGATATGTTCATTACGAAATGACTGGGTTTTAGATACGTTCATTACGAATTGACTGGGTTTTAGATACGTTCATTACGAATTGACTGGGTTTTAGATACGTTCATTACGAATTGACTGGGTTTTAGATATGTTCATTACGAAATGACTGGGTTTTAGATACGTTCATTACGAATTGACTGGGTTTTAGATACGTTCATTACGATGTGACTGGGTTTTAGATACGTTCATTACGAAATGACTGGGTTTTAGATACGTTCATTACGATATGACTGGGTTTTAGATACGTTCATTACGATGTGACTGGGTTTTAGATACGTTCATTACGATGTGACTGGGTTTTAGATACGTTCATTACGAATTGACTGGGTTTTAGATACGTTCATTACGAATTGACTGGGTTTTAGATATGTTCATTACGAAATGACTGGGTTTTAGATACGTTCATTACGAATTGACTGGGTTTTAGATACGTTCATTACGATGTGACTGGGTTTTAGATACGTTCATTACGAATTGACTGGGTTTTAGATACGTTCATTACGATGTGACTGGGTTTTAGATACGTTCATTACGAAATGACTGGGTTTTAGATACGTTCATTACGAATTGACTGGGTTTTAGATATGTTCATTACGAATTGACTGGGTTTTAGATACGTTCATTACGAATTGACTGGGTTTTAGATATGTTCATTACGAATTGACTGGGTTTTAGATATGTTCATTACGAATTGACTGGGTTTTAGATACGTTCATTACGAAATGACTGGGTTTTAGATACGTTCATTACGAAATGACTGGGTTTTAGATACGTTCATTACGAATTGACTGGGTTTTAGATATGTTCATTACGAAATGACTGGGTTTTAGATACGTTCATTACGAATTGACTGGGTTTTAGATACGTTCATTACGATGTGACTGGGTTTTAGATACGTTCATTACGAAATGACTGGGTTTTAGATACGTTCATTACGAATTGACTGGGTTTTAGATATGTTCATTACGAAATGACTGGGTTTTAGATATGTTCATTACGATATGACTGGGTTTTAGATATGTTCATTACGAAATGACTGGATTTTAGAGATGTTCATTATGATATGACTGGGTTTTTGATATGTTCATTACGATGTGACTGGGTTTTAGATATGTTCATTACGATGTGACTGGGTTTTAGATACGTTCATTACGAAATGACTGGGTTTTAGATACGTTCATTACGAATTGACCGGGTTTTAGATACGTTCATTACGATATGATTGGGTTTTAGATATGTTCATTACGAATTGACTGGGTTTTAGATATGTTCATTACGAAATGACTGGGTTTTAGATATGTTCATTACGATATGACTGGGTTTTAGATATGTTCATTATGATATGACTGGGTTTTTGATATGTTCATTACGATGTGACTGGGTTTTAGATATGTTCATTACGATGTGACTGGGTTTTAGATACGTTCATTACGAAATGACTGGGTTTTAGATACGTTCATTACGAATTGACCGGGTTTTAGATACGTTCATTACGAATTGACTGGGTTTTAGATATGTTCATTACGAAATGACTGGATTTTAGAGATGTTCATTATGATATGACTGGGTTTTAGATACGTTCATTACGAATTGACCGGGTTTTAGATACGTTCATTACGAATTGACTGGGTTTTAGATACGTTCATTACGAAATGACTGGGTTTTAGATACGTTCATTACGAAATGACTGGGTTTTAGATACGTTCATTACGAATTGACCGGGTTTTAGATACGTTCATTACGAATTGACTGGGTTTTAGATACGTTCATTACGAAATGACTGGGTTTTAGATACGTTCATTACGAATTGACCGGGTTTTAGATACGTTCATTACGAATTGACTGGGTTTTAGATACGTTCATTACGAATTGACTGGGTTTTAGATACGTTCATTACGAAATGACTGGGTTTTAGATACGTTCATTACGAAATGACTGGGTTTTAGATACGTTCATTACGAATTGACTGGGTTTTAGATACGTTCATTACGATGTGACTGGGTTTTAGATACGTTCATTACGAATTGACTGGGTTTTAGATACGTTCATTACGAATTGACTGGGTTTTAGATACGTTCATTACGAATTGACTGGGTTTTAGATATGTTCATTACGAATTGACTGGGTTTTAGATACGTTCATTACGAATTGACTGGGTTTTAGATACGTTCATTACGAAATGACTGGGTTTTAGATACGTTCATTACGATATGACTGGGTTTTAGATATGTTCATTACGAAATGACTGGGTTTTAGATACGTTCATTACGAAATGACTGGGTTTTAGATACGTTCATTACGAAATGACTGGGTTTTAGATACGTTCATTACGAATTGACTGGGTTTTAGATACGTTCATTACGAAATGACTGGGTTTTAGATACGTTCATTACGATATGACGGGTTTAGATATGTTCATTACGATATGACTGGGTTTTAGATACGTTCATTACGAATTGACTGGGTTTTAGATACGTTCATTACGAAATGACTGGGTTTTAGATACGTTCATTACGATATGACGGGTTTAGATATGTTCATTACGATATGACTGGGTTTTAGATACGTTCATTACGAATTGACTGGGTTTTAGATACGTTCATTACGAATTGACTGGGTTTTAGATACGTTCATTACGATATGACTGGGTTTTAGATACGTTCATTACGAAATGACTGGGTTTTAGATACGTTCATTACGAAATGACTGGGTTTTTGATATGTTCATTACGAATTGACTGGGTTTTAGATATGTTCATTACGATATGACTGGGTTTTAGATACGTTCATTACGAATTGACTGGGTTTTAGATACGTTCATTACGAAATGACTGGGTTTTAGATACGTTCATTACGAATTGACTGGGTTTTAGATACGTTCATTACGAATTGACTGGGTTTTAGATACGTTCATTACGAATTGACTGGGTTTTAGATACGTTCATTACGATATGACTGGGTTTTAGATACGTTCATTACGAAATGACTGGGTTTTAGATACGTTCATTACGAATTGACTGGGTTTTAGATACGTTCATTACGATATGACTGGGTTTTAGATACGTTCATTACGAAATGACTGGGTTTTAGATACGTTCATTACGAATTGACTGGGTTTTAGATACGTTCATTACGAAATGACTGGGTTTTAGATACGTTCATTACGAATTGACTGGGTTTTAGATACGTTCATTACGAATTGACTGGGTTTTAGATACGTTCATTACGAATTGACTGGGTTTTAGATACGTTCATTACGAAATGACTGGGTTTTAGATACGTTCATTACGAATTGACTGGGTTTTTGATACGTTCATTACGAAATGACTGGGTTTTAGATACGTTCATTACGAAATGACTGGGTTTTAGATACGTTCATTACGAATTGACTGGGTTTTTGATATGTTCATTACGAATTGACTGGGTTTTAGATATGTTCATTACGATATGACTGGGTTTTAGATACGTTCATTACGAATTGACTGGGTTTTAGATACGTTCATTACGAAATGACTGGGTTTTAGATACGTTCATTACGAATTGACTGGGTTTTAGATACGTTCATTACGAAACGACTGGGTTTTAGATACGTTCATTACGAATTGACTGGGTTTTAGATACGTTCATTACGAATTGACTGGGTTTTAGATACGTTCATTACGAAATGACTGGGTTTTAGATACGTTCATTACGAATTGACTGGGTTTTAGATACGTTCATTACGAATTGACTGGGTTTTAGATACGTTCATTACGAAATGACTGGGTTTTAGATACGTTCATTACGAATTGACTGGGTTTTAGATACGTTCATTACGAATTGACTGGGTTTTAGATACGTTCATTACGATGTGACTGGGTTTTAGATACGTTCATTACGAATTGACTGGGTTTTAGATACGTTCATTACGAAATGACTGGGTTTTAGATACGTTCATTACGAATTGACTGGGTTTTTGATACGTTCATTACGAAATGACTGGGTTTTAGATACGTTCATTACGAATTGACTGGGTTTTAGATACGTTCATTACGAAATGACTGGGTTTTAGATACGTTCATTACGAATTGACTGGGTTTTAGATACGTTCATTACGAAATGACTGGGTTTTAGATACGTTCATTACGAAATGACTGGGTTTTAGATACGTTCATTACGAATTGACTGGGTTTTAGATACGTTCATTACGAATTGACTGGGTTTTAGATACGTTCATTACGAATTGACTGGGTTTTAGATACGTTCATTACGAATTGACTGGGTTTTAGATACGTTCATTACGAATTGACTGGGTTTTAGATACGTTCATTACGAATTGACTGGGTTTTAGATACGTTCATTACGAATTGACTGGGTTTTAGATACGTTCATTACGAAATGACTGGGTTTTAGATACGTTCATTACGAATTGACTGGGTTTTAGATACGTTCATTACGAAATGACTGGGTTTTAGATACGTTCATTACGATGTGACTGGGTTTTAGATACGTTCATTACGAATTGACTGGGTTTTAGATACGTTCATTACGAATTGACTGGGTTTTAGATACGTTCATTACGAATTGACTGGGTTTTAGATACGTTCATTACGAATTGACTGGGTTTTAGATACGTTCATTACGAATTGACTGGGTTTTAGATACGTTCATTACGAATTGACTGGGTTTTAGATACGTTCATTACGAAATGACTGGGTTTTAGATACGTTCATTACGAATTGACTGGGTTTTAGATACGTTCATTACGAAATGACTGGGTTTTAGATACGTTCATTACGAATTGACTGGGTTTTAGATACGTTCATTACGAAATGACTGGGTTTTAGATACGTTCATTACGAATTGACTGGGTTTTAGATACGTTCATTACGATGTGACTGGGTTTTAGATACGTTCATTACGAATTGACTGGGTTTTAGATACGTTCATTACGAAATGACTGGGTTTTAGATATGTTCATTACGATGTGACTGGGTTTTAGATATGTTCATTACGATATGACTGGGTTTTAGATATGTTCATTACGATATGACTGGGTTTTAGATACGTTCATTACGAATTGACTGGGTTTTAGATATGTTCATTACGAATTGACTGGGTTTTAGATACGTTCATTACGATATGACTGGGTTTTAGATATGTTCATTACGATATGACTGGGTTTTAGATATGTTCATTACGATATGACTGGGTTTTAGATATGTTCATTATGATATGACTGGGTTTTAGATATGTTCATTACGAAATGACTGGGTTTTAGATATGTTCATTACGAAATGACTGGGTTTTAGATACGTTCATTACGAATTGACTGGGTTTTAGATATGTTCATTACGATATGACTGGGTTTTAGATACGTTCATTACGAATTGACTGGGTTTTAGATATGTTCATTACGAAATGACTGGGTTTTAGATACGTTCATTACGAATTGACTGGGTTTTAGATACGTTCATTACGAATTGACTGGGTTTTAGATACGTTCATTACGAAATGACTGGGTTTTAGATACGTTCATTACGAATTGACTGGGTTTTAGATACGTTCATTACGAATTGACTGGGTTTTAGATATGTTCACTACGATATGGCTAGATTTTAGATATGTTCATTATGATATGACTGGGTTTTAGATACGTTCATTACGAATTGACTGGGTTTTAGATATGTTCATTACGAAATGACTGGGTTTTAGATACGTTCATTACGAATTGACTGGGTTTTAGATACGTTCATTACGAAATGACTGGGTTTTAGATACGTTCATTACGAATTGACTGGGTTTTAGATACGTTCATTACGAATTGACTGGGTTTTAGATACGTTCATTACGAAATGACTGGGTTTTAGATACGTTCATTACGAATTGACTGGGTTTTAGATACGTTCATTACGAAATGACTGGGTTTTAGATATGTTCATTACGAATTGACTGGGTTTTAGATACGTTCATTACGAAATGACTGGGTTTTAGATATGTTCATTACGATATGACTGGGTTTTAGATATGTTCATTACGATATGACTGGGTTTTAGATATGTTCATTACGAATTGACTGGGTTTTAGATACGTTCATTACGAAATGACTGGGTTTTAGATACGTTCATTACGAAATGACTGGGTTTTAGATATGTTCATTACGATGTGACTGGGTTTTAGATACGTTCATTACGAAATGACTGGGTTTTAGATATGTTCATTACGATGTGACTGGGTTTTAGATATGTTCATTACGATGTGACTGGGTTTTAGATATGTTCACTACGATATGGCTAGATTTTAGATATGTTCATTACGATATGACTGGGTTTTAGATACGTTCATTACGAACTGACTGGGTTTTAGATACGTTCATTACGAAATGACTGGGTTTTAGATACGTTCATTACGAATTGACTGGGTTTTAGATACGTTCATTACGAAATGACTGGGTTTTAGATACGTTCATTACGAATTGACTGGGTTTTAGATATGTTCATTACGATATGACTGGGTTTTAGATATGTTCATTACGAATTGACTGGGTATTAGATACGTTCATTACGAATTGACTGGGTTTTAGATACGTTCATTACGAAATGACTGGGTTTTAGATACGTTCATTACGATATGACTGGGTTTTAGATATGTTCATTACGATGTGACTGGGTTTTAGATATGTTCATTACGATGTGACTGGGTTTTAGATATGTTCATTACGATGTGACTGGGTATTAGATACGTTCATTACGAATTGACTGGGTTTTAGATACGTTCATTACGATGTGACTGGGTTTTAGATACGTTCATTACGAATTGACTGGGTTTTAGATACGTTCATTACGAATTGACCGGGTTTTAGATACGTTCATTACGAAATGACTGGGTTTTAGATACGTTCATTACGAAATGACTGGGTTTTAGATATGTTCATTACGATGTGACTGGGTTTTAGATACGTTCATTACGAAATGACTGGGTTTTAGATACGTTCATTACGAATTGACTGGGTTTTAGATATGTTCATTACGATATGACTGGGTTTTAGATATGTTCATTACGAATTGACTGGGTTTTAGATACGTTCATTACGAAATGACTGGGTTTTAGATACGTTCATTACGAATTGACTGGGTTTTAGATATGTTCATTACGATATGACTGGGTTTTAGATATGTTCATTACGAATTGACTGGGTTTTAGATACGTTCATTACGAAATGACTGGGTTTTAGATACGTTCATTACGAATTGACTGGGTTTTAGATATGTTCATTACGATATGACTGGGTTTTAGATACGTTCATTACGAATTGACTGGGTATTAGATACGTTCATTACGAATTGACTGGGTTTTAGATACGTTCATTACGAAATGACTGGGTTTTAGATACGTTCATTACGATATGACTGGGTTTTAGATATGTTCATTACGATGTGACTGGGTTTTAGATATGTTCATTACGATGTGACTGGGTTTTAGATATGTTCATTACGATGTGACTGGGTATTAGATACGTTCATTACGAATTGACTGGGTTTTAGATACGTTCATTACGATGTGACTGGGTTTTAGATACGTTCATTACGAATTGACTGGGTTTTAGATACGTTCATTACGAATTGACCGGGTTTTAGATACGTTCATTACGAAATGACTGGGTTTTAGATACGTTCATTACGAAATGACTGGGTTTTAGATATGTTCATTACGATGTGACTGGGTTTTAGATACGTTCATTACGATATGACTGGGTTTTAGATATGTTCATTACGAAATGACTGGGTTTCAGATATGTTCATTATGATATGACTGGGTTTTTGATGTTCATTACGATATGACTGGGTTTTAGATATGTTCATTATGATATGACTGGGTTTTAGATATGTTCACTACGATATGGCTAAATTTTAGATATGTTCATTATGATATGACTGGGTTTTAGATATGTTCATTATGATGTGACTGGGGCTTAGATATGTTCATTACGAAATGACTGGGTTTTAGATACGTTCATTACGAATTGACTGGGTTTTAGATACGTTCATTACGAATTGACTGGGTTTTAGATACGTTCATTACGAATTGACTGGGTTTTAGATACGTTCATTACGATATGACTGGGTTTTAGATACGTTCATTACGATGTGACTGGGTTTTAGATACGTTCATTACGAAATGACTGGGTTTTAGATACGTTCATTACGATATGACTGGGTTTTAGATACGTTCATTACGAAATGACTGGGTTTTAGATACGTTCATTACGAAATGACTGGGTTTTAGATACGTTCATTACGAATTGACTGGGTTTTAGATACGTTCATTACGAATTGACTGGGTTTTAGATACGTTCATTACGATGTGACTGGGTTTTAGATATGTTCATTACGAATTGACTGGGTTTTAGATACGTTCATTACGAATTGACTGGGTTTTAGATACGTTCATTACGAATTGACTGGGTTTTAGATACGTTCATTACGAATTGACTGGGTTTTAGATACGTTCATTACGAATTGACTGGGTTTTAGATATGTTCATTACGAATTGACTGGGTTTTAGATACGTTCATTACGAATTGACTGGGTTTTAGATACGTTCATTACGAATTGACTGGGTTTTAGATACGTTCATTACGATGTGACTGGGTTTTAGATATGTTCATTACGAATTGACTGGGTTTTAGATACGTTCATTACGAAATGACTGGGTTTTAGATACGTTCATTACGATATGACTGGGTTTTAGATACGTTCATTACGATATGACTGGGTTTTAGATACGTTCATTACGAATTGACTGGGTTTTAGATACGTTCATTACGAATTGACTGGGTTTTAGATACGTTCATTACGAATTGACTGGGTTTTAGATACGTTCATTACGAATTGACTGGGTTTTAGATACGTTCATTACGAAATGACTGGGTTTTAGATACGTTCATTACGAATTGACTGGGTTTTAGATACGTTCATTACGAATTGACTGGGTTTTAGATACGTTCATTACGAATTGACTGGGTTTTAGATACGTTCATTACGAAATGACTGGGTTTTAGATACGTTCATTACGATATGACTGGGTTTTAGATACGTTCATTACGATATGACTGGGTTTTAGATACGATCATTACGAATTGACTGGGTTTTAGATACGTTCATTACGAATTGACTGGGTTTTAGATACGTTCATTACGAATTGACTGGGTTTTAGATACGTTCATTACGATGTGACTGGGTTTTAGATACGTTCATTACGAATTGACTGGGTTTTAGATACGTTCATTACGAATTGACTGGGTTTTAGATACGTTCATTACGAATTGACTGGGTTTTAGATACGTTCATTACGAAATGACTGGGTTTTAGATACGTTCATTACGATATGACTGGGTTTTAGATACGATCATTACGAAATGACTGGGTTTTAGATACGTTCATTACGAATTGACTGGGTTTTAGATATGTTCATTACGAATTGACTGGGTTTTAGATACGTTCATTACGAATTGACTGGGTTTTAGATACGTTCATTACGAATTGACTGGGTTTTAGATACGTTCATTGCGAATTGACTGGGTTTTAGATACGTTCATTACGAATTGACTGGGTTTTAGATACGTTCATTACGATGTGACTGGGTTTTTGATATGTTCATTACGATGTGACTGGGTTTTTGATATGTTCATTACGATGTGACTGGGTTTTAGATATGTTCATTATGATATGACTGGGTTTTAGATATGTTTATTAGGATATGACTGGGTTTTAGATATGTTCATTACGATATGACTTGGTTTTAGATATGTTCATTACGATGTGACTGGGTTTTAGATATGTTCATTACGATGTGACTGGGTTTTAGATACGTTCATTACGATGTGACTGGTTTTAGATATGTTCATTACGAAATTACTGGGTTTTAGATATGTTCATTACGATATGACTTGGTTTTAGATATGTTCATTACGATGTGACTGGGTTTTAGATATGTTCATTACGATATGACTGGGGTTTAGATATGTTCATTACGATATGATTAGGTTTTAGATATGTTCATTACGATATGTCTGGGTTTTATATATGTTCATTACGATATGACTGGTTTTTATATGTTCATTACGATGTGACTGGGTTTTAGATATGTTCATTATGATATGACTGGGGTTTAGATATGTTCATTGCGATATGACTGGGTTTTAGATATGTTCATTACGATGCGACTGGTTTTTGATATGTTCATTATGATATGACTGGGTTTTTGATATGTTCATTATGATATGACTGGGTTTTAGATATGTTCATTACGATATGACTGGGTTTTAGATATGTTCATTAGGATATGACTGGGTTTTAGATATGTTCATTACGATATGACTGGGTTTTAGATATATTTATTACGATATGACTGGGTTTTAGATATTTATACAATTATATTTATACAATTTATACAATTTATACTATTAGTGATATTAAAACTGCATATTTTCATCAGAGTAATTCGTTGCAATCAACTTGTCTGGGGAAAATAATAGAATGTGCATTTTATAGGTAGATGCCTCATCGTCGAAACCAGTTATGAGGTGAAAACAGACGAAAATGTATAAAAGACATATACGCAAATAAATGGAAATAAACAAAAGATAAAATATAGACGAAATTAACTATGAGACGAAAATAGACGAAAAGATACGAAAGAAAAGTTAGAACCTAAAAAGAAAAGAAAAGAACCTAAAAAGTAAAGAAAATAACCTATCAAGTAAAGAAAAGAATCTAAAAAGTAAAGAAAAAAAACTAAAAAGAAAAGAAAAGAACCTAAAAAGAAAAGAAAAGAACCTAAAAAGAAAAGAAAAGAACCTTAAATGTAAAGAAAAGAACCTAAAAAGTAAAGAAAAGAACCTAAAAGAAAAGAAAAAAACTAAAAAGTAAAGAAAAGAACCTAAAAAGTAAATAAAAGAACCTAAAAAGAAAAGAAAAGAACCTAAAAAGAAAAGAAAAGAACCTAAAAAGTAAATAAAAGAACCTAAACAAGAAAAGAAAAAAGAACCTAAAAAGAAACGAAAAGAGCCTAAAACGACCTTCCCTTGGCAGGTCTCCGCCGCGTTCGCCCAGCGGGAGGTCATCCTAACAGCAGGTGCCTTGGCGTCGCCGAAGCTGCTTATGGTGTCAGGTGTCGGTCCCGCTCGCCACCTCGCTCGCCACAACGTTAGTCCAACAGATATGATTAATTAAATCCGCTTGTGTGTTTGTTTGTTAGTGTGGTGCCCTGTCTGCCTCTCTCTGTCCATTCGTATGTCTGTCTGCCTGCTTCTCTGGCTGTTTGTGTTTGTCTGTCTGCTTCTCTGGCTGTTTGTGTTTGTCTGTCTGCTTCTCTGGCTGTTTGTTTTTGTCTGTCTGCTTCTCTGGCTGTTTGTGTTTGTCTGTCTGCTTCTCTGGCTGTTTGTGTTTGTCTGTCTGCTTCTCTGGCTGTTTGTGTTTGTCTGTCTGCTTCTCTGGCTGTTTGTGTTTGTCTGTCTGCTTCTCTGGCTGTTTGTGTTTGTCTGTGTATCTGCTTCTCTCTTTGTCGTTTTGTTTGTCAGCTTCTCTCTCTCTTTGTTTGTTTGTCTCTCTCTCTTTCTGATTTTCTGCCTGTCCGTGTTTGCCTTTTTATCACTGACTTTCCTTTCTTCATCAACATACGAGGATAATCTGAATGGTTATCAAATTTCCCATATGCATCTGTGCTTCAGCGATATCATGAACATTTTCATATTCATTATTTGTCCCATTCGAAGTTTATTTTGAATACATCATAGACACGACACCTGAACTTTTTATTTGAACATTTGTATTACTTGAAAAAAAAACATAACATTAGAGCCAAAATACGAGATTAAAAAAGCACATGCAAAACTCACACTATATTTATTCCTGGGCAACATCTTGCATACTTTCCCCCAAAACAAAGTCCACAAAGAAAGCAATCCTTCAGGTGGAAGTGATAGCAGAC
>NC_091571.1:5915063-5917563 GCF_042767895.1 Penaeus vannamei | reverse complement strand
AATTTCTCAAACTAGTCAACAATAACTAAACTATGAATCACTTATCAGTATCTTCAAAGGTAAATACCACCGTCATCCGGAAGCTGGGCTGAGGGGCAACTTCTAGAGAATTCCCTGATTTCAATAATTATGAACAATCATACAAATCAAGTACTTTAAGTCCTGCCGGTAAGTGTTCAGTCAATCATAATAAGCACGTGGATATGGCAGTTACAGCTTGGTTTTCAAGGTTGATTTATTCAGATTTAAAGGTGGAAGTCATCAGAAAACAGTAAGAAACTATATGAACCTTAAGAAAATAATGCGATAAGTAAAGCTTGGAATAACTCGATTAACAAATATTACTTTATCTTATGCTAAGCCTACATTATTCTTTTTCAATTTGCGGATGATTTGACTAATATACATGTATGTATGTTTGTAAGATGGATATATATTTGTACAGTTTTCATGATGTATTTAATAAAACGTTTTTGTAAGATGAATATTCAGTGACTAATGATACTGATATATTAGGCAAAATATGATTGTCATCAGTTTTGCTATTATTGCCATTGTCCTAAAATATCTTAATCCATGTTACTTATAGTTTTGATTATTGTTCCTCCTACCAACGAATTCTGTACTCATTTTTGTACATACTGATAGTGAGTTAAACATATGGATTTTAATGCAAATAAGAACTGCAATGATCTAATAACATTGATATTTCGTACATTTGTGCGATGGTGTATTACCTACCGCTGTCTCTCAATCTCAACTGAACTTAAGCTAAAAGTTTCTTTACATGTTATATTCAATCGCAGGCGGAAAACTAGAGTGTGAACTGACATAATTATGAGAGGTATTAGACATACGAGTAAATAAATAGATAAATAAATGAATCAGTTGATGCATGAGCAAACGTACATGTATATTATGAGTGTTTAGTTCCAATGCCATGCTGACATTTCATTTATTTACCCTTAATAACTGATTAGGCTGTTGCGGTTATTAAAAGAGAGTGATAGATGTTTACTTTATTTCTACACTGTTAATCTCATTATGGTTATCCAATGTAATGCCAATTACAGTCAAATTGTTCATATCGTCAATTAGGATGGTAATATGGGTTTCGTCAGCTGCTTCGCCAATTCGTGGGCCTGATCTAGTTTTGGATTAGAAGTTCAGAGCAATTTTACTCTTCAGCAATGGACTGACCACGGCGCAAGTTAGAGAACTCCTCGACTTCGATATCGGCAGACTGAGTCTTGCGCAGTGGAGCCTTGACGGAGGCAGGGTCGGGGTGCACCAGCTTGAAGGGAAGGTCGGCAGTCAGGTCGCCGGCAATGGCGCCGCAGTTGAGCTTGACGCGGACAGAGTAAGACACGATGATGCCCAAGGCGTCGTTGACGTTCTTACCTTCTGCCACCAAGGTAGACGATGCCAAGTTGGCGTCCTGGTCCTTGACTTGACCGTCGAGGGCGATGCCGAAGCGTCGCTTGTTGACGGAGGCAACAGGGTTGAGGGAGAAGGTCCTGGTGAGGTTGCATCCTGGGGTGATGGGACATCCTTCGCGAGACTCGAGTGAAGCCACAACTCGGCTGAAGTGAGTGTTGGTCATGGTGACCTCCACGTGCTGCACAACCTCAGCCTTCATGTTCTTCACGGTCTTCTTGGACACGTTGTTGACGGAAAGCTTTGCCTCGATGGGCTGTCCATGGAAGTAGACATCCTGAGGCAGAGTGACCTCGAGGTTGAGCCTTCCTGGGGAAAGAGTGAAGCCCTTGCTGACCAGGGTCTGTGGCTGACGGTTGCTGGATCCAGGACAGGCGTACTGGACCTTTCGGACAGCAAATCCGACGGAGTTCCGCTTGTGAGGACGTTCCTCCTTGCGGTCAGCAACGTACAGCCTGAGATCGTAGATCACACCAAGAGGCTGGGTCTGTTTTGGATAGGAAATTTGATAATCATATGATTCCAACAATTTTATCGATTTAATAGCCAATGTTATTTCAGAAGACGAGAATGTCTTTCGATATTTTCAGTAAAAGCAGAAAAAACATGAGCATAAAAGTTATAGGTATACGTACAGAACCCTCACTCCCGCCGTCGAGGGAGACGGAACAGGGGGCGTTCTCCGGAAGGTTGACGCTGATGGGGTAGGCGTTGGCACCCAGCTTCTTGATGAGTCGTTCTTGGGCGTCGGTCATTTTCACATCTTCAGCATGGGGAGCGACCTCGGTGTTGACGAGTTCGAGCTCCTTGCTGAAGTGAAGTCCCATGACCTCATCCTCCTCGCGGCCGTAGCGGTAGGTGACCGCCACGCGCGCGAAGACCCTCCTTCCACGCAGGTAGTCATGGTCCACGACAACCACACCGTCCACGGGGGAGGTGTGGCTGACGTGGTCCACGAAGTCCCGCCGACTTAGATACGCGGTGACCTTACCTAGATTGGAAAATTATGATTATTACTTTGTTACATCTTTATAGACAGTCACAATGACACAAGTTATTACAC
>NC_091571.1:5905063-5910063 GCF_042767895.1 Penaeus vannamei | reverse complement strand
TTCTAACTGCAATTTCCCTTCCGATTAAACTGGTGCTTGAAAGTCCAATTAGATAATAATGATTGGCTGATCCCCGAGCATCCTGTAGTTCCTGCTTGACTTAGTCCTCAGCAATGGACTGACCACGGCGCAAGTTAGTGAATTCCTCCATTTCGATATCGGCAGACTGAGTCTTGCGCAGTGGAGCCTTGACGGAGGCAGGGTCGGGGTGCACCAGCTTGAAGGGAAGGTCGGCAGTCAGGTCGCCGGCAATGGCGCCGCAGTTGAGCTTGACGCGGACAGAATACGACACGATGATGCCCAAGGCGTCGTTGACGTTCTTACCTTCTGCCACCAAGGTAGACGATGCCAAGTTGGCGTCCTGGTCCTTGACTTGACCGTCGAGGGCGATGCCGAAGCGTCGCTTGTTGACGGAGGCAACAGGGTTGAGGGAGAAGGTCTTGGTGAGGTTGCATCCTGGGGTGATGGGACATCCTTCGCGAGACTCGAGTGAAGCCACAACTCGGCTGAAGTGAGTGTTGGTCATGGTGACCTCCACGTGCTGCACAACCTCAGCCTTCATGTTCTTCACGGTCTTCTTGGACACGTTGTTGACGGAAAGCGTTGCCTCGATGGGCTGTCCATGGAAGTAGACATCCTGAGGCAGAGTGACCTCGAGGTTGAGCCTTCCTGGGGAAAGAGTGAAGCCCTTGCTGACCAGGGTCTGTGGCTGACGGTTGCTGGATCCAGGGCAGGCGTACTGGACCTTTCGGACAGCAAAGCCGACGGAGTTCCGCTTGTGAGGACGTTCCTCCTTGCGGTCAGCAACGTATAGCCTGAGATCGTAGATCACACCAAGAGGCTGGGTCTGTTTCAAAGAAATGGGAAACCCGGTAATCATATAATTACTACATTTTTTTTCTGTAAGTAATCATTAGCTATAGAGCAGTTTGAGTAGTTGCTGATATTTTGAAATTTTTGCTAATATTAGAAGGATCTTTGGAAAGCATGCAAGTAAAGGACAGAATACGTACAGAACCCTCACTCCCGCCGTCGAGGGAGACGGAACAGGGGGCGTTCTCCGGAAGGTTGACGCTGATGGGGTAGGCGTTGGCACCCAGCTTCTTGATGAGTCGTTCTTGGGCGTCGGTCATTTGGACGTCTCCAGCATGGGGAGCGACCTCGGTGTTGACGAGCTCGAGCTCCTTGCTGAAGTGAAGTCCCATGACCTCATCCTCCTCGCGGCCGTAGCGGTAGGTGACCGCCACGCGCGCGAAGACCCTCCTTCCACGCAGGTAGTCATGGTCCACGACAACCACACCGTCCACGGGGGAGGTGTGGCTGACGTGGTCCACGAAGTCCCGCCGACTTAGATACGCGGTGACCTTACCTGGGGAAAAGAAACAGGATCATTGTTCCATTGTCACATTTGTTATAGACATTTACAAAGCTGCTTGTCACTGTATATACAAAAAGACATGAGTGGCATTAGTATTACCATTAGGTGAAGTCTTTTTGAAGACCTTAACAGCGTTGACCATTAAAATGGTTGTTGGTAGACTCGGAGGAGTGTGTGAAGTCCCGAAGGCTGTCGGAGAGAAGCTGATGCCGAGCAGCGTCGGAGGTCGGTTCTTATACGGCCATGCAGGCGTAATGGGATTAGTAGTAGTCATACACTTCCTGGGACTTGAACGTTTTTTCTTTTGTATTTTTTTACCATGACATTCTTCTTAAATAAAAGAAATGCTTCATTATTACGCATGCAACCTGAATTATTAAATTTTCATTGATACGAAAGGTCATCACTTAGCCATCCGGCATAATTAGAAAGTGGTACATTATATCTCGGACAACACAGACGAATGGATAACATCAAAACTCTTTTCAGTATTTCAGATACCGAAACAGATGGGACAGTTCCTTGATAACCAAGGCCAAATCCTTGATTTTATGCCCTATATACTCACGTATAAGGCCTAATACTGAGGAATATTATGAGAAAGGAAAATACTTTGAATATGTAAACACAGAAGAAACGTGAAATAAGCACTTTATTCGATTTAAATATAAATTTCAAAATCCCTTTCTCATTTTCCTCTCTGATTAGATCCCTTCCCGCCCCTTCTCTAAATGCCAGGGGCCACCACCCATCCTACCCCCTCTCCATGTCACTGAAGTGGGGTCATCTTCATAGACTGCCACAGGAGAGAAATATAGTGTATCCTTATCACAACCTTCTGATAAGAATGAGCATAAGTTTTCCGCAGAATTAGTGAGTTTAGAATTTTAAGGATGAAGTTTGCGGTATATATATTTTTACTCTGAAGTTAATCTGAATTATTTTACGGCAAATAATAAGCTTTGATATTTGATAACTGATACTGAGGTACGTAGATTGATATTCTTTTTTAACGATAGTCACACACGTCATAGGTATAGCTTTCTACAGAGATTTAAACCAGTCAGAGAAAGGAAAATTCAATTCTGTAGATTTAAGACAAATATATTAATTCATTACATTTTGGACAATATACACAGAAATATACTTCGTACATGTGATATATATATGAATATATACCACATTTGAATATTTTCAATGCATAGATGCATACAGATATAGATTTAGCCACCATTAACTAATTACATATATGCATATATATATATACATATATATATATATATATATATATATATATATATATATATATATATATATATAATATTTGTGTATATATAAGTATATATATATATATATATATATATATATATATATATATATATATATCATATTTGCATATATATATATGTATATGCATATATATATACTTATATATAAGTGTGTGTGAGTCTATATGTGTATATATATATATACAAATATATAAATTTAAGTATAAAATATGTTTTTCATTCATGGTAAGTTAACCATTGCAGATGCATTTCTTCGATGTATTATGGAGGAATTATCTAATGATTTGGATAACAGCTTGCACACAAAAATGTTGGTAATACGAGTACACAGAGTGTGTATTAATAAAAAAAAAACTACATTAATCTGCATATATATCTTGTACTTTTATGAATCAAGATTTGTATTTTTCTTACATCACCTTGAAACAAACACCATTGAAAATATATGAACAGAACGAAACGTTAAGCCAGGAGTTAATAATCAAACGGTAAAATAATTAAATCATGTATCTATTAAAAAGAAAAAAAAAGTTATTTCGAATTTTATAAACGACGCGTTTCAAAAAAAACATGTTTACTCCGTGAAAAAAGGTGAATGAACGTAATTGTAGGACAAAGAACGTACCTAACATGCTTGCAGGACTGAGAAATGAATAATAATACAAGGTTATTCAAGCACTAACTTCATTAGGAGATACAGTGCATAACAGTGCTGTTCAAATTGTTGTATTCAGTGTATAAAGAATGAATGAAAATACAAACGTAATGAAAGAATACTCTAACTTCGTAGTGTACGCACTCGTCTAATGCGAATGCGTTCAAGGAGATTGAGAGATACATTGTATACAAAAGTTTATTGAAAAAAATGTGCATTGTATTTTCCTGCGGGAAAACGTCAGTGTCTGCCAAAATGCTGTGCACATCATGGAAAAGAGTTGTATCGTTATGTTGAATTAATATTTTTTGCCAGGCAGTTTCAATGTGGTGTGAAAATTATTTCACAAAAGCGGAAATGTATTTATGTTTCGTATATATTTCCACGATTATGTACCCGTCACATGCATACATAAATATGTATACAGACACGGGTGCGTATATGGATCTATATGTATTCATCTATCCATATCCATCTATCTATATATTCATATACATATATTCAGTACACACAGACACACACTTATATCTGTGTGCATATATATATATATATATATATATATATATATATATATATATATATATATATGTATATATATATATATATATATATATATATATATATATATATATATATATATATATATATATATATATACGTACATACACAAACACTCGTGGATATACGTACATATGTATGTTTACATATTATCATGTATTTCCATATATATATACATAAGTATACATATACACAAGCATGTATTTGCGTATATGCTTATATTAAACTTTTATTAATGAGCAAGGTGCGAGATACATCACACATTTATTTAGAATTTTATTGCAGTTTCAATAGAAAATGGGACTATCACAGTCCAAGAAAATATAGATACTCAAGAAATGATGGCATTTTTTAACTTATATTGGTATGTTTAATATTTACTTAACAACATCAACATTTAAAACATAATTGCGCGGTAACTGCAATTTCCCTTCCGATTAAACTGGTGCTTGAAAGTCGAATTCGATGAAAATTATTGGCTGATCCCCGAGCATCCTGCAGTTCCTGCTTGACTTAGTCCTCAGCAATGGACTGACCACGGCGCAAGTTTGTGAA
Organism: Penaeus vannamei; assembly: GCF_042767895.1. Taxonomy (NCBI): domain Eukaryota; kingdom Metazoa; phylum Arthropoda; class Malacostraca; order Decapoda; family Penaeidae; genus Penaeus; species Penaeus vannamei. Next base: position 5,905,628 of record NC_091571.1, on the reverse strand, counting down.
TTCCTCCACTTCGATATCGGCAGACTGAGTCTTGCGCAGTGGAGCCTTGACGGAGGCAGGGTCGGGGTGCACCAGCTTGAAGGGAAGGTCGGCAGTCAGGTCGCCGGCAATGGCGCCGCAGTTGAGCTTGACGCGGACAGAATACGACACGATGATGCCCAAGGCGTCGTTGACGTTCTTACCTTCTGCCACCAAGGTAGACGATGCCAAGTTGGCGTCCTGGTCCTTGACTTGACCGTCGAGGGCGATGCCGAAGCGTCGCTTGTTGACGGAGGCAACAGGGTTGAGGGAGAAGGTCTTGGTGAGGTTGCATCCTGGGGTGATGGGACATCCTTCGCGAGACTCGAGTGAAGCCACAACTCGGCTGAAGTGAGTGTTGGTCATGGTGACCTCCACGTGCTGCACAACCTCAGCCTTCATGTTCTTCACGGTCTTCTTGGACACGTTGTTGACGGAAAGCGTTGCTTCGATGGGCTGTCCATGGAAGTAGACATCCTGAGGCAGAGTGACCTCGAGGTTGAGCCTTCCTGGGGAAAGAGTGAAGCTCTTGCTGACCAGGGTCTGT
>NC_091571.1:5895063-5900063 GCF_042767895.1 Penaeus vannamei | reverse complement strand
TTGGCGTCCTGGTCCTTGACTTGACCGTCGAGGGCGATGCCGAAGCGTCGCTTGTTGACGGAGGCAACAGGGTTGAGGGAGAAGGTCTTGGTGAGGTTGCATCCTGGGGTGATGGGACATCCTTCGCGAGACTCGAGTGAAGCCACAACTCGGCTGAAGTGAGTGTTGGTCATGGTGACCTCCACGTGCTGCACAACCTCAGCCTTCATGTTCTTCACGGTCTTCTTGGACACGTTGTTGACGGAAAGCGTTGCCTCGATGGGCTTTCCATGGAAGTAGACATCCTGAGGCAGAGTGACCTCGAGGTTGAGCCTTCCTGGGGAAAGAGTGAAGCCCTTGCTGACCAGGGTCTGTGGCTGACGGTTGCTGGATCCAGGACAGGCGTACTGGACCTTTCGGACAGCAAAGCCGACGGAGTTCCGCTTGTGAGGACGTTCCTCCTTGCTGTCAGCAACGTACAGCCTGAGATCGTAGATCACACCAAGAGGCTGGGTCTGTTTCGGATAGGAAATTTGATAATCATATGATTCCAACAACAATTTTATCGATTTAACAGCCAATGTTATTTGAGAAGACGAGAATGTCTTTCGATATTTTCAGTAAAAGCAGAAAAAACATGAGCATAAAAATGATAGGTATACGTACAGAACCCTCACTCCCGCCGTCGAGGGAGACGGAACAGGGGGCGTTCTCCGGAAGCTTGACGCTGATGGGGTAGGCGTTGGCACCCAGCTTCTTGATGAGTCGTTCTTGGGCGTCGGTCATTTGGACGTCTCCAGCATGGGGAGCGACCTCGGTGTTGACGAGCTCGAGCTCCTTGCTGAAGTGAAGTCCCATGACCTCATCCTCCTCGCGCCCGTAGCGGTAGGTGACCGCCACGCGCGCGAAGACCCTCCTTCCACGCAGGTAGTCATGGTCCACGACAACCACACCGTCCACGGGGGAGGTGTGGCTGACGTGGTCCACGAAGTCCCGCCGACTTAGATACGCGGTGACCTTACCTGGGGAAAAGAAATGGGAAATTTTTTCCATTGTCACATTTGTTATAGACATTAACAAAGATGCATGCTATTAAGCACAAAAAGACATGAGTGGTCTTAGTATTACCATTAGGTGAAGTCTTTTTGAAGACCTTAACAGCGTTGACCATTAAAATGGTTGTTGGTAGACTCGGAAGAGTGTGTGAAGTCCCGAAGATTGTCGGAGAGAAGCTGATGCCGAGCAGCGTTGGAGGCCGGTTCTTATACGGCCATGCAGGCGTAATAGGATTAGTAGTCAGACGGCGACACTTCCTGGGAGTTGGGTGTTTTTGTTTTCTATTTCTGACCATGCCATTTGTTAAATAAAGGAAATGTTTAATTACTAAGTATGCAACCTGAATCCTGGGATTTGCAATTGTATTAATAGGGTCACTTAGCCCTTCGACATATTTAGAAATTGGTGCATTATATCCCGGACAACATTACAACTTAATGGATAACGCGATCTTTTTCGGTATGTCACGTGCCGAAATAGGTGGGGTCTTTTTCTTAAAGTATCCTTATCTCATGCTTTTGATAACAATTAGTACAAACTTGTCACACAGAATGAGCAAATTAACAATAACCCGAAGGATGAAGTTTGCCGTATATTCATTTTTTATTCAATCACTAACTTGCTTAAGACACAATATGTCATTGCGATATTTAAGATGCATGCATCATTTCAAGAGTGTAAGAAAACGAAAAATTAACTAATTTCGTATTGTACTTACTAGTCAACATTTATGTCTTTTTAAGGAGAGAAATATTGTATACAGAGGTTTACTGAAAGTTTTTGTATAAAGTATGTTCTTGAGCGAAAATATCGAATTGAGATGAGTCTTATATCGTTATGTTATATTGGTGTATTGCCATTCATTCTGGCATATTTTGTGCAAAATACGCAATGCAAACATAAATTTGTTAGTCTGTCATAATTTTACATAGTTTTACAATAGTGAGTGCATGTCACACACACACCCACCCACCCACCCACCCACCCACACACACACACACACACACACACACACACACACACACACATACTCACACACACACACACACACACACATATATATATATATATATATATATATATATATATATATATATATGCACACACACATACCAATATATATATATATATATATATATATATATATATATATATATATATATATATATATATATATATATATGCACACACACATACCAATATATATATATATATATATATATATATATATATATATATATATATATATATATATATATATATATATATATATGCACACACACATGCCAATATATATATATATATATATATATATATATATATATATATATGTATATGTATATATATATGTATATGTATATATATATATATATATATATATATATATATATATATATATATATATATATATATATATACATATATATGCACAAACACACACACAGACAAACATATATATGTATATATATATATATATATATATATATATATATATATATATATATATATATATATACATATATGTGTGTATATGTATATATATACATATATATTAATGCATATATATAAATGCATATATATATATATATATATATATATATATATATATATATATATATATATATATATATATAAATGTTTATATATATATATATATATATATATATATATATATATATATATATATATATATATATATGTGTGTGTGTGTGTGTGTGTGTGTGTGTGTGTGTGTGTTCATGTGTGCATACATATATCTAAAAATATGCATGCACACACACACATATATCACATATATACATGTGCATGTATATGTCTACATCTATACGTATATTTAATTTTCATGTTTACTTCTGTAATAGACAAGGTGCGAAAGACATCACACATTTATTTCAAATTTTATTGCAGTTTCAATAGAAAATAGGATTATCACAGAAAAGTGTCCTTGAAAATATAAATGTTCAATAAATGATGCTCGTATGCTAAATAGAAGACAACATGACGTGTCAATGATAATATTGTACGATGTAAAGGCCTATTACCGTGCGATTTTATAACTGCAATTTCCCTTCCGATTAAACTGGTGCTTGAAAGTCCTATTAGATAATAATGATTGGCTGATCCCCGAGCATCCTGTAGTTCCTGCTTGACTTAGTCCTCAGCAATGGACTGACCACGGCGCAAGTTAGTGAATTCCTCCACTTCGATATCGGCAGACTGAGTCTTGCGCAGTGGAGCCTTGACGGAGGCAGGGTCGGGGTGCACCAGCTTGAAGGGAAGGTCGGCAGTCAGGTCGCCGGCAATGGCGCCGCAGTTGAGCTTGACGCGGACAGAGTAAGACACGATGATGCCCAAGGCGTCGTTGACGTTCTTACCTTCTGCCACCAAGGTAGACGATGCCAAGTTGGCGTCCTGGTCCTTGACTTGACCGTCGAGGGCGATGCCGAAGCGTCGCTTGTTGACGGAGGCAACAGGGTTGAGGGAGAAGGTCTTGGTGAGGTTGCATCCTGGGGTGATGGGACATCCTTCGCGAGACTCGAGTGAAGCCACAACTCGGCTGAAGTGAGTGTTGGTCATGGTGACCTCCACGTGCTGCACAACCTCAGCCTTCATGTTCTTCACGGTCTTCTTGGACACGTTGTTGACGGAAAGCGTTGCCTCGATGGGCTGTCCATGGAAGTAGACATCCTGAGGCAGAGTGACCTCGAGGTTGAGCCTTCCTGGGGAAAGAGTGAAGCTCTTGCTGACCAGGGTCTGTGGCTGACGGTTGCTGGATCCAGGACAGGCGTACTGGACCTTTCGGACAGCAAAGCCGACGGAGTTCCGCTTGTGAGGACGTTCCTCCTTGCGGTCAGCAACGTACAGCCTGAGATCGTAGATCACACCAAGAGGCTGGGTCTGTTTCGGATAGGAAATTTGATAATATGATTCTAACAATTTTATCGACTTAACAGCCAATGTTATTTCAGAAGATGAGAATGTCTTTCGATATTTTCAGTAAAAGCAGAAAGAACATGAGCATAAAAATTATAGGTATACGTACAGAACCCTCACTCCCGCCGTCGAGGGAGACGGAACAGGGGGCGTTCTCCGGAAGGTTGACGCTGATGGGGTAGGCGTTGGCACCCAGCTTCTTGATGAGTCGTTCTTGGGCGTCGGTCATTTGGACGTCTCCAGCATGGGGAGCGACCTCGGTGTTGACGAGCTCGAGCTCCTTGCTGAAGTGAAGTCCCATGACCTCATCCTCCTCGCGGCCGTAGCGGTAGGTGACCGCCACGCGCGCGAAGACCCTCCTTCCACGCAGGTAGTCAAGGTCCACGACAACCACACCGTCCACGGGGGAGGTGTGGCTGACGTGGTCCACGAAGTCCCGCCGACTTAGATACGCAGTGACTTTACCTGGTGAAAAGAAACAGGATCATTGTTCCATTGCCACATTTGATATAGACATTTACAAAGCTGCTTGCCATTAAGCACAAAAGACATGAGTGGTCTTAGTATTACCATTAGGTGAAGTCTTTTTGAAGACCTTAACAGCGTTGACCATTAAAATGGTTGTTGGTAGACTCGGAGGAGTGTGTGAAGTCCCGAAGATTGTCGGAGAGAAGCTGATGCCGAGCAGCGTTGGAGGCCGGTTCTTATACGGCCATGCAGGCGTAATGGGATTAGTAGTAGTCACACGGCGACACTTCCTGGGACTCAGGTGTTTTTGTTTTCTACATTTTTTTTTAAATAAAAGAAATGCTTCATTTCGAAATATGCAACCTGGATCATAGGATTTCCGGTGATGTCAAAGATAATCAGTTAGGCCTTATATTATATCATTACTGCATTACAACTTAATGGATACCGCGATAAGTCTTTTCGGTGCCGAAATAGGTGTCATCTTCATGAAGTATCCTTAGCACAAGCTTTTAATAACAATTAGTTCAAGCTTGTCACACAGAATGAGCAAATTAACAATA
>NC_091571.1:5880063-5882563 GCF_042767895.1 Penaeus vannamei | reverse complement strand
TTACAACTTGCACTCGGAAAAGGATGAATGTTCTAACATGATTATATTAATGATAGGAAAAGAAATGAAAAATATAAAACCGTTAAATATTGGATTTTTGGCCAATTCCTTTTTCCTTCCCATAGTAACATTTACACGTTGATTGTCATTTAACCTAAATGTCTGTTCATCCGAAGAGCAAAACCATATGTTCCATATTTATATATTCATTTGTTCTTCCTTGTTAAGTCATGAAAGGATTGTATAACATAAATTATTATATTTCACGTACCTTATAAAACATCGGTTGACAATCCCGCTACTTTCACGTCCGTCAGTTAACTGCCGCCGTGGATATGCCTAAATTGTTATGGAAAAGGAAGGAAATGATGTGAGACAATAATATCAGATGTCACAGCATGGGTATTTAATATTTTAAAGATCTATACATTTTTGAGTATATATAGGCCTTTGTATATTTTTATAGGTCTATATCTTTGAAAGGTCTATATATTTTGGTCGGTGTCATTACGTTTTCCCGCTTTTTAACTTTGTCTTTGTGAGAAAATATCAACAGTTTCCTTCCAAAATGTTGACGGCACTCAATTATTGTCTAACTGACATGTAACCTGCATGTTACAAAGATGTTCATAACTGAATTAGAAGAACAGACATGTGTGGATAGTATTTTTTTGTCCTTCGGACGAACGAACTACCAAGGGAAAACAACAATCAGTACCAAAATGATACATAAAAGGAAAGGCAAGTATAACCAACGGACTGTTTTATCAAACATGTACATTATGCTTTAAAAAAAGATCGGAGTATTATCCTTTAGGAAATGTAAGCTGTATTCATTACAGCATAGGAAATTAAGAAAAGGAATGTATTTTTTTCATATATTTTCTTATGTATTTAATTTTGAATATTAAAATATGACAAAGTTTGCTTAGATTTTTTACATTGCTTATTTAACAGGGCTTATATTCGAATGCCCAAGTGTTACCACTCGATAACTTCGGGATGGCCGCGAATTTACTCAGCTGTACATCCCAGCCGGGAACTTTGAAGACAAAAAGCAAATGCTGCGGAACAAGCTGTTGTTCTTCAGCTCCAAGGAGAGGAAGCGAGAAGCGCATTTACCCTTACCTAGATGGTACGTAGACATTAGATTAATTCTGACTAGATCACATGTACAGCTGAATAAATAGGGCTACCGATGTTTGAAAAGAAAGGTTTTGTTGACAGCTGGTAGTCCTTACACTTTTATCATGAACTTATCTTCATCGGAGAGGATAACTCTTTGGAGTAAGGGATCATTGAAGTGGCTTGTTATGGTTAGATGATAATGAAATATCAACAAAATCGCACTTTTCAGTAGTTTACATGCTTGAGTAGGTTGCATGTGCCTTAAAATGCTTGTGGATGGTAGCCCATTGCATACATATTGCTGAGGAAAGTTCGTGTTGTGGGATCTAGAAAACAGCAGTTGTAAGGTTTATGGTCAAATAAGTCAAGGGATTGTTCCCTGCAATACCTTTTCAGTTTCATGAAGTTACTTTGTTTTAAAATGCTATTGTATTTTTAAAATATGCGTCGGCTTTCGGGCAGTGAAGAGCAGACGTCAATAGGTAGATCTTATCATGTTATCATAAAATCCTATCCTTGATTGACCTGGAATTGGTTTAACACTGACCAAGTCTTCAATGCTATGGCAGTAATCAACTTATGCAAACATCCAAGTGAGAAATAGAGCTCTTTCGTTGATAATGCTGTAACTTCTTTGGGAAGGATGCAAGATAGCCATGCCTTTTTTCATTACTTTTATTTTCACAAATGGAACGTAAAAACACTTTTACTATCCAAGATCATAGATACATTGGAAATCATTTAGCTAATGTTACTGTAGTTCCTTTATCTTATGCTACCAGTAAAATTGTACGATGAACAATTTTAATTATTTTATGCAGATTTATAACTCCAATTTCCCAGGTGCTGCAATTATGCTTGAATCTTGAATTCGAGAACTATTGTTGCCTGATCTCCGAGTATCCTCTGGGTCCTGCTGAACTTACTCCTCAGCAATGGACTGACCACGGCGCAGGCGAGAAAATTCCTCGAATTCAATGTCAGTTGACTGAGCCTTGCGCAGTGGAGCCTTGACAGAGGCAGGGTTGGGGTGCACCAGCTTGAAGGGAAGGTCGGCAGTCAGGTCACCGCCAATGGCGCCGCAGTTCAGCTTCACACGGAGAGAGTAGGACACGATAATGCCCAAGGCGTCGTTGACGTTCTTACCTTCTGCCACCAAGGTGGAGGATGCCAAGTTGGCGTCCTGGTCCTTGACTTGACCGTCGAGGGCGATGCCGAAGCGTCGCTTGTTGACGGAGGCAACAGGGTTGAGGGAGAAGGTCTTGGTGAGGTTGCATCCTGGGGTGATGGGACATCCTTCGCGAGACTCGAGTGAAGCCACAACTCGGCTGAAGTGAGTGTTGGTCATGGTGACCTCCACGTGCTGCACAAC
>NC_091571.1:5852563-5857563 GCF_042767895.1 Penaeus vannamei | reverse complement strand
TTACTCATCCCATGTATTGTTTGTTTCATCATCTTTATTTTCTCTAAAATGAATGTTGTATAATAATGATAAGTATAATAGCGATCAAAAATTAAATTGTGTTAGTGTCGGGACGTCCTTCCAAAATGATGTTTAATTGGATTAACCTAGAAGATAATCTTCAGCTAAGTGCTATGAGGTGATGCGTGAAGATCCTTATTTGGCGTCTTGACAGTCATTTCACTCGTCTTGAGAATTCTTGTTTTATCTTATCTTATTTCTTTGTTTATTTGATTCGTCCATTACTTCCTTCGCTAATTTTACAAGGAGGTGAAGTCGGCCGTGGCAATACGAAGAATTCTCGAACTCGTTGTATTTGGTCCTTATAAAAGTCTCCCCCTCGGATCCCATTTTCTTTGTCTTTATTTTTACGGTGCTCTAAAACTGGCCTACATCGCGCGCCGAGTTCAACAACACAAGAGATAAGGTTATGCGGTATGTGTCACGGCCTTCGCCAACGAGGAAGCAACTGCTAATCGGATAAAAGCAAGCTGGCAGGAAAGCTGGCCGGTATATAAAGCGAGTCAGCAGCCACGTCTTTCACATCAGCTTCGCACGGAAAATATTCTCCAATCTTCCACTAAGCCACTCCCATGGTTAACGCCGTCAAAGTTTTCAAGAAGACTGCGCCTAATGGTAAGTTTACATCGCTGTTTAATGATGATAACTGATATGATAGTGATAATGGTGATGATGGTGATAATACTGATGATATAGATTATAAAGCTAATGGTAAAGTGATAATGATGATATAGATTATAAAGCTAATGATAACGATGATAAAAATGATGATATAGATTATAAAAATAATGGTATTGATAATGATGATAATACTTATGATACAGATTATAATGATAATGGTGATAGAAGTGACAATACTAATGATATAGATTGTAAAGCTAATGATAGGGATGATAATAATAATTATATAGATTACAAAGATAATGAGAGTGATAATGATGATAATACCTATGATACTGATTAAAATGATAATGATAGTGATAATGGTGATATAAGTGATAATACTAATGGTAAAGATTATAATAGTGATAATGATAATGCTGATAATACTAGTGATATAGATTATAATGATTGTGATGGTGATAATGTTGATAATGACGATTATATCGATTATAATGATAATGATCCTAACAATAATAACAAGTATGATTATTAAAATGATAGAAAATTATCTATGTTGAGAAAATTAAAGAAATTGATAAGGCCTTTCGGCACGATTTCGATCTTGCAGTGATTATTGCAACAGTCGTAACTCTCTAAGATCTTTTTGGCTAACCGCGATGCTGTGACTATTTTACAGTGTTGATTATTTTGATAATTGATAATTATAGAAAAAAAAACAAAACACAGGAACATACGAACACAAACACGCACACACGTTTACACACGTACACACACACGCTTACAGACGAACACACACACGCTTACATACTAACACACACACACTCACACACGCACGCACAAACACATATAGAACAGACTCAACAAGTAGCAATATTCTCGCCACTAGTCAGATAGCAAACACCCATAATTCCTTTCCCACCAGGTAAAGTCACCGCGTATCTAAGTCGGCGGGACTTTGTGGACCACGTTACCCACACCTCCCCCGTGGACGGTGTGGTTGTCGTGGACCATGACTACCTGCGTGGAAGGAGGGTCTTCGCGCGCGTGGCGGTCACCTACCGCTACGGCCGCGAGGAGGATGAGGTCATGGGACTTCACTTCAGCAAGGAGCTCGAGCTCGTCAACACCGAGGTCGCCCCGAACGCTGGTCAGATCCAGACGAATGATGTCCAAGACCGACTCATCAAGAAACTAGGCGCCAATGCCTACCCCATCAGCGTCAACCTTCCGGAGAACGCCCCCTGCTCCGTCACTCTGGACAACGGGGATGAGTCATCTGTAAGAGGGATTACCATGAAATGAATCTCTGACACTTGAGCATAACACTTTGGGACATGAATTTAATCCTTGACAAGTGAATCTAATACTTTGTTACTTGATTTGGTTCAGATAATCATTTAAACAAGAAAATGTATTTCTTTTCGTCTTCCATTTAACAGAGCCATCCTATGGGTGTGATCTACGACCTCAAGCTGTACGTGGCTGACCGCAAGGAGGAGCGTCCTCACAAGCGGAACTCCGTCAGCTTCGCCGTCCGCAAGGTGCAGTACGCCAACCCGGAGATCAGCAACCGCCAGCCCCAGACGCTGGTGAGCAAAACCTTCACGCTCTCCCCTGGGAAGCTGAGCCTCGAGGTGAGCCTCGATCATGAGCTCTATTTCCACGGCCAACCTGTTGAGCCTCGTCTGTCGATCAACAATGGCTCGAAGAAGACTGTAAAGAACATCAAGGCTCAGGTCGTGCAACACGTGGAAGTGACCATGACCAACAACCAGTTCAGTCGGGTCGTGGCCTCGCTCGAGTCCCGCGAAGGATGCCCCATCACCCCGGGATCCAACCTCACCAAGGCCCTCACCCTCAACCCTGTTGCCTCCGTGAACAAGCGGCGCTTCGGCATCGCCCTCGACGGCCAAATCAAGGACCAGGACGCCAACTTGGCGTCCTCCACTGTGGTTGCCGCCGGTAAGAACGTCAACGACGCCCTTGGAGTGATTGTCTCCTACTCCGTCCGTGTGAAGCTGAACTGCGGCGCCATTGGCGGTGAACTGACTGCCGACCTTCCCTTCAAGCTGATGCACCCCGACCCCTCGACCAGCAAGGCAACCATACGCAAGATGCAGTCCACTGACAATTTCGAATTCGAGGACTTCGCTCGCCTTCGTCGCGGCCAGTCCGTCGCCGATGATTAAATCGTCTGATACAACGAATCACTGTGATCAGCAATCCTTTTGTTCATTTGGAAACATTGGCGTGATCAGGAGTTAATTTCATCTATTGGGGGATATTAGCTTAATTGGCAACATTTTTGTATTCTGTGAAATCTATAGAGTTCAGTCTTTGGTTTATCTGTATCTTCAGCATTGGTGTTGCCATTGGGATTTTACTGATTTTTTTTGCTTATATATGTACATTAAGTTTCACAAATAAATTATCTAATTCAACTTTATTTTATTTTCATTTTGTTGTAAAAAATGAATATATTAATAATGAAAGAAAGAATGAATAATGTATATGTATATTTTTTTCATTAAAAGAGATGAGATTGTATTGGTTGGGGGAAGCAGTCGAACTGTTTCCCATTTTTTTTAATATTATTTAAAAATATAGGTTTATGTATGTGTATACATAGGCCTAACAGTCGAACTGTTTCCCATTTTTTTTATATCATTTACAAATATGGGTTTATGTATGTGTGTACATAGGCCTAACAGTCGAACTGTTTCCCATTTTTTTATATTTAAAAATATGGGTTTATGTATGTGTGTACATAGGCCTAACAGTCGAACTGTTTCCCATTTTTTTATATCATTTAAAAATATGGGTTTATGTATGTGTGTACATAGGCCTAACAGTCGAACTGTTTCCCATTTTTTTATATCATTTAAAAATATGGGTTTATGTATGTGTGTACATAGGCCTAACAGTCGAACTGTTTCCCATTTTCTTATATTTTGAAATATAGCCCTATGTATGTGCACAGAGCCAATATATGCATATTGGCTCTGTGTACAGTATGTATGCGTATATACATAATCAGTGTGCATTTACTTTTGATATCATTTCCTGTTAGATATATATTGACCAGATACAGTATTCAGTATACTTGGCCATGGTCACTATTATTTCGAAGGAGGATTAAGTAAAAGATGGCATAAGGAGTACATTTTTTTTGGAAAAATAATATAAAAACTATTATCTAATCAAACATAAAACAAAAATAAACTCAAAGGAACTCTTAATATCGCCAATCGGGGATGAAACATATTAAAAGAAGAGTTAACTCAACAACTGAAAAAGGGATCGTATTTATTGATTTTTTTTACTCTATTTTATTGATTTATTCATCAGCGACGGACTGGCCGCGACGAAGTCGAGCAAATTCCTCGAATTCGATGTTGTCAGTCGACTGCATCTTGCGCAGTGACCCCTTGGAGGAGGCGGGGTCAGGGTGCATCAGCTTGAAGGGCAAGTCAGCAGTCAGGTCACCACCAATGGCGCCGCAGTTCAGCTTCACACGGAGAGAGTAGGACACGATAATGCCCAAGGCGTCATTGACGTTCTTACCTTCTGCTACGATGGTAGAGGATGCCAAGTTGGCGTCCTGGTCCTTCATTTGGCCGTCGAGGGCGATGCCGAAGCGTCGCTTGTTGACCGAGGCAACAGGGTTGAGGGAGAAGTTCTTGGTGAGGTTGCATCCTGGGGTGATGGGACATCCTTCGCGAGACTCGAGTGAAGCCACAACTCGGCTGAAGTGAGTGTTGGTCATGGTGACCTCCACGTGCTGCACAACCTCAGCCTTCATGTTCTTCACGGTCTTCTTGGACACGTTGTTGATGGACAGACGAGCATCGATATTCTGTCCATGGAAGTACACATCACGCTCCAGGGTTACCTCGAGGTTCAGCTTGCCAGGAGAGAGCGTGAAGCTCTTGCTTACCAAGGTCTGTGGCTGGCGGTTGCTGGGTTCAATAGGAGCAAACTGGACCTTTCGAACGGCGAAGCTGACGGAGTTCCGCTTGTGAGGACGTTCCTCCTTGCGGTCGGCAACGTACAGCTTGAGGTCGTAGATCACACCAAGAGGCTGGCTCTGTTAAATGGAAAACCAGTAAAATACAATCATTTTTTGATAAAGGAGAGAGAAATTGGTGTTAGTATGTATTTAGAAACAAAAAGTGATTGCCTAGATGCAGTTCATATTTCATTTTGATTGATAAAGCGTTGACCTAATCTAACTTGAGGCAGTAAAGTAAGAAGGCAATGTAGAGTGAATGGAACACGTACGGTGGCCTCATTCCCGCTGTCGAGAGAGACGGAGC
>NC_091571.1:5835063-5845063 GCF_042767895.1 Penaeus vannamei | reverse complement strand
CACTACAGCGAACACAACATACAACAACTGCTCGCTCGCTGACCAGCTGCGAGCGATTGAAATAAGGGTTAATAATTTAATGACAGACTGCGGCTAGAAATCTTGAATACATTCGAATTATGATTTTTAATCAATAGTACATATTTTCATATTTTCTTTATAATTTCAGTTATTCAAGACATCTGGGCTGAAAGACTGGGTAGTCGGGCAGTGCACAGCACTAAGCCTCAGGGTTAGAATGTCACACACACATAAATCTAACTTAAATCTATAGTCGCACCAAAACATGATCCTATGATCATACACCTTATGGTAACTTTCGCTACTTCTAATGATGGCAAAGATTGTGTTTACAGTTGTAATATTTGGCAAAAGATTTTAGGACCTTAGGGAAAGGCTGTACTGGTTGAAGGGGTTGAAGGGAGACGAGGAGGTCGCCACGAAGGATTTCCGTGAATTGTCGATGTACCTCACTGGAGCAGTGTCACTTCGGCGGTTGGATGGGAAGAACACCCGTCCAAAGGGTTTTGCAGGAGTCTTGGGCTTAAACTCAAGTTTATCCATTCCGTCAGTGATCTGTACAGAGGGTCGAAATGCCCTTCGCCCTGATACCTCTCTGAAGGACTTTTCCACACCAGGTAGGGGCGTGACATAGATTTTATTATCATGCTGACCTGTTTGCCGGGTGTTCCTTGTGAATTCTGACACAGGAGGAAGGTATCCAAGGTCCAGAGGAGTTGAAATGGCTTGTTGACCTCCTTGCTGAATACCCACATTTCCAAAGTTTCCTCCACTAGCTCCATCTCCAGAAGCAGATGAACCAGCAGGGAAGGACTGAGTGGTTCCTACATTTACCCCATTCCCAGAAATGGGAGAACCAGCAGGTAGTGACTGAGAAGAAACTGAGGACACTGGGTTAAAACTTATTGGGTTTTGTGGGGAGGTTGATACAGAAGGCTCAAGAGATGAAGTTGAATCCCCTGGGTAGGAGGAAGAGGGCAAGGAGGGTGTGGAAGAGAAACCACTACCAGGGAAGGGAGATGGTGACGAACTTGGGAATGAAATGGAGCCTGGGGACGATTCAGGCAAAGAAGGCGAGTTTGAGGGTTGGATATTGTTACTAATTCCGGCATTATTCACAGGAGGGAGATATCCCTGTTCGAGGGTTGAGAAATCAAGAGTTGAGCCTATGCTTGGTTGTGAAGGGAAAGTGAATCGTGAGTCTGCTTCCTGAGTGACAGGAGCTACCACTTCCTGCTTGAGGCTGTCTGTAAGAGACACAGGTGTTGAGGAAAATGAGAATGTATTAGGCGAGATGTTGCCAGAGAAGCTAAATTGAGGAGACCCCTGTGAGTTGGTAATCTCCTGTGCAGCAAATTCTTGTGTGGGGGGAATGTAGTCCTGAGGAGGAAGAGGTACACCACCAGCATTGTTCGATGTGATGCCTCCTGTTGAAGAAAGACCAAAATCTCCTGATGTAGTTTGGGTTAGTCCTCCAGGTGAAACAGAACCAAAGTTTGTAATGGCTGGTTCAAACCCTCCAGCTGGAACAGGAGCTTCTGCTTGGCTGTGGGATTCACTAGCTGGCTTTGATGCTGGAAGGTCGGAATATGGAGTGGTACCGAGGTTGTCGTTATCATTATTCGAAGTGAATATGAAAATTGTGTCATCTGAGACACCAGGCAGTCCAGAGGTAATGGGACCAAGTGACTGGGGTGGAAGTGGAACATTTACGCTAAATGTTTGTTGGTTGTCATTTAATGAAGTACCAGTAGAAACTGAACTTGGGTCTGGGTAGCTGTATCCATTTCCTTCTGCAATATTCTGGTTTCCTGAGAATCCTACATTATCATCAGTGAGGAGAATTTCATTTCCCTGGACATTGTTATTTACTTGGAAATCTTGGTTGCCCTGGATTTGTTCATTCTGATATCCTGAATTACCTTGGACATTTGGGTTAAAAGCGTTAGTACCCGCATCTCCAGTCAGAATAGCAGTGTTTCCAAAATTGTTTAAATTACCACCAGAAGTTGGAATTTCAGAGTGTTGAACAATAATTTCATCTTGGATATTTCCTATGTTGATAGCAGGGTCCTGGTTCTCAATCAGTAAAAATTCATTTGGATTTCCGGATATACCAGTGTTGCCAATGTTATTGCTTGAAAAGTCATTTTGCTGACCAGGCTGTTGGAAACCACCTTCACCTTGGTAACTGCCGTCAAAAGAATCCTGATCATCTATGAGTAAAATTTCATCTTGATTTAAGTCCTGTACATCAAGAGTACCATCAATGCCTGATGTTCCAAAGTCTGCTTGTGCAGGACCAGAGCCAATGAAGAGACTCGTCTCAGGAGTGGGATAGTTATACCCAATATCCTGCCCCTGAGAGTCTCCTGTTTGTCTAGTTGATCCTTGGTTACTGATTCCATCCTGGATTACATTACTCACACCAAGACCAACATCACCTTGGTTCAAGTCAGTACCAAAGTTTGGTGATCCCTGGCCACTCTGGCTTGAAACATCAGGGCCAAAACTGGTTTGCTGTTGATCTGATTGGTATTCATTTTGGTTCTGACCAGGGCCAAATCCTGGTTGTGTTTGGCCTGCAACAATTTCCCTCTGACCAAACTGTCCAGGGCCTGTGCCAAATCCTCCTTGACCTTGATTTGGAGCGAACTGATTCTGGCCCAGACCTGTTCCAAATTGCCCTTGATTTTGACCTATACCACTCTGATCTTGCCCTGGTACAGCATCAAATTGTAATTGATTCTGACCTGTTCCTCCCTGGCTTTGCCCCTGAGGAACTGCTTGGCCCAAATTTGGTCGGTATATATTTTGTTCTGGTCCAGAACTCCCTTCATTTTGAGTTGGCCTGCCTTGATTTAGGGCTGTCTGGCCTATACCAATTCCTGCCTGACTTGGTCCAGTGCCAACTTGGCCAGGGCTTGAGAATCCACTCTGGCCAAATTGGCCTCCACTTTGATCGCCACGTGTTGGACCAACCCCTGGGCCAGATCCTAATTGACTCTGGCCTGGACCAAATCCTGTCTGTCTTTGACCTGCTTGGCTCAGCCCAGGTCCAAATCCAGTCTGACCTGAACCAAAACCTGGGGTAGATCCTGTTTGCGTCTGTCCTGTGCCAAAGGCTGGCTGGCTCTGTCCAGATCCAGTCTGACTGGGGCCTGAATACCCTGCTTGTCCAGGAGCAAATCCACCTTGGCCTGGAGTAGAGCCTGGCTGTGACTGCCCTGCATCAAAGCCTAAACCAGGACCTGTTTGAGTTGACCCAAATCCAATTTGGTTCTGGCCTGGGCCAAAATCTGTCTGTCTCTGACCTGGTTCAAATTCAGTCTGTGTCTGACCTGATTGCTTCTGGCCTTGTCCAAATCCGGGCTGTGTCTGACCTGGCCCAAATCCTGTTTGAGTCTGACCTGGCCCAAATCCTGCTTGCGTCTGACCTGGCCCAAATCCTGTTTGAGTCTGACCTGGCCCAAATCCTGCTTGCGTCTGACCTGGCCCAAATCCTGTTTGAGTCTGATCTGTCTCAAATCCTGCCTGTGTCTGACCTGGCCTAAATCCTGTTTGAGTCTGACCTGGCCCAAATCCTGCTTGTGTCTGACCTGGCCCAAATCCTGCCTGCGTCTGACCTGGCCTAAAACCTGTTTGAGTCTGACCTGGCCCAAATCCTTGGCTTTGGGTAGTTCCAGTTTGACCAGGACCTGAGAATCCAGTCTGGCCAGAACCAATTCCACCTTGAGAGGGTGTTGAACCTGTCAGCCCTTGACCTGGAATAAATGCTTGACCAGAACCAAAGTCATTTTGTCCAGGAGCAGATCCTGGCTGACCAGAGCTAAATCCACTCTGACCAGGAGTGGGTTGTCTTTGATTCTGACCTAGACCAAGACCTGCCTGATTCTGACCTGGTCCAAATCCTGTTTGTTCAAATCCACTCTGCCCTGGGGTGGAACCTCTCTGGCCTTGACCAAATCCTGCTTGACCTGGGCTAGAACTAGGCCTTTGAGGACCAAAGCTACCCTGGGTTGTGCCAAATCCAGTCTGTCCAGGTTGCTGCTGACTCAGGCCTAATCCATTTTGGCCAATACCACGACCTGGTTGCTGTGAGCTAAATCCTGCTTGACCTGGGCCAGAACTGCCCTGTACTTGGCCCAAACCAGAATCCCCAATATTCTGCCCAGGACCAAATCCATTTTGATTTATTGCATTGCCAGACAAACCAGGTGAACCAAATCCTCCTTGTCCTTGTGTTTGTCTAGGGAAATCTGCAACATTTTGACCAAAGTTGTTTTGTCCAGGTTGTCCAGATGCAGAGGGACGGGGAAATCCACCTTGTGTTGCAGGGAATCCACCTTGTGGGCCTAGGGATTCTTGGCCTCTGCCGGCTGAGCCAGGGCGTCCATCTCTAGTACCTGCTCCTCCGGTTGATCCAGGGCGTCCATCCCTTGTGCCTGCTCCCCCAGTTGAACCAGGGCGTCCATCTCTAGTACCTGCTCCCCCAGTTGAACCAGGGCGTCCATCTCTAGTACCTGCTCCCCCAGTCGAACCAGGGCGTCCATCTCTAGTACCTGCTCCCCCAGTCGAACCAGGGCGTCCATCTCTAGTACCTGCTCCCCCAATCGAACCAGGGCGTCCATCTCTAGTACCTGCTCCCCCAGTCGGACCAGGGCGTCCATCTCTAGTACCTGCTCCCCCAGTCGAACCAGGGCGCCTGTCTGCCGGTCCAAATCCATTTGTTGATCCTGGGCCTCCAAAAGCTGTACCTTGTCCACCTGAACCTGGTTGTCCTAAGGAACCTGGCTGTCCTGCTAAACCTGCTTGTCCAGTTGAACCACCGAGTCCTTGGTTAGGGAACCCACTTCCTGAACCTGCAGAACCACCTTCTCTAGGAGAACCTGGTTGTCCTCCAACAGAACCAGTGGCGCCAGAGAATCGTGGGTTACCAACGTTGCTTCCATCGGGTGATGCTGCAGATCCTGTATCACTGAAGACGCCATCGTTAACACTGTAGAACTGGGAGGCTTGAGCGCAGTCAAAGCTATACCACCAAACACACACAAGGTACTGTTGATCGAAGATTGTGCCATTGGGACACAGGAAAGAGAACTTCTGAATCCGACGACCCTGAGCGACGCAAATGTGGAAGACCTGGCACTCAGCTTCCTGGTCAGCGAAGTAACCTGGGGACTGCTGGTCTTCACACCTATAAAGATGTGTAGAAATAAACACATTAGATTAAATTGATAACCAACAACAACGAAAAAGAGAATTGAATAAATTTATAAAAACATAGAAATGAATAGAAATAAAAGATAAAATAAATATGTAAAAATGTACGAGGTACATGTTGCAAATAGCATCATACACTCCGTGGTCATGTAAACTAATAACAACTATTCATAGATCCTACTTTTCCACTTACCTGAAGGAAGTGTCAGGGACTTCAGCGTACGTCGGGTAATCATTGCCAGCAACACCAACTATCATGTCGTCATCCTCATCGCCGATCCTGATGATGTCAACTGTAAAATGGTAATTGTGTAAACAAGGGGAAAGCATACGAAGGTCTGATTAGTCCTCATCGTGTTTGTGTAAAGCTTTTAAATCTCAGGGATTATGTTACTGGAATATAGTTACGAAAAAAAATCAGTTGTATTAACACGGTCTGAGTGTAAGTGTACGTGTTCACACGCATAGGGAGACACATGTGCGCGTACATACATAAATTTACATGCGATCGTACAAACATACACAAGCACATACACACATAAATGCGCACGCACACGCGCACGCACACACACACACACACACACACACACACACACACACACACACACACACACACACACACACACACACACACACACACACACACACACATACACACACACACACACACACACACACACACACACGTACATGTATATATACACACACACACACACACACACACACACACACACACACACACACACACACACATATATATATATATATATATATATATATATATATATATATATATATATATATATATTCATCCAGACATTCTCAATAAGTACACGTATACATATGTGTAGATGTAAGCTGCCAAATTAAATTTTACAATCAATTAAACAAATGGTGCATGTCAGTATGAAGTCGAATGACGGTGTCATGTGTCAATGGTCAGACTGGTTCGCTCCTGTTCATCAGTCTTGTCAGTGTCATGGTGTCACGTGATGTCCCAGCTGGTGCCACCAAAGGCCTCGGTGTCACAAGTTCTCCGCTTGGTTATCGTAGAAGAAACCTTCCGAGTCTTCAACCTTTGACCCTCCCGGAGTATCTGAAAGATTCTCACAACCCAGTTAACAAACACGTAGAGTAACAAGCTGTCCAGAGAAGTTGGTAAGTTCATGGTTTAGTTTGTGGTTGGGATTGTCAAGTGAAAAATGGCAATGGATAGGTTTGATTACCACTTTCGTCTTTTGTTGAACTAAGACTTTGGTTGTTTTTTTTCGTTGTTCACACACATAGTACTATATGTCGTCAGGAAGTGAGTTTTTGATAACACATTCGTCTTTTCCTGAACTAAACTGTCATTCTGAGTTTACAAAAGCACAGTGAGTTATTCACCCCCCACAAGCATTTTTTTTTTTTTTTTTTTTTTTTTTAATCGAGGGGTCTTGGTGCCCTGTCTGTGTCCGAAGTAAATCGTGCTGTGACCGAAGCTTTACGGAGACTCTAAAGGGAGTGGAAGCTTACCTGCTGTCAGACCGTTTGTGAATGCCTCGTCTTCAGCTTGAGCGATCACCTGGTAAGAAGAAGATGTTCAGCTTATTGAAGGAAACTCGCTGGTTTAAATTGTTGATAGAGAGATAAGAGGAAGTCGACGTGGAATTGGATAGTCGAGGAAGAGAGTGGGATTGGATTGTGGAATAAGAGGACGGTGATTAGGGTAATCGTGATGGAAAGAACTATATTGAAAGAATTATATGTAAATGAAAATACAGACGGGGACAAAAGAGGACAGTCAATTCAAGAAATGTGAAAATGTTGATTTCATTTAACGGAGGTAGTAAAAGGAAAGAGAAAGGGGTGAGGTGAAGAAAGAAGGATGAAGAGGAGGAGGAGGAGGAAGAGGACGGAGAGGAGAAATGAGAAGGAAGAAGTGAGAAGAAAACAGAAGAAGAGAGAAGGAGAGGAGAAAGAAGAATGGGGAAGGGGAAAAAGGAGGAAGGAGGATACTGTCATCTACATAATATAATATCACTTTCATAAGCACATGCCTTCTACAATAAAATAATATAGAAAAGGTAAAGAGAAGAAAACGAGGATTTCGAATTGCATTGAAAAAGACAGAGACACAAGATCAAGAAATCATTGACAGAATAACTACAAGAAAGTAGTCATGAAAACTATTTACTGTAGGCTAACATACGTATATGTATGTATATATGTATGTATGTATATATGTATGTGTGTAATATATATATATATATATATATATATATATATATATATATGTATATATATATATATATATATATGCACACACATACACACACACACACACATATATATGTATATATATATGTGTGCATGTGTGTGTCTGTGTGGGTATACGGAATATTTAGTGAAATAAACTGTAATCGTGACATAGTACTAAAGCTTCTCAAACAAGTATAAGAGAAAAAAAAGGTGTCATAAGAACGTCAACAGCGAAGGAAGATCGAATCCCACACGCCGATGCCCTTGTTTACTCACCCCGATACACAGGCGCAGCAACACGACGGCAGCTGCAGGGGGAGAGAAAAGCACGGTGGATTAGGTACGGTCGAGGTCTGGGTTGGTTTGGGATACGGTGTGAGGGGTGTGTGGGTGTGGGTGTATGTGGGTGTGGGTGTGTGAGTGTGGGTGTGTGTGGGTGTGGGTGTGGGTGTATGTGTGTGTATGTGTGGGTGTGGGTGTGTGTTCGTGTGTGGGTGTGATAGTTGATATGTTACTTTTCACCATACAAGTAAAAAGTAACGTGAGCTGGCCTATAAATCTTAAGTCATTTATTAGAATGCAGAAATAAATAATAAGCGGAAAATATGATACCAATACCACAAACAACATCAATCACCTTTCGCCAATGACGATAACCGCAAAGAAACACGACTAAGAATTTCTCACGAAACGCCTCTCGGTCCCACGACCCTTTTGTGGCTGCAACCATTCCCGTGCAGCTTTTGCAACACGGAAAGCATATGCCCTTAACAGTCTCCAGGCTAATGGGAGTTGAACTCGCTTCGGGGTGGAATTGAAATCATGCATGCAATTGCAGACACGCTGTGGATCTGCTTTTTTAAGACGTGTTACTTTTATTTGTTTTACTTTTATATATATATATTTTTTTCTCTCTTTTTCTTTTCTTTTTTCTTAGTTTTTTTTTTCGTGCAAGCAGTCTGAGTCAGTGACTTTCTAGATGCTACGAATGATGTCAAATGCTTGATTGCATGTCTGCTTGGTGAGATCTATTGGTCTTTAGAAAATATAAATTCTATCTATTGTATGATACATCACGTTAATTCACACGCATGCTGAACGAAGCGAAGAAGCGAAGTCGTTATAAATTTCACACGGAAATAAATAAATACGTGCGATAAAGGCGAAGTTTCTGCGTTCGTGACAACACATCCGTCACGATGTGCGTTCAGCGTCATAAAATCCACGCTTCAGCCTTCCACGCCCATAAATTGATAATGGATAACTTACGCGTCGCTGCCAGATCATTTCCCCTTTTTTATGCGACGGTTATTTCGCCCAGAACTCGTTGTTACGGCGCGTCGTGTTCTTTCGAAAGCTGTAACGAAAGCCCAAGCGCCTGTGTTTACGGGGGCGACTGCCAGTTCCTTCCGTCTTTTTCCTTCCCTCCTTCCCGAGAGAGACAAATTAGCGTTTAACTCGCACGCGAAAAAGAACATCCCTTCACCTTCCCGCACACCGAAAATGACGCTCAGACTTAACCACTTGATTCCGCGGAACAGCGAAAACAACAAGGAACTTAACAAGAGGAAAAGCAAATGGTAATGAATCCTTGTCTTCGTTTTACGCAATGTAAATTCCCCCTTTTTTTTTTGCAAAGGGTATTTTGCAAGGGGAATGTCACATACGGTTCACCAAAGAGTGTAGCTGCGAATTTAGAACGCATATACGACACTTGAGGCCGCAGTTTTCGTAAAAAGACAAAAGAGCGAGGGAGTGCGTCAATCAAATGTTTTTACGTCTCCCAAAGGTGCGTCGTCATCGTAACAGAAGACTCGAGACGTTGCGAGGAAGAGAGGAAATATAGAAGAAAGGGGAGATGAGGAAGAAGAGTAAGAAAATAGAGCACAGGGGAAGGAACATGGGAAAAGTAGAAGGAGGGGGGGGGGGATAAGAACGATAGATAAGAAAATAGAATGAAGAGGAAATCAAAGGATGGGAAGATAAGAAGCATAAGAAAACAGAGCGAAAGGATATGGAAAAGGGGAAATCGAAGGAATGATGAGAAAGATAAATAAGAATAAAAGTAAAGGAAAAGAGCAAGGGAAACCGAAGAAAAAAAGGAATAAGAGAGAAGGGGATATGATATAAGAAAGACAGGAAATATGAAGAAAAGGGTGAAAAGAAAAAGGAAGAAAAAAGAAAAAGAAATAAAACAAAAGGAAATAGGGAAAGAAGAAGAGAAAAACAAAAACCGAGGATAGAGATTCTAAAAAGAAGGGAAAAACACAAACAAGAAAACGGAAAGAAAAGAAATCAGACAAAGAATAAACAAGAAAACCTAAGAACCAAGAATAAAAAAGTAATAGATAAACCGAAAACTATAAAAACAACAAACAAGAAAACGTAAGAACCAAGAATAAAAAACAATAAATAAACCGAAAACTATAAAACAAGAAAGAAAGAAAGAAAGACGAACCACAGACAATAATCCCATTAAACGTTATCATATGGACGTAATTTTCCGGATCCGAAG
>NC_091571.1:5827500-5829563 GCF_042767895.1 Penaeus vannamei | reverse complement strand
ATTTTTAAAAAATTGGGGGTGGTTATTTTTTTTGGGTTTTTTTGCTTGGTTTTTTTTTTTCGTGTTTGTTGGGGGGTTTTTTTTTGTTGTGCGTGTGATTTTGGTTTTGTTGGTTTAGAAGAGGAAAGGAGGAAGAAGAAAAAAAAGGGGAGGGAGTTTGTTTGTTTTTTGTGTGTGTTGTGTGTGTGTTTTGGTGTGTGTGTGTGTGGGGGTGTGTTTGTGGTGTGTGTGGTGGTGGTGGTGGGGGGGGGTGTTTGTGGGTTAATTGTTGGGTCCCCGGGGCCCCGTTAGAAGAAAAGAGAAAAAAAAAAAAAAAAAAAAAAAAAAAAAAGGGTGTTGTGGTGTGTGTTGTGGGGGGTGGTTGTAAAAAAAAGGAAGGCATTGCTTAGGCCGTGAGTTATGTACTTGTTGGGCTGGACATGCACTGCGGGGGAGACATCTGTGCTCTCACTCTCTCTTTCGCTCTGTTCGAAGGTTGTGGGAGCTGTGTGTGTGTGTGGGGGGGGGGGGGGTTGGTGGTGTGTGTGTTTGTGTGGTTCTTTGGTGTGTGTGTGTGTGTATGTTTCCCACTTTTTTTCTTGGTTTATTTTATTTTGTCATTCTGTTTTATTTGTCTTTTTCTTAGTCTGTTTTTTTGTTGATCTATGTCTCTGTCTCTGTCAATGTCTGTCTGTCTCTCTCTCTCTCTCTCTCTCTCTCTCTCTCTCTCTCTCTCTCTCTCTCTCTCTCTCTCTCTCTCTCTCTCTCTCTCTCTCTCTCTCTCTCTCTTATTCTCTCCGCTTCCATCCATCCACGCGTAAAATATCAACCCTAATCTAATATGAGTTTAATGCAAAAAGATTAAGAAAAAAAATTAATTCTCCCCATGATACTAAATACACGAACTACCTTAGTAACACGAGTCAGACAACCAAAGAAGGAACATGTAAAGAGAAACGAAAAGAAAAGAAAAGAAAAAAAGATAACGGGAAAATATGAAAGAGAATACGAAAGATCTCGACAGCGAAACGTAACTGGTCATTTGTTTTTCTTTGTTTTATTTATTTATTTTTTTATTTTTACTTGATATAACTTTTTAACTTGGTAATTTGTTTTTCTTTTTTTATTTATTTATTTTTTTTACTTGATACAACTTTTTAACTTGGCAATTTGTGTTTCTTGTTTTTCTTTTTAATCTATTACTGATGACGTCATTAAGAAACCGGAAAATGAGTGGTGGATGTCATTAATAATGTTAATTGGAAAAGGGAGTTGCCTTTTGATTGTGCAAATTATTTTTTAATTTTAAGTGTATTTTGACGATGATATTAACAATTTATTAATAATTGAAAAGATAATATATAACGATGATTTAGAAATTAAGATAATATTTGAAAAGATAACATACCGATGATATTAAAGATTATGATAATATTTGAAAATATAATATACATTATAATCAAGGCCAACGTATAATATTGTATTCAACTAATGATATCAATAAAAAAGTGTGCTTATATATCGACATAATTAACAACCCTAATTAAGAGAAGACATAAAGAAACATACAGAAAAAGGGTTAACCAATAAACAGACAAAAAAGGCAAACAATATCAGATATAAAAAAAAAGTTATGAAACAAGAGATAAGAGAGAAAGTTGCATAAAGGGAGGAAGTGCGGGAGGGAGGATGGGAGGGGGGGGGAGGGAAGGGAAGGAAGGGGAAAGAGAAAGGAAAGTCGAGGGAAAGGAATCGAACCGGTTATGAGTCTAAAGAAAGGCAGTGCGTGGGATATCTGCATTAAGGGAGGGAGGGGGGGGGGGGAAGGGAGGGAGGGTGCAACATGGGGGAAGGGAGGGAGGGTGCAACATGGGGGAGGGGGGGGAAGGGAGGGAGGGTGCTACATGAGGGAGGGGAGGAGGAAGGGAGGGAGGGTCCAACATGTGGGATATCTGCATTAAGGGAGGGAGGGAGGTGCAACATGGAGGGAGGGGGGGAGGGGAGGGAGGGGTGCATCATGGGGGAGGGGGGGAAGGAGGAAGGGAGGGAGGGTCCAACATGTGGGAGGGGGGGGAAGGGAGGGA
>NC_091571.1:5782500-5792500 GCF_042767895.1 Penaeus vannamei | reverse complement strand
AAAGGTGATTTTAATATAATTCTTCAGGTGTGAATATTTATAATGCGTCAGTGACCCTATTGGCAATAAGGTCACTGAGTGCTTCTTTTTATTATTGTTATTATTATATCTATTATTATTGTTGTTATTATTATGTTTATTATTATTGTTGTTATTATTATATTTATTATTATTGTTGTTATTATTATATTTATTATTGTTGTTGTTATTATTATATCTATTATTATTGTTGTTATTATCATATTTATTATTATTATTATTATTATTGTTGTTGTTGTTTTTACTTTATCAGTTCCATTGTTATGATCATCATCATTAGTATTATCCTTATCTTTATCATTGATATCATCATGATTATTGTTGTTGTTGTTATTATTATCATTATTATTACTAACATTATTGATACTGTTATTAAATTTCGTATTGTCATTATCATTATCATTATCATCGTTATCTTTATCATTCTTGTTATTATCATTATTATTAGTATTATTGGTATTATCTTTGTTATCATTATTATTATTATTGTATTTCTTGTTATTATTGTATTTCTTGTTATCATTGTTGTTGTTATTGTTATTGTTATAACTATTATTATTGATGTTGTTTTTGATATTGTTATCATTATTTTTATCACCATTATGATTATCATCATGATTCGTATCATTATCATTATTATTATCATTGTTAACTTTATCATAATCACCATCACCATTATCCTCATTATGATTATTGTTATTGTCGCTATCATCATCACCATCTTTATTACCATTATTATCATAATTACTATTGCTGTTATTAGCATCATCATTGCTATTGTTTTCAGTATCATAATTGCTATTATTATTATCATCATTATATTTATTATCATTATATTGTTATCATTATCATTACTATTATCATTATCACCATCATTATTGTTATTATTGTTATCATTATTATTGTTGCTATTATTGTTGTTGTTATTATTATTGTAGTTATTATTATCATTATTATCATCATTATTACTATTGTTATCATTATTACTATTATTAATAGATACTCTTCTTATCATAAACATTATAGCTGTTGTTATTGTTGTTTTTATTAAACGCGGTTAAAGAATAGAAGAAGAAGAAGAAGTAGAATGATAATAATGATATGGAGGAGGAGGAGGAGGAGAAGGATGAAGAAGAAGAAGAAGAAAAGAAGAAGAAGAAGGAGAAGGAGAAGAAAAAAGAAAAAAAAAAGAAAAGGAAAAAAGGAACAACAAAAACAACAAGAAGAAAACAACAAAGACCATGCAATCAAAAGTGATAGTCTCCAAAATACGAATCCCCATAATGGCCAGACATCAACACCGCATAATAATGGCAGAATTTTGAGAATAAATATTTGAACACTCAAGACCAGCATATCCTGTTCATTCTTTTACGACCCGCTCGCGCATAATTCCGGGTTGTTCAGAGGCGTGTGTTGAACAAGAACTCTCTGTTCGTTGTTCTTTATCACTGTCTGCTATCGGTGTTTTATTTGTTCAACACGAGTGAACATCGACAAGAACGTTGTAAAAGTCTGTAGATTTTAACACTGTTCAGCACGTTCTTCTAAAGTTATGTTCTTAAATGATAATTACGATTTATATTGTCTGCACGATGGACAGTTGTTATTATCATTACTATCATTAGCATTATTATTGTTGATGTTGTAGTTATCATTATTGTTATTATTACTACTGTTGTTATTGCATTTTTAGTAGTAGTAGTACTAATAGTAGTAATAGTAGTAGTTTTTCTAAAGTTATATTCTTCCCTGATATTTACGGGTTATATTGTCAACACTGTGTACTATATCTTTATTATCTTACTGATATGGATATATATTTTCCTTCTGCCTTTGTGTCGTAGTACAATTGTTATTTCCACGATCATATTCTTGTCATCGTCCTAATTACCTCAAAGGCCATCAAACTATAAGCACATCAACGTAAATTCCACTCTATTAGTCATTCATGAGGCTCATTAGCAGCAAACATTAATCATCATTAACCGTCTTAACGACATCATCAACAACAATAAACGTTTGGTTGTTACGGTTAAATACAGTCGGTACGTTACACTATTGTCGGGTTATGTTTTAGCAATAGCATTCCTAGCATACTACATGGAGATGAATAGCCTTGATGTCAATGATCTGCATATCTACGGGTTGCATAATGGTGTATTGTTTGTAGTGACGCGAGCCAGCATTGTTTACGGACAATGGTAAACAACTTTTACTCCATCCCGCTGTATAAATCGTAGCCAATTATATGCGTGTTGTTGCTATGCATTTAATATTTTTGGCAAATATTTCGTCTTTTGTTTTAGATGTAGAATGGATAATACCTTATATGTCTGTTTGTCTCTGTCTGTCTGTCTCTTTCTCTCTCTTTTTCTCTGTCTCTCTCTCTCTGTCTCTCTCTCTCTCTCCTCTCTCTCTCTCTCTCTCTCTCTCTCTCTCTCTCTCTCTCTCTCTCTCTCTCTCTCTCTCTCTCTCTCTCTCTCTCTCTCTCTCTCTCTCTCTCTCTCTTTCTCTCTCTCTCTCTCTCTCTCTCTACTTCTCTCTCTCTCTCTGCTTCTCTCTCTCTCTCTCTCTCTCTCTCTCTCTCTCTCTCTCTCTCTCTCTCTCTCTCTCTCTCTCTCTCTCTCTCTCTCTCTCTCTTTCTCTCTCTCTCTCTCTCTCTCTCTCTCTCTCTCTCTCTCTCTCTCTCTCTCTCTCTCTCTCTCTCTCTCTCTCTCTCTCTCTGCTTCTCTCTCTCTCTCTCTCTCTCTCTGCTTCTCTCTCTCTCTCTCTCTCTCTCTCTCTCTCTCTCTCTCTCTCTCTCTCTCTCTCTCTCTCTCTCTCTCTCCCTTTCTCTCTCTCTCTCTCTTTCTCTCTCTCTCTCTCTCTCTCTCTCTCTCTCTCTCTCTCTCTCTCTCTCTCTCTCTCTCTCTCTCTCTCTCTCTCTCTCTCTCTCTCTCCTCTCTCGCTCTATCTATCTATATAACTATCTACCTACCTCCCTACCTACCTACTAACCTTTTTCTCTCTCCTCTTCTTTACCCACCTCCCCTCCCTCCTCATCCTCCCCTCCTCCCTCCCCATTCCTCCCACTCTTTCTTCTCCGCTCTTCCTCTCCTCCCCCTCCTCCCCACCCACCTTCCACCCCCTCTACTCCCTCCTCCCTTTCCCTTCCCCGTCTCCCCTCCCCACCCCTCCCTCCTTCCTTGGTCCTTTCCCCAGCATAGGAGGTCAAGAGGTCACAGAGCACTGACCCAGCCCCCTGACTTTCTCGAAGCTGAACCATCTGATGAAAATAACACTCTACTGACCACTTATCTGCTACGGCTTGCTTTAATGAGGCAATTGCATCGTTCTTTTCTCTCTCTTTCTCTCTCTCTCTCTCTTTTTTTTTTTTTTGGGGGGGGTAATTAACGTCTTGGGGTACGGGAGGGGTGGGGGTTGTTATTGTTGTTTACTTTTTTGGTGCTTTGTTGTTGGGGGTTGGTGGGGTTGAAGTTTTTTTTTTCTCTCTCTCTCTCTTTCTTTCTCTCCTTTCCTTATCTCTCTCTTCCTCTTTCTTTTTCTTCCTTTCTCTCCTTATCTCGCCCTTCTTCTTTCTCTTTCTTTGTCTGTTTCTCTCTCTCTCTCTCTCTCTCTCTCTCTCTCTCTCTCTCTCTCTCTCTCTCTCTCTCTCTCTCTCTCTCTCTCTCTCCCTCTCTCTCCTTCTCCCTCCCTCCCTCCTCCCTCTCCCTCTCCCTCCATCCCTCCTCTCCCTCCCTCCCTCCCTCCCTCCATCCCTCCCTCCTCCCTCCTTCCCCCTCCCTCCTTCCTTCCCTCTCCTTCCACCTCCTTCCCCCTCCCTCCTCCCTACTCCCTTCTCCCTCTCCTCCCTCCTCCCTCTCCTCCTCCCTCTCTCCTTCTTCCCTCTCCCTTAATAACCAACTCAATCTATCCATCCCAAAAGACACGCGGCCATTACCTGTTTAGGACACGTTTAAGACATGTTCATGAGTTAATTAAAAGGCGAGAGTACGTTGGCTTTGTTGTGTGTAGTAAGCGTAACTTCGCGTGTTCTGAGTCATTGATGGAACGGAGATAAGGGCGGTTATATAAGGGAGTAAGAAGGAGGACAGGGAAGAGAGAGAGAGAGAGAAGAGGGAGTGGGAGAGAGAGAAATGGGAGAAAGAGAGGAGAATGAGAGGAAGAGGAGGGAGGGAGGGAGGAGGAGAGGAGGGAGGAAAGGAGAGGAAGGAGGAGGGAGGGAGGGAGGAGGAGGAGAGAGAGAAATGGGAGAAAGAGAAGAAGAAGAAGAAGAAGAGAAGAAGAAGAGAGAGAGAGAGAAGAGAAAGGGGAAAAGAGAAGAGAGAGAGAGAAGAGAAATGGCAAGATTAGCAGAGAAAGGGAGAAAAAGAAGAAGGAAGAGAATAGATAAAAAGATAAATAAAAAAATCAACTTTGCCTCCACCATCCCTCCAACAACAAAGAAAAGAGATGAGCCTTTATTTTTTCTTTGTCTGTGTGTGAACGAAAGGGGCATAGGAGAGAAAGAAACAGTAAGATATAAAAGAAGAGAAGAAGAAAAAGAAAGAGAAAAAAGAGAAGGAAAAGAAGAGGATAATGGAAATGAAGAAAAGACGAAAGAGTATTACACAAGAAAAAAGAATTAGAAAAAATAAGGAAGAAAAGGAAAGGATAACGAAGAAGAAGAAATGACGAAAGAGTATTACACAAGAAGAAAAACAAATAAGAAAAAAAATAAGCTAAGGAATAGAAAAGAAAGAAGAAAAAGAACAAGAAAAAACAGATAAAAATAAGAATAGAAAAGAAAGAATAAGAATAGTAAGAAGACGATAAAAAATCTTAACCAACCCCAACCACCATATCCGACGCTGTGACGAGAACCACGTAGTCACCCACAAACGACCCTCACCCTTAACAATCCTTCAAGTACGACCTCCCCCTCATCCCGCTACGAGTGTGAGGGTCGTACTCGCTCGTCATCTGCCAGGAAAGGGTTGGAAATTGTAATATCTGTCACCAGTTATCATTAAAGGAGCGAGATAAAGATGATTCATCCTAGTTATCAGAGAAGCTGGCGGTCGGGTCGAAGTTGCAGAGTTGCAATAAGGGGGATGAGGCTGAGGTGCTTTCTCAACACTTCGAGATGCTTCGGTGATGAGGGCGATGCCGTTTGCGCTCCGTGATCGGAAGGTGGAATGAACGGGTGATGAACGTCTGTGGTTGAACTTTTTTTTCTTTTTTTTTTTTTTGTCTCGTAATTATGTTTTTTGTTCGTATGTTTGTTGTTTTTGTTGTTGTTGTTATTGGGTTATTGCTGTTGTTCACTTGTTTTTTTTCTTTCTTTTTTTGGATCGTAATTATGTTTTGTCTTGTTCTTGTTGTTTTTTGTTGTTGTTATTGCTGTTGTTTTCGTTAAGTTCTTGTTTTTTTCTTTTTTTTTGTTGGGATATTGTTATTGTTCTCTTGTCGTTTTGTTAATGTTTTTTTTTTTTTTTTTGCTCGTGTTGGGTTGTACTTGCTGTTCTTTTTGTTGTTTTTTATTTTGTTTCTTGTTCTTGTTTTGATTGTTGCTATTGTTTTTTTATTGTATTTGTTTGTTTGTTTGCATGATGCATTTTTCCTATAAAGGGAATAACATTCATTAAGAACAGACCGTAATGAAAATGGCAATGGAAATAAAGATGATGACAAAGTGGACGATGATGACGATGACGACAAAGAATAAATACTAAAAAAATAGAACAAGATGATAAAATTAAATATACCAAAACCATATAATAAAAATTAAAAAAAACATACACGAAGGGCACAACCAAAAACCACGATAACTCTACGAGAAAAACAGATGACAATAGTTGAAATAGTTACGATAATGAAACTATCATTAATAATTCATCACTGCCTCATTTTCGGACAGCTGCTTGTAAGCTGGTTTGTGCTTTTGCTTTCACTCCTTTTTCATGGTGTCTGTTTACTCCTGCGTGCTTGGGGAGAGGGGAGGGGGGTAAGGAGATAGGTAGGTAGGTAGGTAGGTAGGTAATTGGATGAGTGTGTATGTATGTATGTATGTAGGTAGGTAGAGAGGAGAGATAGAGAGAGGGAGAGGGAGAGAGAGAAAGAGATAAACAGATAAAAAGAGATAGAGAGAGTAAGGAGGAGGAAGAGAGGAGAGGAGAAAGACAGAGAAACAGAAAGACAGACAAACAGTTATGTAAAAGATGTAAAAGTAAAAAAAAAAAAAAAAAACACGCTCACAAACCAGACCTGCCTCACAAAGAGAGAAAAATAAGCGAATAATAGATAAAACCTTCAAATCCCCCTAAGAAATAAGCAAGACAAACGGAAAAGGGAAAATAGACATAACAGGAGATAAAGTCCGCCATGTCTGACCTAAGCCTGAGACGGGGACGAATCTCACTATTTACGAGTTGTGTCTTTGTGCACCGTCGAACAGGTGTTGGTGGGGATTGGGGGAGGGGGAGGGGAGAGGGGGATGTGGTTCACAGATTAGGGAAAGGAAAGGGGGTTAGGGGAGGGAAAGGGGAACCGGGAAGGGAGGGAGAGTATGAGGGAAGGGAAATAGAGAAGGGGAGGGGAAAGGGGGGAATGTGGTTCACAGAATGAGGAGTGGGAAGGGGAAGGGGTGAGGGGAGAGAGGAGGGGGTGTGGCTCACAGAGTAGGAAGGGGAATGGCAAGGGGAGAGGGAGTGGGAGGAGAGAGGAGGGGAGTGTAGTTCACTGAGTAGGGAATGGGGAAGGGGGAGGGGGAAAGGGAGAGAAGATGATGTAATTCAGAAAGAGGTTAATGGGAGGAGGGGGAAAACAGTATATGGTTCACAGAGAGGGGAGTGGGAGAGAGGGAAGAGGGAGAAGGAGAGGGAGTATGAGGGAAGGTGAAATGGGAGAGAGAAGGGCGGGTGTGGTTCACAGAGTGGAGAGTGGGAAGGGGGAGGGAAAGGGACATTTGGTCAAAAAGGGATTTTGGAAGGGGAATGGGTAGAGGAAGATGAGGGAAGGGGGGTGTAGTTCAGAGATTGGTGAGTGGGAAGAGGGACAGAGAGAAGGAGGGATGTGGTTCACAGAGTGGGAAGGTGGAAAGGGGGAGCGGGAAGAGGATGTGGTTCAGAGAGAAGGGAATGGGAGGGAGGGGGTGATGTGGTAGATGGTTCAAGAAAGGGGAATGGGGGGAGGGGAGAGGGAGAGGATGTGGGAGGGAAATGGGAGGGGAAGGGGAAGATAGACGTGGTTCACGGAGTAGGGAGTTGGAAGGAGAAAGGGGGAAGGGGAAGGGGGAGGAAGGGGGAGATGGATGTGGCTCACAGAGAGGGGAAAGGAGGGGTGAGTGGGGGGAAGGGAAGGGGGAGAGAGAGAGGATGTGGGAAGGGTAAATGAGAGGGGGAGGGAAGATAGACGTGGCTCACAGAGTGGGGAGTGGGAAGGGGAAAGGGGATGTTGAAGGTAGAGGGGGTGTAAAGAGGAGAGGGAAGGGGAGGGAGAAGGAGAGGGATGTGCTTCAAAGAGAGGGGAATAGGAGGATGAAAGGAGAGGAGAAGGGGGTATATGTTTCGCCGAGAGGGGACTGGGAGGGTCTCATAAATGGGGGGCGAAGGTAGGGGGTAGGTATCCTCAGAAATGGGGTAGGGGGAGGGGGAAGGGGAAGGAAGAGGGGTAGGAGGGAGGAGAGGGGGTAGGAGGGAGGAGAGGGGGTAGGAGGGAGGAGAGGGGGTAGGAGGGAGGAGAGGGGGTAGGGGAGGGAAGAGAGGGGTAGGAGGGAGGAGAGGGGGAGAGGTATGGGGAAGAGGTTGTTATCAAAGGCGAGTGGTTCTCCTAAGATTCAACAATGGTTCTATTCTTGAAGGAAGGCTAATACGACTTCATAAAATGCAAGATTATGAAAATAAAAAAGACATAATGGAAGTAACTTCATATAAAGCTATAACATCTTTCTCCCATTTTCCAATACAAAAAAATGAAAAAAAAGGGAAAGAAATAAAAGCAAAATATGAATAACATCTAAAAAAAGAACCAAAGATGAGAGAAAAAAATAAAATGAAAAAGAAAAAGCAAAATATACAATAAAAAGAACCATCTTAAAGAACTAGAAAAAATATCAATAAAAGTAAAAGGAAAAATAGAAAAAAAATAGACAAACGAAAAATAGAAAAGCCTAACATATACACCGTAAAAGAACCAAAAGAAAAAAATAGAAAGGATTAGAAAAAAAAGGAATGACAACAAAAACAAAAGCAGGATCCAAAACCAAAAAAAAAAAAAAAAAAAAAAAATGTACACCATGAAATCCTCAAGACGAGAACACAGCCTCCCCCAAGATTCATCCCGAGGAAAAGAATCTGTTTAACACGAAGCAAGTATTTGATTAAGAATCCAATGGGTTATTTATCGCAGACCTGACGCCGCCCGACTGCATGCTAAACACACAGCTTATAAGGCAACGGGGAATGTGGCAACTTATTATCAGGAGGCGAGATGGTTGCTAACTTTCCCATATGGAAGTCTGGGATATTTTCATTATTATTGTTATTATTGTTGTCTTCTACTTTTTCTTCTAGGGGTCTTTTATTCTGTTTATTCTTCAATTTGTTCGTTTTTTTGTTAATTATTTACTCTTATCGTAACTGGATGTTAATTTTTTTTTTATCTTCTGGTTAGAGGCGAGTGTAAGGGTACATAAAGATGCCTTGTACTCTCTCTTTCTCGTCTTCACTCTCTCTATTTTCTATCTCTTTATCTATCTACCTGTTGATCTCTGTCTCTCTTAATCTCTCTATCTATCTATCTATCTATCTATCTTCTCCCTCTTCCTCTCCCTCTCCCCCTCTCTCTCTCTTGCTCTTTCTCTCTCTCTCTCTCTCTCTCTCTCTCTCTCTCTCTCTCTCTCTCTCTCTCTCTCTCTCTCTCTCTCTCTCTCTCTCTCTCTCTCTCTCTCTCTCTCTCTCTCTCTCTCTCTCCCCCCCCTCTCTCTCTTGCTCTCTCTCTGTCTCTTTCTATCTATCTATCTATATATCTATCTATCTCCTTCTATCTTTCTATCTATCTCCTATCTATCTATCTCCTTCTCTCTCTCTCTCTATCTGTCTCCTTCTCTATCTATCTATCTATCTCCTTCTCCCTCTTCCACTTCCTCTCTCTCTCTCTCTCTCTCTCCCTCTCCCTCTCCCTCTATCTATCTCTCGATCCATGTCTCTCTAGGCAACTATCTATCTATCTATCTGTCCATCTACCCATCTATCTATCTATTCTCCCTCTCCCTCTTGTTTGTATGAATCTCTCTCTCTCTCTCTCTCTCTCTCTCTCTCTCTCTCTCTCTCTCTCTCTCTCTCTCTCTCTCTCTCTCTCTCTCTCTCTCTCTCTCTCTCTCTCTCTCTCTCTCTCTCTCTCTCTCTCTCTCTCTCTCTCTCTCTCTCTCTCTCTTCTCTCTCTCTCTCTCTCTCTCTCTATCTATCTATCTCCTTCTCTCTTCCACTTCCTCTCTCTCTCTCTTTCTTTTCTCCCTCTCCCTCTCCCTCTCTCTCTCTCTCTCTCTCTCTCTCTCTCTCTCTCTCTCTCTCTCTCTCTCTCTCTCTCTCTCTCTCTCTCTCTCCTATCTCCCTCTCCCTCTCCCTCTCTCTCTTTCTCCTTCTCTCCCTCTCCCTCTCCCTCTCCCTCCCTCTCTCTCTCTCTCTCTCTCTCTCTCTCTCTCTCTCTCTCTCTCTCTCTCTCTCTTCCTCTCTCTCTCTCTCTCTCTCTCCTCTCTCTCTCTCTCTCTCTCTCTCTCTCTCTCTCTCTCTCTCTCTCTCTCTCTCTCTCTCTCTCTCTCCCTCTCTCTCTCTCTCTCCTTCTCTCTCTCTCTCTCTCTCTCTGTCTCTCTCTCTCTCTCTCTCTCTCTCTCTCTCTCTCTCTCTCTCTCTCTCTCTCTCTCTCTTTCTCCTTCTCTCTCTCCCTTTCCATCTCCATCTCTATCTATCTATCATTCCAT
>NC_091571.1:5772500-5775000 GCF_042767895.1 Penaeus vannamei | reverse complement strand
TCACCATCATCACTATCACCACCATCATCATCATTATCATCATCATCATCATTACCATCATCATCATCATCATCATCATTCTCACCATCACCATCATCATCACCATTACCATCACCATCATCACTATCACCACCATCATCATCATCATCATCATCATCATTACCATCACCGTCACCATCATCATCATCATCATCACCATCATCACCATCACCATTATCATCATTATCAGAATTTTAAAAACGTATACAAGAAAACCAGTCTTCCATTTTCAAAAGCTTTTAATATTTCCGCCTTTCATGATAGTATTTCGTTAAAAGATTTTTTTTTCCCACAACGTAAAGAGAAACTCGAAAATAAAACATCTGAGTAATTATTACTCAAAAGACTATAATTAGTGTCCGCCATTATTAACTTTTTATTTGACTTCTATTTTTTTTTTTCATTCTTATTCTTAGTCTAAACCGGAAAATATATGTCACTGACGACCTAGTAATCACTCACTTGATGTAACAAAAACAAACAAAAAAAGAAAAAAGAGAGAAAAAAGAAATACGTTATATAAAAAAGGAGGAAAAATAGATGGCAATTTTAAGTACTACGATAATGTTGCAAATTACACTCGGAAGCGACGTGTGGCAACTGTCGAGGCGATTTGGGCGGGAAAAACGGAGGTTAAATTGGCGCCGAAATCGGTTTGGTCGGGACGGTCCTCTTGCCATCGGCGGGGTGGACAATTCGGGAAGGAAACGAAGGGGAGAGAGGGAAGAGGGGAGTGGGGAGTGGGAGGGAGTGGGAAAGGGAGGGTGTGGGGAGTTAAGGGGAAAGGAGGGAGTGGGAGAGAGAGAGGGGGGATGGGGAGTGGGGACCAAGGGGAAAGGAGGGAGGGAGTGGGGAGTAAAGGGGAGGGAGGGAGGTAGGGGGAAGGGAGGGAGTGGGGAGTAAAGGGGAGGGAGGGATGGGATGGGGAGTTAGGGGAAGGGAGGGAGGGAGATTAGGGAGTGGGGGAGGTAGGGAGAAAGGAGGAATTGGGGAGGGAGGGAGGGATAGCGAGAGAGAAATGGGGTGTGGAGTAAAGACGAAGGAAGGGAGTGGGGAGTTAAGTGAAAGGAAGAAGTGGGAGAGGGAGATTAGGGAGTGGGGAATAAGGATGATTGAGTGAGTGGGGAGTAAGGAGGAGTGAGTCAGGGTTATGGAAAAGGAGTGCGGGGGTTATGAGAGGGAGTAGATTGGGGTTCCGGAAATGGAGTGAGCAGGGATTGGGGAAGGAAAAGTAGTTGGGGAGTTTAAGGAAAAGGGAAGGGAGTGGAGCGATAATTGAAGGGTCAGAGAGTCGAATAAATAGTAGGAAAGAGAGAGTGTTAGTGAGTGGGAGAAAGAGGCTAGAATAAGGATGAAATAGAGCAAAGGAGAGAGAAATAAGATAGGAAAAAGTGAAAAGGAGAGAGAAACAAAATAGGAAGAGGTAAAAAGGAGAGAGAAGAAAGCTAAGCGAAAGGAAAACACAAAGAGGAAGGAAGAAGGAAGGAGGAAGGAGAGACAAATAACGTCTTACCTTCTCCGTTTCTTGTCTCGTCGCAGCGAACGCACGCCACAAGGAGGTCATCCCCCTCCCCCCCTCCCCTCCCTCCCCTCACCCTCCCCCCCCCTTTGTAATTTTGCCGTTGCAGAATGTGTATCTTATTTTCTTTTTCTTTTTTTTTCTCTTTCTTTTCTTTTCTTTCTTGTCCCCAGGAATCTTTTTCCAGTTCAAGGTTACCTTTCTCTAGGCTCGGCGTGACTGGGTCCTCGTCGCTCCACTATTATAAGTAATTTGTGTCGTAATTATGGCGGACTTACTGAAGATGTTTTGTTCGTCTTGTGTCCATGACTTACGTTGTTATTTTACGCTTTGTTGTCTTTCGTAGTTTGGAATGTTCGAAGGCGATCGGTTGTTTTACGTCATGAGTGAAATTCATGAAGATTCCTTCTATTTCACTTTCCATTTTCCTTGTTTTTTCAATTATTATCATCACAAAATACAGTTAGAATTTTTTTTCCAAAGTGTGTATTTTTCCATCAGTTTCTTCGCAAGGAGATAACTGTTTCTTACTTTCCCGAATAAGATAATCACAATCGTTAGAATACAGTGAATCAGCCATATTTGAGAAATCCTTAAAGAAAAGCCATAATATTTCATTTATTACGAGACCGATTATCTATATCTAAACATACCTAATTTCTAATTATATGGTGCTATCTAATATTGTGTCTAATAGTATATAATTATCGTTATATAAGACAATAGTTCGATATTAATCCTTACCGATGTGTGCTTAGTGGTGTTAAACATGACTGCATATGCGAGTATTTTTACTTTTAAACTTTATATCATATATATGTTCAATATATGTCATTCATTATGCCTGGGAAAGGGTTGAATTATCCCGATTAATTATCAAACAGCAACCAGGAATAAAAGTAAGAAAGAAAACGGTAAGAAAGTAAAAGTGAAAGAAATAAA
>NC_091571.1:5765000-5767500 GCF_042767895.1 Penaeus vannamei | reverse complement strand
GTAAAATATCAGGAAATACGACAAACAAACAAAAAAAGTCGAACA
Source organism: Penaeus vannamei (assembly GCF_042767895.1). Classification (NCBI taxonomy): domain Eukaryota; kingdom Metazoa; phylum Arthropoda; class Malacostraca; order Decapoda; family Penaeidae; genus Penaeus; species Penaeus vannamei. Next base: position 5,767,455 of record NC_091571.1, on the reverse strand, counting down.
AAATGAAAAGAAAAAACACAAAATATTAAAAAAGAAAAAAAATAAAATCAGGAAATACGATAAGCCCTTTCCCACTTAGACGTTCACGAAGAATCTTCTCTCCGGTTATAATACCTCACAAGACCCTCCTCGTGACCTGCCCCTCGCCTTGCTGCCTCTCCTGGGTCATGCACGGGGCAAGACAAGGACTGTGGTTTATGCCTTTGTTTTATGCCTCGTGTTTATGCCTTTGTTTTATGCCTCGTGTTTATGCCTTTGTTTTATGCCTCGTGTTTATGCCTTTGTTTTATGCCTCGTGTTTATGCCTTTGTTTTATGCCTCGTGTTTATGCCTTTGTTTTATGCCTCGTGTTAATGCCTTGCGGTGGATTTATGGTGTTAAGTTTTACGGTAACATGTTTATGAAGGTAGGTGGCAGGTGTTATTTTTATAAGGGTGTTGTGTTTTAAGGTTGTTGTGCTTGTTGCGGTTTTGGTTTCTGGTGTTGTGGTTATGGTGTTATGGCTCTGGTGTTATTTTTGTGTTCTTTGTTATGTTGACTGTGGTATCGTTATTATGGTTATGTTTATGGTGTTATGCTTATAATGGTGTGTTGTGTTTTAGGTATTATGGTTGGAGTGTTATGTTTATGGTGATTTAAATTATTTTAAAAATTAGACGATGGCAAGAGAAAGAGAGAGAGAGAGAGAGAGAGAGAGAGAGAGAGAGAGAGAGAGAGAGAGAGAGAGAGAGAGAGAGAGAGAGAGAGAGAGAGAGAGAGAGAGAGAGAGAGAGAGAGAGAGAGAGAGAGAGAGAGAGAGAGAGAGAGAGAGAGAGAGAGAGGGAGGGAGGGAGGGAGGGAGGGAGAGAAAGAAAGCGAAGGAGGAAAGAGAGAGAGAGAGAGAGAGAGAGAGAGAGAGAGAGAGAGAGAGACAGAGAGACAGACAGACAGACAGAAAGTGACAGAGAAAGAGAGAAGAGAGAGACAGGCAGACAGAGAGATAGAGGGAGAGTAGGAGGGAGAGAGAGAGAGAGACAGAGACAGACAGACAGACAAACGGACAGACACCTGGACACACAAACACACAGGTATACAGACAGGCAGACACACAGACACAAATAGATAAATACACACACAGTAAAGCGAACTCAAATACTTTATAATTTCCCATCCTTAGTGATATAACAACATCCCCCATTACGTCATTATCGGGCGATTTTCCCCCGCCAAAGGTCGACAACTCATCAGCTGATCGAGTTACGCAATCATGTTTTTTTCCGCTAAGGATGGTGAGATTTTCCGCTAATGTTTACCATGTTTTTTTTCTGCAAATGACGTCAAGATTTTTGTTATTCTTTGTCATGTCATTTCTTTTTTTTTTTTCGTTAAAGAAGTAAAAATTTTACTGATGATGTTTGCCTTGTCGGATTTTTCTTTCTTTCTTTGTTTTCTTTTATTTTTAATTTTTCATTTTAATTTCATTTTTTTTATTTTCATCTTTTTTTGTTTGTTTGTCTGTTTGTTAACGACGCTTAGATTTTCCGCTAATATTTACCATTCCGTTTTCTTTCGCTAACAACGTTAATCAATGCTACTATTTGCCGTGTTATTTTTCCGCTACCCAAGATATTTCGCTAATATTTCCCATGTCGCTTTTTCGCTAACGATGCCATGACTTTTATCAAATATTTGCCATGTCCTATTTTTGCGCTAACAAGATTTTCCGCTAACTTTGCCGTGTCCCTTTTGCGCTAATGACGTCACGATTTTCCGCTAACGTTTGCCGTGTCTAGCGGTGTGAAGGACGTAGATCAGGTTTGTATAAAAAAGAATGAGAGAAAGAGAAAAGAGGAGAAAGAGAAGCAAAATAAAGGAGGAGGATTGAAATACCGAAGGAGAAAAAGTGAAATATCGAAGAAGGGAAAAGATAAGGCAACAAAAATTGAAAGAAAAGAATGAAAATAAAAACAGCTGCTGAAAAAGAGAAAGGAAAGGGAGTGAAATAAACAAAGATAAACAAGAAGAACGCAAGGTTACTTAACAAGATTTTTTTTTACATTACATAATCAACTAATTTATTGTTGTAATGCGGAGGGTATTGTCAATGTTGAATGCATGTTTGTGAGTATGTGTGTGTGTGTCACAATGTGTGTATATGTATGTGTGTGTGTGTCACAGTGTGTGTATATGTATGTGTGTGTGTGTCACAGCGTGTGTATATGTATGTGTGTGTGTGTCACAGTGTGTGTATATGTATGTGTGTGTGCCACAGTGTGTGTATATGTATGAGTGTTGCGTCACAGTGTGTGTATATGTATGTGTGTGTGTCACAGTGTGTGTATATGTATGTGTGTGTGTCACAGTGTGTGTATATGTATGTGTGTGTGTCACAGTGTGTGTATATGTATGTGTGTTGTGTCACAGTGTGTGTATATGTATGAGTGTTGTGTCACAGTGTGTGTATATGTATGTGTGT
>NC_091571.1:5722500-5730000 GCF_042767895.1 Penaeus vannamei | reverse complement strand
CTCTTTTATTATTTCTTGTCGTTGACTTCGTACGTTGCTTTGTTTGATGTGCTGGTCTGTGTTTTTTTTTTCTTTCTTTCTTTCTTTCTTTTTGTATGGGTGATGTTTTTGTCGTTTATTTTTTTTATTATTTTTTCCTTGTTTTACATTACCTTATTTGCTTGTCCCTTGTTAATCTTCTTTGGTGTCGTACTTGTTGTTGTTGTTGTTGTTGTTGTCGTCATCTCCGTCATCGTTGCTGTCGTTATTGTTGTCGTTGTTGTTGTTGTAACAGTGAGGTTGTGGTTGAAATGTGTCTTGCGGTCTGCTCTAAAATTATGTTTATTTTTAATCAGATATTTTAGGTGTGTGATTTATTCGTATTCATCCTTATTTATACCCAGGATGTCAGTGTAAGATAAATAGATAAATAAACAAATAATAGAAATAAAAAAACGTAAAGACTGTATAGTTTTTAGACACTGACGTATATTTCGGAGTAAAATCACACTTGCATGTAAATTTGCGTGTAGGCCTATATACTTGTATAAATGAATCTGCCTTATAACTTTTATCTTACGATGATGAAAAAAAAAGTTTCGTACAAAAGAGTTGTAACATTTTACGATCTCATGTTCAAAATTTCTTTCTTTTTTCATTTCTTTTTGCAATTTGCATCACCATAATCCCCGTATCCCAACTAATTTAGTGTTTAATGAATAAATCGTGTTTTTATAGGGTTACTTAAGCTCTGTTGATATCTTGGCAAGTTGCAGTGAAGTGGGCATTATGATGAAGTGTGTATTGTTACATGAGTCTGGAGGGTGTCTTAACAAGTGTATTTTTAGTAACAGGATATGTCTGCGTTGTAGCTCTGAGAATAACAAGGTAATCAGCTGTTGGACGTACGTAGACAAGTTTAAATGCATGATTGGCTTGTTGATATTGATAACGGTTCAGGAAATCTGTTTACATCGGTTGGGGATTGATAAAATATGAAGTCAATCGTATAAACAAAATGGAATATGAATACTGAGGTTATTTACAAACTGAAATCACGAGTGGTTTCGAAAGTAAATAAGAAAGACAATAGCGAAATGGCGATTTTTTTTTTACGAACCAGAGGCGCGAATAAAACATCTTAAAAAGATTAACTATGGTATTGGAGACAAAGATAAAACAACGAAAAAATAATGAAACAGAAAGAAAACACGAGAAACAAGCTAAACCCGACAGCAACATGGAAAAGACCCGATTGAGAACACGGTACGGAGACGCCTACATCCGCGTTCGCAGCTCCTGTATCCGGATTCGGTGACGTCACCGTGGATTCCCGCATGCATGTATCCGCGAACGGGGCCCCGTCATCGGCTCTCAACCACTCGTCGTGTCGGCTTAGAGAATGTTCAGTAATGTACAAATTAACAGCTTGGGACGAAGGGGTCGTGATCTCACAGACACGACTGACGTGAATTATATTTTTCTTTCCTTTTTTTGCTATTTTCTGGTGCGAGATGAGGAAGATTAACGAGTATTTTTGCATCTTACATTGTCAGGTCACGTGACGATGGGTTTATATCGTGTTATCAGCTTCCCACGATCTGTGCGAGGGATCTATTAGCTGATTTGTCTCCTCTCCCTATCGTCGTGTGCTTTGAATTATCGGTTCAATCGTTTTTTTTTTCCTGGTTTATGTAACAGCTGTTTTTTTCTTTTTCTTCTTCGTCTACTGCTTCTTATCTTTTTTCTTCTGCTTCTTCTTATATTTTTTTTCTTCTTTTTTTCTTATTATTATTATCATTATCTTTTTTCTTCTTCTTCTTCTCATTCTTCTTATCTTTCTTCTTCTCCTTCTTCTTCTTCTTCTTATCTTTTTCTTCTTCTTTCTTTTTTCTTTTCTTTTTTTTTACTTTGCTTAGTGATGTTCTGTAGAGTAGTGAAACGCTCAAAGGTGTTAATAAAATTACAAAAAAAGATTCTCTTTCTTTTTTAACTAGTCGGTAGATAAATTAGTAATTAACTGCTTGCGTAATCACATTCAATCCTGTAGACTTATTTGTAATTTGATACTTTTACATTATGTTTAAGTCCAAGGAGATATCTGCATCACCTCTACATATATTAGTAAAGAATGGAAAATAAAATATGATTTAGTTTGTGACGCTACACAACACTATTGCTTATACAAAAATCGACCTTATAGCATCGCAAACACAAAACCGTCAATTCGCACTTCTATTTCGAAGAAAAAAAATCATATACCATACCATAAATAAACACAACAAACATAAAAACGAAAGAATATGCCATGCCTCTCCCCATATCGCAAAAGCCATAACAACAAACATCAGGAAACAACAAACTTTCTTAATGTGTGACAGCCGTTCGTGCAGACTCGAACGTTTTGGTTTTCACCGGCGTAGTTTCTCCTTCCGCCGCTGCGACGTCGTGGCGCCACTGTACAGGAAAGGTTAGAAGAATATGGCGATTTTCTTCTTCTCTCTTATTCATTCTTTATTGATGTATATATATTTTTTTATTTTTTTATTCATTTCATTTTATTTATCTATTTTTTGAGAAAGGGACTGGGCGTCATTTGTCTTCAGTATGGATGGTAGCTTTTGGTTTCAGAGACACTGAATAGATACAAAAATGGTTGCATTGAATTATTTGTGAAATATAAATCGCTACTGATTAAGCAAACATATATGCTAATATTTATGTGTACACACACACACACACACACACACACACACACACACACACACACACACACACACACACACACACACACACACACACACACACACACACACACACATACACACACACACACACACACACGCATACACACACACACACACACACACACACACACACACACACACACACACACACACACACACACACACACATATATATATATATATATATATATATATATATATATATATATATATATATACCTGTATAAATATCAGAGCTCTTTGATTAACAAATATTAATGAAAAATGTGTTACATAAGAAGTTAATGGTAGTTATGAGTCATCTATAATCATAATGCGTTTTATAATTACGAAATTAAATGAAGACTAATTGTAGTTTCACATCTCATTTCATATTCCATTTTGATCCTTTTCCAATTCGTTCATCTTTCGTCTCTGATCAAATCGCACCTCAACGTACAAACAAAAACAGAAGAAATTCGCCCACGACAACACGAACACGTACATGAAATTAAAGAAAGCCCCTTAAACGCATGCTTTCGGATAATTCCTAAACACTCTTTTCCACGCAGTCACATTCAACAACACTTCCCTCTTCACTTTCCTTTCTGCTTGGTTCCCTTGCGTGCAAAATCGCCATGCAAGCGCGTTTTTAAATACTCGTTTCATGTCAACCATTTTCTAGCGACAGTTCATGTCTGATTCGTGTCTGGACGCGTTACAGACGAAACCCTCCAAGAATACAGCTGTTTTCTCTTTCCTTTTCCTTTTTCGGTAAACGCTGGAGGAGAAAGGGGAGGAAAAGCAGGGACCGGGAAGAAGGGAGGAGATAAGAATAAATAAGATAGATAAAGAAGGACAGGGGGAGAGAGATAAAGGGAGGGAATGCGACGGCTTAGATAATCGCGTCAGACAATTTAATGAACTGTTCGTGTTTCATTCCTGTTTGGACATGTTACGAACCAAAGGGAAAAGTATAGTTGTTTTCTTTTCGTTTCTTTGAAGACAGAAGAGGGAAAGAGATAAATAGAAAAGTGACGAAGAGGAGAGAGAAGGTAAGAGAGAGAGAGAGAGAGGCTGACGGACTGATACACAGACAGACAGACATAAAGAGAGTGAGAGACGGACAGACAGACAGAGAGGGTAACAAACATGGAGAAGGAGAGAGAGAGAGAGAGATAGAGCAAGAGAAAAAGAAAGAGGGAGACAGATAGACATAGAGTGAGCGAAGGAGGGAGACGAACAGAAAGAGAAAGAGAGACAGACAGACAAATAAACAAAGAAAGAGAAAAAGATTAAGAGAAAAATCTGACAAACATAAACCCACATACATGCAGAGAGACGAAAGAACATTAACAGATAATAACTGACAGAGTAAAAAAAGAGAGAGAGAGAGAGAGAGAAACACGGAATGAAGGAAGGGAGGATAAGAGATAAAACCGGCGAAAATAAATATGTGAAAGCTTGATGGCCAATCCCCTCATTTCTTAACGTCTGCGTGACAGAATTTTGCAGCATCCATCAGTGCAGAGAGAAATCAGCACATCCTTGATAATTTCGCTAATAATGGAAGAGGGAAGAGGTGGAAATGTTGCAGATGTAGGGGGTAAGGAGGGTGGAGGGGGGAGGGGAGGAGGGTGGAGGGGGGGGAAAGGGGTGAGGGGGTATTGATATCTTTTTTAAGTAGTAGTATTATCATGTACTCTTGTCCTCTGATGTGTGTTTGTATGGCTATCTGTCTCTCTCTCTTTCTCTCTCTCTCTCTCTCTCTCTGTCTATCTCTCTCTCTCTCTCTCTCTCTCTCTCTCTCTCTCTCTCACTCTCTCTCTCTCTCTCTCTCTCTCTTTTCTCTCTCTCTCTCTCTCGCTCTCCCTCCCTCCCTCCCTCTTTCCTTACCTCCTCCCTCCCTTCCTTCCTTCCTTCCTTCCTTCCTTCCTTCCTTCCTTCCTTCCTTCCTTCCTTCCTCCCTCCCTCCCTCCCTCCCTCCCTCCCTCCCTCTCCCTCCCCCTCTCCCTCTCCCTCTCCCTCTCCCCCTCCCTCTTTCCTCCCCTCCTTCCTCCCTCCCTCCCTTCCTTCCTCCCTTCTTCCTCCCTCCCTCCTTTCCTCCCTCGCTCCCTCCCTCCCTCCCTCCCTCCCTCCAGTGGATAGTCCCCAAAACCCGCTTCCCACCACCTCTTTTACCCGAAATCTTTAATAATAGAGCGTTTTATCACATTATCATCATCATGTCACACCTACCTTCGATTTTTTTTTTCTTTTCACGACAACGAAAGGCGAAAGTTCGGGTCTTATTAAGTCTTACGTAAAAGAGGGGTTGGAGTGGCGTGTTATTAGACGAGAAAACTTGATTCACATTTCTTAAAAGACGAATGATCGTGAGGAGCAGAGTTGCGCCATCTTTCGGACGGAAAAAAATAATAATATTAATGGAAACTGTGATGATTAGTTTCTCATCTGCATTTGGGAGTTGTGTGTGTTAAAACGTGACAGGGAAGGTTGTTGTGTTATCGAGATGTGAAAGTTTATCAGTGTGGAATAATGTGATATAAGATACTGGTTTCATCAGTGAAATATGAAAGTGTAATGTCATGAGATTCTCCACGTATGAACCGTATTCATGTTGACAAATGTAGGAAAGGTATGAATGAGAATGGATATCTTGACAATACAAGAGATGTATTTGACCGGTTTCGATTCTGTCTTTGTCAGAAATATATTATACAACTCTTGTATTGTGAAGATATCCATTCGTATTCATACCTTTTCTACATTCTCCATGTATATTGTTGTCAGAATTGAGTTGTCCTACTAAGTCTGTAGTTGGGAGGCACTGCTGTATTTTGTAGTTGGGAGGCACTGTTGTAATTTGTAGTTGGGAGGCACTGTTGTGATTTGTGGTTGGGAGGCACTGTTGTAATTTGTAGTTGGGAGGCACTGTTGTAATTTGTAGTTGGGAGGCACTGTTGTAATTTGTAGTTGGGAGGCACTGTTGTAATTTGTAGTTGGGAGGCACTGTTGTAATTTGTAGTTGGGAGGCACTGTTGTAATTTGTAGTTGGGAGGCACTGTTGTAATTTGTAGTTGGGAGGCACTGCTGTCGTCTCGAGTTGGGAGGCACTGTTGTAATTTGAGAACACGTTATGGCAATGTTGAAACACTCGGAAGCACTGCCACTAATGAGCTTATTATCATTATCATTACTATTGATAATATTATAATTTTCATTAGTATTGTCATCATCAACATTATCAACATCATTATTATCATTCCTAGTATTATCTATCATCATTATCATTATCAATAATAATATTATCATCATTATTAGCATTATCATTGTTATCATCATTATTAGCATTGTCATTGTTATCATCATCAAGTATGACATTGATACTTCAAATAAAAGCTTTATTAAGGTACTGTGCTTTTATTGGAAGCATTTTATCTCGTGTGTCTTTTGGCGTATGTTGTCCAAGATCAGCCATGTCTTTGGGAAATGTACTTACACAAGAATGTACTAATCACAACATTTGACTTTGTTAGTAATACAGTGATACCATGGTAATGATTGCATGGCATTGGTTTATGGTGCATACAATGTGAAGGCATAATATGAGGATATTACAGTGCATCTATATTATATCTGTAATCGTGTTGTGATGATTGCATAATCTTGTGCTGGATAAAACAGGGATTTTGTATTTTTTCTAACATTTGAGAAATACCTGCTAATATTAGAAAAAAATACACACTCAGATGTTGTGTTGTGGTTGTTTTTGTTGTTGTTTTGTTTATTGTTTTTTTCCTTATCTTCGTTTTACTTTTACCACTTCTTTCTTTCTCTCTCTTCGTTCAACCTCTTCTCCTTTTCTTTCCTTGTCACCCTCATTTCTTCTCTCTCTCTTATTCTCTCTGCCTTTTTCTATGATCTCTTCGTTCTAACTCTTCTCTTTTTCTTTCCTTTTCTCCCTCGTTTCTTCTCTCTCTCTCTCTTGTTCTCTCTGCCTTTTTTCTATATTTTTTTTCTTTCAATCCTTTTTGTGCTTTTAGAATTATCGTTCTCTCTGCCTTTTTCTATATATATATTTTTTTTCAATCCTTTTTGTGCTTTTAGAATTAGATCAGACACATGGCAAACGACAACTTCGCAGATGAAAGTCAGACTATGAATAGTCGAAACCTCTTGATGATTCGCGTGAGAAATCGTCGAAAATATCGCATTCCCAAAATCATCACGGACGACTTGGCAACTCATCAACGAATCAGTTTTTTTTATTATTATTATTATTATTATTATTATTATTATTATTATTTTTATTATTATTCCGCATTTTGGATCTTCTAAAAAAAAAATATGAATTGGGATAATTCTGGAAGGTCTGAGAGCTACAGGAGGAATGGGGGGGTGGGGGGGTGGGGGGGGAGGGTTAGGAAGTCGTAGGCGTTGCTTCGGTGCTTCATTTTTGGGTTCAGAAGCATGGTTGATTCGGTTGAGTATGTGCTTGTTGGGCATGCGTTTTTTTCCTTATTGTTTGTGTGTGTGTGTTTTGTCTGTATTTTTATGTTTCTGTCTATCTGTTTGTATTTTTTTGTCTCTGTCTCTGTCTCTTTCTCTCTGTCTTTCTTTCTCTTTCTTTCTTTCTTTCTTTCTTACTCTCTCTCTCTCTCTCTCTCTCTCTCTCTCTCTCTCTCTCTCTCTCTCTCTCTCTCTCTCTCTCTCTCTCTCTCTCTCTCTCTCTCTCTCTCTCTCTCTCTTTCTGATCTCCCCCTGTTCCTCCCTCCCTCCCTCCCTCCCTCCC
>NC_091571.1:5710000-5720000 GCF_042767895.1 Penaeus vannamei | reverse complement strand
AGAGAGAGAGACAGACAGACAGACAGAAACAGTGAGACAGAGACAAAGACAGAGACACAGATAAAAGGAGAGAGAGACATGAATGAAATAGAGAGAGAACGAGAGAGAGAGAGAGAGAAGGGAAGAAGAGAAGAGAGAGAGAGAGAAAGAAGAGAGAGAGAAGAGAAGAGAGAGAAGAAGAAGAAGAAAGAAGGAGAGAGGAGAGAGAGGGGAGAGAGAGAGAGAGAGAGAAAATAAATAAATAAACGAAAAAAGAAGGAGGGCAAGGAAGAAGAAGTAAGCACATTAACGCACAAGCAAGCACCGTTTCTACTCGTCTTACGCGACCCAGGAGAGTCAGGCTTCACGCCCACACACGCCAAGCCAAACACACCCTTACATCCACCTACTATAGGATCGTCAATCGTTTCTCAACTCAATATGCGGCTTCCTCTCCCCCCCCCTCCCCCCCCAAAAAAAAAAGTGCATAACGGTCTTCATTCACTCGGAAAATCAGAAAGTTTCATTCACCTTAATTATTTTCCTTCTTTTTTTTTCCTAATTGCATTCATTATCGGAATGTCGAGATAAACAGCCGGTTTGTTTAAATTGTGCCATTCCCGACCTAATTGACATTCGTTACACGTACATACACATACACATACACGGAAATAAATACATATATACGTCTGTACATACATATCTACCAGTCGATACACACATATCTCCCGTCCAGATAGAAAAATAAATATATATCTATTTGATAGATCGATAGACATGCCTTTATTTCTTTATATATGGATGTCTGTTTATACGAATATTCAGGCCAGACCTAATTGACATTCCTTACACGTACATACACATACACATACACGGAAATAAATACATATCTACGTCTATACATACATATCTACCGTACAGATAGAAAAATAATTGTACATTTATTTGATAGATCGATAGACATGCCTTTATTTCCGTGTATATGGATGTATATTCAGGCCCGACGTACATACACATACACATACACGGAAATAAATACATATCTACCGTACAAATAGAAAAATAAATGTACATTTACTTGATAGATCGATAGACATTTCTCTTTATATGGATGTCTGTTTATACGAATATTCTCTGGGTCGGGCCTGACACAATTTTAACAAACTGGAAGATAAAATGTATGTTTGCGTTCGGTTACAAGAACTTTCAAATACTTGTTGGTTGTGTGACCAGCTATGAATATCGACTTATGGTATGTTTTACCTTTCGTGGTGGAGAGAGGAGGGGAAGGGGGAAGGGGGAGAGAGGAGAGGAAGGGGGAAGGGGGAGAGGGGAGAAGGAAAGGCGGGAGGAGGGGGAGAGGGAAGGGGAAGGGGAGGAAGGAAGGGGGAGAGGGAAGGGGAAGGGAGGAGGAGGGGGAGAGGGAGAGGGAGAGGGAGAGGGAATAAGGAAAGGGAGGAGGGTGAGAGGGAAGAAGGAAAGGGGGAAGGGGAAGGGAGGAGGAGGAGGGAAGATGGAAATAGAGAAAAAAGGGGGAAGGGGGAGGGAGGAGGGAGAGAGGAAAAGGGAGGGAAAGGGGGAAAGATAAGAAGGAAATGAGGGGAGACGGTAAGGAAAAAGGGAAGGAGGAGGGGTGAGGGAAGGGGAAAAAGAAGAAGGAAAGAGAGGGAGAGTGGGAGAGGGAAAGGGAGGAGGAGGAGGAGAGGGAAAGGGACGGGGGAGAGAGGGAGAAGTTAGAAAAAGGGAAGAAGGGTAAGAGGAGGGGAGAGGGAAAGGGAGAAAAAAGGAGAAGGGAAGGAAGAGAGGAAGAGAGGGAAAGGGACCGGGAGAGGGAAGAGGAAAATAGGAAGTGAGAGGAAAGATGGAAAGGGAGGAATAGAGAGGGAAGAGAGAAAGGGAGAGGGGAAAGAAGAAGAAGAAAGGATAAGTGGGAAGAGAAAGGAGAGACGAGGTAAGAGGGAAACGGAAAGGGAGAAAGGAGGAAAGAAGGGAGAAGGAAGGATAGAAAGGGAAAATAAAAATGGGAAGAGGAGAGAGAAGAGGGAAAAGTTGCCTTGATAATAGAGAGATAAACTGATTATAAAAAAAAGTTGCAAGAATGCAGCTGAAGTTATCAGTGAGAAGGAGAAAGAGATAAAAATGAGCTATTACTAAGATGTAATAGCTTCTCTTATCTCTCTCTCTCTCTCTCTCTCTCTCTCTCTCTCTCTCTCTCTCTCTCTCTCTCTCTCTCTCTCTCTCTCTCTGTCTTTCTCTCTCTCTTTCTTTCTTTCTCTCTCTTTCTATCTCTGTCTCTCTCTCGCTCTCGCTCTCTTTCTATCTCTATCTCTATCTCTATCTCTATCTCTATCTCTATCTCTATCTCTATCTCTATCTCTATCTCTATCTCTATCTCTATCTCTCTCTCTCTCTCTCTCTCTCTCTCTCTCTCTCTTTCTATCTCTATCTCTCTCTCTCTCTCTCCCTCTCTCTCTCTCTCTCTCTCTCTCTCTCTCTCTCTCTCTCTCTCTCTCTTTCTCTCCTTTCTCTCTTTCTCTCCTCTCTCTCTCTCTCTCTCTCTCTCTCTCTCTCTCTCTCTCTCTCTCTCTCTCTCTCTCTCTCTCTCTCTCTCTCTCTCTCTCTATCTATCTATCTATCTATCTATATCTATCTCTATCTCTCTGTCTATATACCCATCTGTCTATCTATATATCTATCTATATAGTTTATCTATTTCTATCGCCATCTTTACTTTTATATATCTGTTTATCTCTTCATCTAAACACCAATCACTGTTCCTTTGTTTCCTTGTTATTCATCCTCCATCCTTTATTCCTCCGCTATCCTTTCCCTCACTCCGTCACTGGCCGTAAAAGCCATCCCTCACTGAAAGGAAGAGAAACACAGAACAAACAAGAATCTTACGGACAATCACGTCTCTTTTGCATAATACTACACTTACCGCGCGCGCCATCTACATATCGTGCGTCGAACTAATCTTTTTCCATCTGAGGAGGCACAGCTACCTGATTTGTCCGCGTCACCTTCCTTGCGATAAAGAGGCTCTTGTTTCGTGTTGTATCACCTTACTTGGCTGTTCCGTGCTCTTCTCTCCGCCCTTCCCCCCCTCCCCCCACTCTGGCTCTTCCCTCCGACCTTCCCCCTCCCCCCACTCTCGCTCTTCCCTCCGCCCTTCCCCCTCCCCCACTCTGGCTCTTCCCTCCACCCTCCCCCTCCCCCCGGAGACTCGTCCCCTATCTCTTCCTCTCTCTTTTCTCCTTTCGCTCGATCTTTTTCCTCCTTTCTCTTAGTTTTCTTTCCTTCATCAATCCTTTCTCTCTCTCTCTCTCTCTCTCTCTCTCTCTCTCTCTCTCTCTCTCTCTCTCTCTCTCTCTCTCTCTCTCTCTCTCTCTCTCTCTCTCTCTCTCCCTCCCTCCCTCCCTCCCTCTCTCTCTTCTCGTTCCCTCTTTCATATTTTTTACTTTTCTCCTTCTTTTTTCCCTCTCTCTCTCTCTCCCATTCTTTTCCGACTTCCCCTTGTCTTCCTAACCATTTCTTCCTCTTCTTTCGTCTTTACCCTTCCTCTTTCATCACTTTCCCCCTTTCTCCCTCTCCTTTCCCTTCGTTCTTCCCTCTCCCCCCTCCCTCCTCCCCTCTTATTCGTCTTCCTCTTTACTGCCTCTTTTTTCCGAATGCTCTATTCCTTCCCCTTCCCTCTTTCCTCGTCCATTTTTCGTCTATCTCTTCTCTTCTCTCTCTTCCCCGTCCACGCGCTCTCTCTCTTTCTTGTGCCATCCCTTTTCTCTTTCCTTCCTCCTCTTCTGTCTTTTTTCTCCCCCTCCCATCTTTTCTCTCTCCATCAATTCTTGCTCCTTCTCCCTCCCTTCTTTTCTCTCCCCTCACTTAGCCCTCTCCTTTGTTTTATGCCTATCACTCCCCTTCCCCTTCTTCCTCTGTCTCATGTCTCCCATTCGCTCGCCCTTTCTTTCCTAATCTCTCTTCCTCTCTTCTCTTCTTTACGCCTTCCACCCCCTCCCCTCCCTCGTTTTTCTCATGTCATCCCTTCGCTCGCCCTTTCCTTTCTATTCTCTCTTCCTCTTCTTTTCTTTACGCCTTCCACTCCCCTTCCCCTTCCTCCTCTACCCCTCCCCTCCACCCCGTTTCCTCCCGCTTCCCTTCTACTCTGTCACCTTCCCTCGTCTCGCCCCCCCTCCCCCCGTACCTCCCCTTCCCCTCCCTCCTCTTTTTGTATCAGCTGATTTCACTTTCTCTCTTTCGTCCTGGAGGGGAAGATGAGACCCGTTTTATCGTCTTTTTTGTCGTCTTTTTCGTTTTTCTTTTTTTTCTCAAGACATACTTGAGTATACGTGGGTTTGAGTGAGCGCGTGTGCGTTTGTGTGTGTGTAGGGGGTGTAAGCGTGTGTGTTGTGTGTGTGTTTCTGTTTGTGTGTGTATTGGCGTGTGTGTGTGTGTGTTTCTGTTTGTGTGTGTTTTGGCGTGTGTGTGTGTGTAGCTGTAAACGTGTGTGTGTGTGTGTGGAGGGGGGGTGTATGTGTATGTGTGCGCGTGTGTGTGTGGGTGTGGGAGTAGGCGTGTGTGTGTGTGTGTGTGTGTGTGTGTGTGTGTGTTAATATGTATGTTTGTATTCGGACTGGTCCTAATTTCTGTTGTGCATTTCTTTTCTTTTCTTTCTTTCTTTTTCTATTTGTATGGCTTCGAATCAAGCTACGATTGATTTTTATAATTCCTTCTTATTTCCCTTTTTTCTTTTTTTCTTTTTTCTTTTTTCTTTTTTTTACTTTTTTCCTTTCATTTTGCTTCTTATTTTCCACTTGTTTTTCTTCCTTACCTTCTCGTCTTCTTACCTTCTCTTTTCCTTTCATTCTTTCTTTTATTCTTTCATTTGTTCATTCTTTATTGTTTTCTTTGCTTGTTTTATTATTTCTTACTTTCGCTCTCTCTCTCTCTCTTCTTTTTCTTACTGTCTTCTTTTCTCATACATTTTCTTCTATTTTAGTTGCACTATTTTATTCTTCCTTAATTTCTTACTCATTTCTTTTATAATCTCTCTCTTCCTCCTTTCCTTTCTTACTTTCGTACTTTCATAACTACTTTCCTATTTTCTTTCGCTTTTTTTCATTTTATTCGTGATTATGACTGTGTGTAATTATTAGTTTTATTCAGTAATTAATTCTATTTTGTCCGAGTAATATTTATCTAATTCCCATCAATAACCTGCCAGTTGGTAAACTATTATCATCACTAATCTTTTAACTGTCGTCAGTCATCACCAAATTGTCACCCTGTCATCAGTCATCACCAACATGTCACCGTGTCATCAGTCATCACCAACATGTCTCCCTTTCATCAGTCACCACCAACATGTCACCTTTCCATCAGTCATCACCAACATGTCACCCAGTCATCAGTCATCACCAACATGTCACCCTGTCATCAGTCATCACCAACATGTCACCCTGTCATCAGTCATCACCAACATATCTCCCTGTCATCAGTCATCACCAACATGTCTCCCTGTCATCAGTCATCACCAACATGTCACCCTGTCATCAGTCATCACCAACATGTCACCCTGTCATCAGTCATCACCAACATGTCGCCCTTTCATCAGTCATCACCAACATATGCCCTGTCATCAGTCATCACCAACATATGCCCTGTCATCAGTCATCACCAACATGTCGCCCTTTCATCAGTCATCACCAACATATGCCCTTTCATCAGTCATCACCATGTCGCTCTGGCATCAGTCATCACCAACATGTCACCCATTCATCAGTCATCACCAACACGTCACCCTTTCATCAGTCATCACCAACATGTCACCTTTTTATCAGTCATCACCAACATGTCACCCTGCCATCAGTCATCACCAACATATGCCCTGTCATCAGTCATCTCCAACATGTCGCCCTGTCATCAGTCATCACCAACATGTCGCCCTGTCATCAGTCATCACCAACATGTCGCCTTGTCATCAGTCATCACCAACATGCTTCCCTGTCATCAGTCATCACCAACATGTCGCCTTGTCATCAGTCATCACCAACATGCTTCCCTGTCATCAGTCATCACCAACATGTCGCCCAGTCATCAGTCATCACCAACATGTCGCCCTGTCATCAGTCATCACCAACATGTCACCGTGTCATCAGTCATCACCAACATGTCTCCCTTTCATCAGTCATCACCAACATGTCGCCCTGTCATCAGTCATCACCAACATGTCACCGTGTCATCAGTCATCACCAACATGTCTCCCTTTCATCAGTCATCACCAACATGTCGCCCTGTCATGTCATCATCATATCGCCCTGTCACCAGTCATCACCAACATGTCACCCTGTCATCAGTCATCACCAACATGTCGCCCAGTCATCAGTCATCACCAACATGTCGCCCTGTCATCAGTCATCACCAACATGTCACCCTGTCATCAGTCATCACCAACATGTCACCCTGTCATCAGTCATCACCAACATGTCGCCCTGTCATCAGTCATCACCAACATGTCGCCCAGTCATCAGTCATCACCAACATGTCGCCCTGTCATCAGTCATCACCAACATGTCACCCTGTCATCAGTCATCACCAACATGTCTCCCTTTCATCAGTCATCACCAACATGTCGCCCTGTCATCAGTCATCACCAACATGTCACCGTGTCATCAGTCATCACCAACATGTCTCCCTTTCATCAGTCATCACCAACATGTCGCCCTGTCATGTCATCATCATATCGCCCTGTCACCAGTCATCACCAACATGTCACCCTGTCATCAGTCATCACCAACATGTCGTCCTGTCATCAGTCATCACCAACATGTCGCTCTTTCATCAGTCATCACCAACATGTCGCCCTGTCATCAGTCATCACCAACATGTCGCCCTGTCATCAGTCATCACCAACATGTCGCCCTGTCAGCAGTCATCACCAACATGTCACCCTCTCACCAATCATCACCAACATGTCACCTTTTTATCAGTCATCACCAACATGCTTCCCTGTCATCACTCATCACCAATGTCACCCTGTCATCAGTCACCACCAACATGTCACCTTTCCATCAGTCATCACCAACATGTCACCCAGTCATCAGTCATCACCAACATGTCACCCTGTCATCAGTCATTACCAACATGTCGCCCTTTCATCAGTCATCACCAACATATCACCCTGTCATCACTCATCACCAACATTAATCAGTCATCACCAGCATCTTAAGCGCACCTTCGCCCCGATGAAAGAAAACGGAACATAGCACTTTTTTGCCTCTATTTAACTTCTCCTTCTTTAAGCGGGATATTTGCCAAGGAGCGCGCAGGATAGTATGAAGGATGGAGATAGGACCCCACTTGGTCTCCACAGGGATTCTGGCGTCCCTGCAGAGAGAGAGGGGAGGGAGGAGGATGGGAGAGAGAGAAGGGAGAGAGAGAGGGGAGGGGAGAGGGGGGTGAGAGGGGGGGATGTTAAGACATAGGGAGAGAGGGAGAGAGAGAGAGATAGAGAGAGAGAAAGAGAGAGGGGAGAGAGAGAGAGAGAGAGAGAGAGAGAGAGAGAGAGAGAAAGAGAGAGAGAGAGGAAGGAACAAACGAACAAACAAACAAATACACAGACAGACAAACAGAGAGACAGAACTCAAAGAGACAAAGAGAGAAACTCGTAACAGAAAAATGGCGAGAGAGAGATAGAATCCAAGAAACAGAGAAAGACAAAGAACACGAAAGAGGCTCCTCACACCCCCACAACCCCCCCCCCTTGCCCTCCCTCCCTCCATATCTCTCCATTTCTTCCCTTCTCTCCTTCCCTAAATCCCTTTCCCCTCACTCTTTTACTCTCCTCTTTTTCCCTTCCCCATTCTCCCTCACACCTTCTCTCTCCTTCCTCTCTTTAACCTCCTCTCTCTCCCCTCCCGTTCCGCTCTCCCTATCCCCCTCTCTTCCTATCCCCCTCTCCTTTTCCCCTCCTCCTCTCTATTCCTTCTTACATCGAATTCCCTTCCCCTTCCCTTTCCAAACCCCCTTTACTACCCACCTTCCTCTTCTTCCTCCTCCCCTCTTTCTTCCTTCTTGTCTCCCATTCCTTCTTCCCCTTCCCTATCCTCCTTCTCCCTCACATCGAACCCCCATCTCCCCCTTCCCCTTCCTTCCTTAAACCTCTTTCTCTCCCCTCCCCTCCCTCTCCCTTCCCCTCCTTTTCCCCCCTCCCCAGCAACCCACCAAATCCCCTCACTCCCACCCACCCTTTCACCAACCCCCACATCCCCCTCCATAAAATGACAAACCCTCCCACCTCCCTCCACCCCACCCCACCCCCACCCCTACCACCCACCCACCCACAACTCGTCGAATATTTACGCGAAACCCCCTTTCCCCTCCTCCCCCCCTTCCCCTCCCTCCTCCCTCCCTCCCAACTTGCGAAATCCCCTTTCCCTCCTCCCTCCCCCTTCCCCTCCCCCTCCTCTCTCCCCCCTTCTCCTGCCTCCCTCCCTCCCCCTTCCCCTCCCTCCTCTCTCCCTCCCAACGCGAAATCCTCTTCCCTCCTCCCTTCCCCCTTCCCCCTTCCCCTCCTCCCCTCCCAAGTCCCTCCCCCCCTTCCCCCGCCTCCTCCCTCCCTCCCAACGCGAAACCCCCTTTCCCTCCCCCCTTCCCCTCCCTCCTCCCTCCTCCCAACGCGAAATCCCCTTTCCCTCCTCCCCCTCCCTACCCCCCGTCCCCTCCTTCCCCTCCCTCCCTCCTCCTTCCCTCCCCTCCCCCTCCTCCCTCCCCCCTTCCCCCCTTCCCTACCCCCCTTCCCCCCTCCCTCCCCAGGTCCCTCGTTCCTCATCCTTATATTTCAGGATTTGTCTTTTATTCCGCCATTACCGCAGCGGGGAGTCCTGACGGCGGCGGCGGAGGCGGCGGCGGTGTCCTACCGAGACGCCTGAGGAAGCTGCGCCGATTAAGTGGTTAAGAGTTTTCCCGAGAAACTTGAGGATTCCCAAGTTCGGGTTGCGTTCGTTGGTTGGTGGGGGGGGAGGGAGGGAGGGTGGGGAGAGGGCGAAGATCCTGTGAGGAGGGAGGGAGGGGGTGTGGGGGAAGGGGAAGGGTCCTGTGGGGGGAGGGAGGTGGAGGTTCGTGTACGGGAGGGAGTGGGGGAGAGGGAGGTTCCTGTGGGGGAGGGAGGGTAGGGAGAGTGTGGGGGAAGGGAAGGGTCCTGTGGGGATGGATGGAAAGAGGGGGTTGTTCGTGTGCCGGGAGGGTAGAGTTGTGTGTACTTGTGTGTGTGTGAGAAGGGGTGGAGGGAGGGAGGGAGAGTTGTGTCTACTTATGTGTATGTGGGAGGGGGAGGGGGAGGGGAGAGTTGTGTGTACTTGTGTGCGCGTGCGTGTGTGTGTGTGTGTGTGTCTAAAGGTGTCTGGAGGAAGGGGTCATTCTGTTTATGGGGGGGTTATGGTGGAGGGGGGGGGGGGTTCTATGTGTGTGTCTTTCTCTTTCAAGCTCTCATTCTATCGTTCATAATATTTCTTTCTGTAATGATAAAGGTAATTATTATTCTCATTATTATTATCATTATTATTATTATCATCATAACAGCTATGGCAACATGTGATTATGATAAAGGTAATAATGATAATAACAATGATTATGGTAATATTAACAATAGTAAGAATAAGAATGAGAATAAGAATAATGGCAATAATGATAGTAATCATAATAGATATATTAATCATAACAATAATGATAATGATGAAACTACAAGTAAAAAACAATAAATTTAATTATTATCAATAATACTAAAACTAATAATGATAATGATAATGATAATATCAGTAATGATAACAATGATGATGATGATGATACTGATAATGATAATAACAATGATAATGATAGTTATAATGATTTTGATAATTATAATAATAGTGACAATAATAATGATGATGATGAAGATAATAGTAACAATGGTAATACTACTACTACTAATAATAATGATAGTAATAATAATAATAAAAATAACAATAATAATGATACTACTACTATT
>NC_091571.1:5692500-5695000 GCF_042767895.1 Penaeus vannamei | reverse complement strand
CTCTCTCTCTCTCTCTCTCTCTCTCTTTCTCCCTCTCCTCCCTCTGCCTCCCTCTGCCTCCCTCTCCCTCCCTCTCCTCCCTCTCCCTCTCTATCTATCTATTTATCTATGTATCTATCTATCTCCCCCTCCCTCCCTAACTTCTTCCCTCTCCCTCTCTCTCTCTCTCTCTCTCTCTCTCTCTCTCTCTCTCTCTCTCTCTCTCTCTCTCTCTCTCTCTCTCTCTCTCTCTCTCTCTCTCTCTTTCTCCCTCCCTCTCCCTCTCTCTCCCTCTCCCTCCCTCCCTCCCTCCCTCTCCCTCTCCCTCTCTTTCAATCTTAGCACTTTATTGATTTCGTTACTATCAGTGTTGTTATCTTTATCGTAATCAGTATCATTGTGTTGCCATCACATTTCCTGTTATTACCTCAACGCTGACGCCGCAATATCTCCCCCAGAGAAGATCACAGCCTACCTGAGCCGCCGGGACTTCTCGGACCGTCGGACTCACACCGAACCCGTCGATGGCGTGGTCGTAGTGGACGCCGACTACTTACAAGGTCGCAAGGTCTTCACGAGGGTGGTGCTCACTTACCGCTACGGCAGGGAGGAGGATGAGGTCATGGGGCTCAAGTTCAGCAAGGAGTTCGAACTGGTCCACGCCGAGGTCGTCCCTCCTGACGGCGAGAAGGGACTCTCCGCCCTGCAGGAGAAGATCGTCAAGAAAGTGGGAGGTAACGCAATTCCCTTCAGCGTCGCCCTGCCCGACCCGGCGCCGTGCTCAGTCGCGCTTGACCCCGGCAGCGATGAATCGGTGAGAAAGCTGTCTGTCTCTGTCTGTCTGTCTCTCTCTCTCTCTCTCTCTCTCTCTCTCTCTCTCTCTCTCTCTCTCTCTCTCTCTCTCTCTCTCTCTCTCTCTCTCTCTAGGCGGTGGATTGTGTTCTTTAGATTTTTAGATTTAGTGTTTGTGTTGTAGTTCGTGTTTGTCTGAGACTAGTTTGAAGAGCTAGTTTTTGGTTTAGTTTTTCCTAGTTTCAATGTTGCAGAAATTTGAATTGTATAAGGGATCGTGGAATATCTCTTGTTGCATCATTTCTTTGTAATAGAGTGCAATTTGCTGGTTGTAAGTGTACGATTTCCATCAACGTCATGGACTACCAATACATCAGTTTTATAGATTTTTATCATCTGAACTCGAAGCACCACTGGCATTCGTGTTCTTGTTCAGCCTAAAACTATAGTAATCCTCAAGCTTCCCCGACAGAGCAAAATGCTGGGCGTCTCGTACGAACTGAGCTTCTACGTCTCTGGGGACAAGGAGGAGGACCCCAAGCCAGCGGACACGGTAACTTTCTCCGTCCGTAAGGTCCAGTTCGCCCCGATCGACCCGGACCACCGCCAGCCTCAGCTCCTCGTCCGCAGGAACTACACCCTCTCTCCGGGCAGCCTCGTCCTCGACATCAGCCTCGGCCGCGACATCTACTTCCACGGCGACGAGATCGAGGCCCACGTCACCATCGCCAACAGCTCGAAGAAGACCGTGAAGGCCATCGGCGCCGACGTCATCCAGCACGTGGACATCACCATGACCAACATGTACTACACGCGCGTGGTGGCGTCCCTGGAGTCCCGCGACGGCTGCCCCGTCATCCCCGGCGCGACCCTCTCCCGCTCCATCGGCCTCAGGCCCCTTGTCGCCAACACCAGTCGCTTCGGGGTCGCCCTCGACGGCCACGCCAAGGACAAGGACGCGAGTCTCGGCTCCTCCACCATCTGCAACGCCAGCTGTAGCGTCAACGACTGCCTGGGGATCCTCGTGTCCTACTCCTTCCGCCTGAGGCTCAACTGCGGCGCCATCGGAGGGGAAATATCCTGCGAGCTGCCCTTCAAGCTGATGCACCCCGACCCCTCGGCGCCGACGGTGGAGGACGACCTCGACATCGAGGACTTCACTCGACTCCGACGCGGCAAGTCCTTCGAAGCCCTCGAGGAATAGCTTCTTTTGAGAAACCTTTTCTTGTTTTATTTGTTCTTTTCTATCTGTTTAACGCCGAGCATTTATTTTTTCTGGTCTTTGCTTTTTTGATTTTGTTGTTTTTTTGTTTTATATTTGTCGGATTCAGAGCATTATTAACAGGTATTATATTTCTAAATAATATATCAGTATTTTAAAGATATAAATTACAAGGTAACTAACTGTTTATAATAGATTCATCATACAACGTAAATATGTATTTAAAGCGATATAATCATGATTTTTGACAGCATCATGTTTTTGTAATATGAATTCTGTCCTTTGTTTGTTATTCATTTTAATCTAATACTTTATTTTTGTCTGCTTTATTGCGTGTCTTTGATATTCAAATTACTTTTGAACTTTTGTGGTATTTGTAATTGGACACATCTAACAAATAAAGTGAGCAATATATATTCTATTCCATTACCTAAACAAATAAGTAAGTGAATACAGTACAGACAGGAAAAATGAATAAACGTGTGTATGTATGTATATAAATATGTA
>NC_091571.1:5665000-5690000 GCF_042767895.1 Penaeus vannamei | reverse complement strand
AAGTAGGCCTACATTTTATAAGGAAGTGTGTATTCAGCAACAAGTGGACTTAAAAAGCAATTGGTATAAGTCTTAAAAAAGTCTCAATAACATCTTAAATTTCATCAGCTTATACCTGTTTAAGGTAATTTTCAGAGTACCTTCACCTAACCTGTCGTGACAATTTTGGTATCAATGGATTCCTCTTATTCTCGACTTCCAAATATATCAAAATTATGCAGCGGACCTCCCCTCCCCCAACCCTGATAGCAGGGGAGGGCATGAAAGGTACCAGGGAAATTGCAGGGTAAAAATATGAATATATTCAGAATCAGTCTATATTGTTTGATCCTGGGAAGTTCCAAAGCATAATTTTGATACATTTGGGTATTAGAGAGTGAGAGGAATCCATCAATATCAAAATCATCATGATCAGTTATGCAAAGGTATTTAAAAAAATTACCAGAAATTGCACTCGCTGATATATGCCTAGTTCATAGCCATTGGGTGGGGGTCTGGTGGCAGAACCCCAAGCCTGGGAAGTCAAGATAATGGGGATGGGGGTTTGGCATTTCGTTCATACAGTGGTGTTTGTGGATTCGCAGGAGTGCCGTCACTTTGTTGCCATTTACCCATAATATTACATAGATTTGGTCCACAGTCTTTTAGAAATGCAGTTATCCTTTTAAGTGTTTACCAAAGTATTACATCTTGCACAACTTTCATATTTTTAAGATCATATGTTCCTTGTTAAAGTCTTTTAAACTGAAATGGTAATTATAATGGTTAAAGAATACTACTGTAAATTATGGCCACAATCCATAATTAACAATGAAGTCTTTTTCACAGCCAGTTTGCAAAGTTGCACAGAAGTTTCATGTCTAGCAATCAATGAATGTAGCCAGACAAGAGTACAATATCAAAAGTATATGTCTTTTAAGATATAATTGCGTGAGATTTTGATTATATATGTATTTTATATAGATATGTATGTACATAATCACCAAATTATTGACATTTTCTTTTCCGTTACAGAGGGAAGAGTAGACCCTCCCCAAGCATTTTACTCATGATTGGAGAAACCTGACTCCCACCATGCCGAGTGCCACTGAGGTGCAGGTAAGATAGTAGCATTCTTGCTTTTTCAGAGTTTTTGTTACTCTTATTTGTAGTTTAATTTGACTCCTTTTTCTTTTCTTTTTCTTCTTCAACTTCCTCCTCCTCCTTGTTCTCATTCTCCTCAATATCACTTAACATTTAGATCTCATTATAACTCCTAAATGATGGTTCCATGAAAGCCTAATTTCAAAAGATTTGGAGGTTTCTTGGATTTAATCTATCCAACATCATATGTCATTAGTATTTTTGCATGGCCAGCTTTGCCTTTGATTTATCTATTTATCTTCATTTTCTTGGAAATAGATTGTATAAGTGAAAATGAAGGGTGAAATGTAAAGGAATTTGTAAATGGTATTTGAAGTCTTGAGACTTCTGTCAGACTCCAGGGTTCTTTTGGGTTCTAGCCCATGCTGGTGTAGCTGGAAATGAGCAGGCAGACAAACTTGCTAAGGAGGAAGGGGCTTGAGGTGCTCCCCTCTCCCCACTACCCTTCAAAGGCCTATTTCCCCCTATTTGCCTGGCAGTTTGGAGATGGGAGGCTCTTGCTGGCAACACAAAGTTGGGAGAAATAAGTCCATCTGCTATTACTCCTTGGAGTTATGCTAACATTAAGAGTCTCCGTGACCAAACAGCCCTGACCTGTCTTCGGATAAGTCATATTCGACTAACCCACGGATGTCTCATGTCCAGAAAGGTTAAACCATATTATGAAGATTGCCTAGTCCCCCATGTTTGTGCAACACTTGCTGGTCGAGTGCCCTAGTATTAGAGATCTGCGAGAAAGGCATCTGTCCATCTGCCGGAAGCAGGATGGTACCTTCCACCTGTCTCTGATTCTGGGAGAAAACCTAACAGCTGGACATGAGGTCCTGGTTTTTATGAGTGAAGCTGGTCTTCTCATTAAGATATGATTAAGTGCATTATTCTACTATTTTGACTAAAAAAATATATTTTTCATTTATTTATTTATTTCATTACCCTTGATTTACAGTTGCAATTAATAAGTCAGTGCCATATGACCATGATGTTGTGGCACCAGGTGTGATTTTGACTAATCAGCCAATCAGTCAATCAAACTCCAGCATGCAGTACTGCAGTTTTTGATGGTGTGTGGTTATTAAAGGTGGTTTCTGTTCACTCGTCCTGATTAAGGAGATGGATGACTCAATATTATCATTCTTTACAGTACAGACATGCTCACCGGAGACAAAATCCCCAACTCCATGTCACAAACTTTATTCAGCAATCTTGGTTGCTATGACTGGGTGTACCCTTCAGACACTGTCCAAGGGAAGGATTGATGAGGGACTCTGCCCCCCAACACCCCCTGGCAAACATTGTTTTTACCTCATGGCTATATAGAGCTGATTACTTTGGAGCAATAGGTGGACTTAAGCTGTGAGCTGCACTTTATGCAATATTTTCCCATATTTGTGACATTATCTGCAGATCATTACTTGTACCAACAACTGAAACCATTTGTTCTCTACCAAAATATAATTGTCAGGCTGCCCTAACCTTGTGCATCTGATTTATATTTACATTTTTGTTTTTTGTTTTGATTATTTACAATTACATATTTGTGAAACCAGCATTATAAGATCATATGGTAGACACATGAAAAACAGTTAAAAGAAAAATTATGTGTTTGAATTTTATCTTTTACTTCTTTTCTTGTAATTTTCAGATTATTATTTCCAAACTGACATCGTTCCTCCTTTTTGGGGGGTCATCATAAATCAATTTCATTTTATAGCTTTACTTATAGACCATACCTATTTAGAGATCTTAGTTACTTTCAGAGGTGTATGAAATTATGACTTGATCTTTTTAATGGATATTCTTGATAAATACAAATATATCTTTGTCCTTCCAGAATGTCCCCCCACGGGAAAAGGGGCAAAGGGGTATAGACTCCTTTTTTAAGAGCCCAAAAGCATCTCCTGTAGTCAAGGACAAGAAAGATCTGTTTTCATATTTCAAGAAAGTAAACAGCAGTCCAGACCACTTAAATGGAACAACTCAAAAGGAGAGCAAAGAAGAGGAAGGATTGGAATTGTATGTTGTCGAGAAGGAAAAGGAGGATAATGAAATATCTGGAAATGAGAGTGAAGTTGCCATATCAATTGATGTGGAGAGTGAAGGAAGTGATACAGAAATGGATGAGCAAACATCCTCCGAGACAGATGGGTCATCCACGGAAAATTTCACAGAGGAGGGGTCTAGTGCATCCATGTCCGAAGATGAACCAGAGGTGGTAGAGGTAGTAAGGGAGAAAGTCGGCAAGAGCAGTGAAAAAAATACAGAAGGATTGAGTTCCGGGAAACAGAACATCTTTGCATTCATGATGGCTAACAGAAGTAAACAAAATGAAGTGTTGAAGGAAATGAGAGAAGAGGAGGAATCTGTTGAAAAGGACAGTTCAGAAACATTGCCAAATAAAAAAGGTGTTATTAGTAATAGTGAGGAGGAAGAATGTGAAGGCAAGAAGAGTAAAAAGTTAAATGAATCAAATGATACTGTGCATACTACTGTGGTTGAAAATGATAGAAAGAAGAAAATAAGGAAAGAGAAACGGACAGTACATAGGAACAGGAAATCTGTCGGTAAAAATGTGCAATTGACAGAGACTGAATCATCATCAGAAAGCTGTGAAGAACTTGAAGTAGTCTTCCAGAAAAATGATGATACTTGTGAGAGTGACTCCCACACCCCTGCTGTAGCAACCAAACCCAAACTTAATAAAGTGTCTGCATCATACTCTGGTGGAAATGCTTTTGCTTTTATGATGGCAAATAGACACAAGCAGGAAAAAGCACTTTCAGAGAATGAATCAGGAAAAGGAGAGACCAGTGAGGGTGACAATAGTGAAAACTCAAATGCTCCCACAGACATTACAGAGAAGAAGAAGAACAGAGGAAGGGGTAGAAAGAAAAAGCAAGAAGATTTAGATTCATCACTGGCTGATTTTGAGGTTTCAGAGAAAGAGGAACCAAAGAAGATTAGTAAGGTAAGGAAAATTGTAAGGAAGAAGAAAACAGATATTGCAGTTTCTGAGAAATCAAATCCTCCAGTTCAGACATCTGAAGTAAAAATAGAAGAAGGAGTCAGACAACCCAAGATTCCAATTCAAACAACTGAAACCAAAATACAAGAAAAGGACACCGTAAAAATTGCAGAGACTGTCTGTAAAAACATTTCTGAAGCTACAAGAACTGATGGTTCAGAAAGGAACACTGATAACATTGCAATGTCAGGTGCAGACCAGAAATGTCAGACAAGTATTAAGAATGAAAGAGATGCACCTGAAAAGAAATCTCTTACTGAGACTGCAGAATATGAAGACAACAATATTAGGCAAAAGAATGGTAACATAAAAGCTCCTAAGGCTAAGAAAGGCAGAGTAGTAGCAGCGAAAAGGAAAAAACAGAAAATTAATACTCAAAATATAGTAGTAAAAGACAAATCAGAACAAGGAACAAACAATATGGCTGAGATCCCTGTAGAAAAAGATGTTACGGCTGAGATCCCTGTAGAAAAAGATGTTACGGCTGAGATCCCTGTAGAAAAAGATGTTACGGCTGAGATCCCTGTAGAAAAAAATATTAAAGCTGAGATCCCTGTGGAAAAAAATGTTATGGCTGAGATCCCAGTTGAAAAGAATGCTACAGAAGAAAGACCAATCAAATCGGAGAAAATAAAAAAGGAGAAAGGGGTTAAAAACAAGAAAAATATAGCTGCAGTGGAAGTTTCCAGTATGGAAAAAGATGAAACTGCAGAAGCTGTGGAACCACCCAGAAAGAGAAGAAGGAAAAAAGTAGACTATGTAGTAGACTCTGATGAAGAAGAAGTCATTAATCATCAAACAAACCACAAAGTTAATCCTGAGAAAACAGGAGACAAAGAGGACACTATAACTGATGCTGACACAGAAAATAGTTCAAAAAAGAGAAACATATCAACCTTCTTCAAAAAAATCTCCAAAGAAGAGAAGGCGGCTGAGAGAAGCAAGAACATTTTTACAGTCAAGGCTGACGTTCATGCTCCCTGTGATGGAAAGCTAGAATCCAGCCAAGTGGAACAGGCAGTAAAGAGAAAAAATTTGCAAAGTAATGAAACTGCTGAGAAAGAGAATGTCAGTAACATCCCCAAAGACAAAAAGAATGATAGAAGAATCAGTAGAAGGATAAAGAAAAGACAAGAACTTGAGGAGCTAAACAAGATAGAATTACTTGAGCAGATTACGCCAACTAACTCGCCTGTTAAGTTACCAGCACAGAATTTAAGAGAGATTAATATAACAAGTAACAAATTATCAAAGGAAAGTGGGATGGGCACGATCACTGAGACAGCAGTAGTGGAGAGTAAAACCTCTGAAACGAAGAATAACAATATTGCAAAGAAAGTAAGAAATAAGGCAAATAAGAGAATATTACAAGAAGAGGAAAATGATTGTGCCAAAATAGAAGAGAGTAAGCATGGAGATGAGGCTAATATTCCCCTGCAAGATCTTCCTTTAAATGAAGAAAACACAGAAAAGAACGAACCTGCAAAGAAGTCTAGAAGAAGATTGTCAAGGAAGGCAGTCATTGAACCTCCAGTTGTAGTGGATCAAGCTGATCTCTCAAAAGAGAATGATTTACCTAAGTCGATAGTAGAAAGTACAGAAAATCCATCCTCAAAGCCGGATAGCACAGGGGATGAGATCTTTCCTAAAAGTACCAGAGCTACCAGAGCCAGGGGTGTAAACAAATCAGCACAAGATAGTACTGACACTGATACAAGCATAGGGTCCAAGAAGAGATCGCCAAGAACAAGAAATAACCTGTTATCGGATTCCATGGAGAGTGAGGATGATAAGGAGAATGTTGTTCACTATACATCTACACTCATTCATAAACCTGGGAAACTGAGGTTAGTATTATATTTAATGATAGTTTGTGTATGTGTGTGTTTGTAGGTGAATCAAACACACCTTAAATATAATTTAAGTTTTTACATAGCTATTGTTCACTTGTATTAAGAATGGTGAGCTAGATTATGTTTTAAATAGCAGTAGTTTCTTACCAAATTTAATATTGCACGTCATTTACGTATGAAACAATGATGATATACAGAAGCCCAGAATGTTTTCCCTTAGAGTTGAGTGTTCTTCACTCCTTTTTGGTTGAGACATCATGATAGTTGACACTTTGATCGCTGATTTTCTTTTAATATTTTGTATAGACTTTTTTCATCTTTTGTTTTCTAATTAAATGTTTTTGTGTATATATATTCCAGCCTGAGATTGAAGAAAGTTCAACCATCTTTGAAGACCAAGACCAAAGGAAGAAAATCTTTAAGCCTAAAGCACAATAACGTAGCTGAGAGTTGCCCTGTGAAGGCCAAAGCTCGTGAACTTGTTCAAAAGGCTAAACTAGCCAAAAGGAGTCCCAAGGGAAAAGTGAAGAGACTGAGCATGAGTAGAACCAAAAAGAAAGCTCTGAGCAATCATGTTGTGAAGAAGATAGTTGAACAGAATGTGGTACAAGTTAATATGGTACAAACTGATAATGATGATGTGGTCCTTATTGATGATGAAGCTTCACCAGTCAAGCCAACAAAAAAGAAAAAGCAGATGCTTCTCAAGCCTCCAACTGCATCAACTCCCAAGACAAAACTAGTAAAAAGGAAAGTTATTAGAAGTAAAAAAGCAAATCAAAAGGAACCAGAGGAGGTCGAGGTTCTGGAAAGCTCTGCTGGCGAGTCTTCAAGGAGATCCTCACGGCAAGCAGCAGCAAATGCAAAGAAAATGATAGAAGAACAGCAGGAAGTTGAAGAAGAAGTAATAGTTGAGAAGACCAAGAAGGCTGAGAAAGAGAAACCTGTGAAAGGTAATTACTTATGATATTTCTGTGCTGGAATATTTTGCAGTATACAGGTATTGTATAAAATGAAGAAAAAGACAAAAGATGTTATAATGTCATTCTTATTGCTTCGCAGAATCCAAGCTTGCACCAATATTTTGTAAGAAGAAGGTTGTAGAACTCTCACCTTCAAAACTGAAAGCTCGACAAGACTTCCTACAGTCCGGTGTACCTGATCAGATCAAGAAGCAAGTGTTGATTGAGAAGAGGTAAAGTGGTTATTATTATATTTGTCTCTGTCCTAACAGATATTGTTAGTTGTATTCATGCTTATACTACTGGGTTGTAATAAATGACTATCAGTCTTGAATGTATAACCATAGACATTCAGATTTTCCTTGCTCTGTTGCAGTCAGGAGGACGAAGTCAGTGAGTGGCCACCATTCCCAGCTGTCAGTCATGTCCAACAGAAGAGTGATACAGATAGTGTTTGGAGTCTTGTCTCTCCAAATGTGAGTATAGATCGCAGTTTTTAGGGGTAGGCCCATGTGGTAATAGGTGTATGGATATGTGTCATAAGTGTGCCACTGAGAAAGTGATATGTTGTGTTATGAGATGTTACTGGAAGATGCCTTGGTTAAAGTTTGTGATAATGTATATGAAGAAAAGGGTTTCTCAGCTATTGTTTAATTGTACTGTTACTAAAATAGAAATTTATGTACTTTTGATTAGAATTGCTTACCTATGTTCATTCACAATAAGTAACCTGCTTCAGGTAGCCCAGTATAAATCCTGTATTGAAAGATTGTCAATAATCTAAACCATTAACACAAAACTGATACCACATTAGCAACTATAAATTGATGGCATTAACTCTGTGCTCAAGATAGTTTTTAATTTGGGTCAGGTCAAAAGTATTAGTAGTATGTATTATTATTTTTTTAGGCTTTCCTTAAAATTAATTAACATCTTTTCAGATTGAGAAGCTGAGAGAAACAAATGAAAGGGATTCCTCATTAGTGCCACTGGAAACAAAAATATATAGCACTGATATGATGTCTAAATTAAACAAAGATAAATCTAGTACAAAATTGGGAGTAGGTAATAATCCAACACTGGACCTAGCAAGCATTGTTGCAATCCTTCTCAGCCTAAAGAAGGAAAACCCCTACTTTCCTGCCTTTTCAGTCTTCAAATCTTACCTAGACTTGAAAAAGGATGCTGTAGATTTGTATAAAAAAGAATTAGAAAAGGAAGAATCCAAGATTAAGGTAATAGACCTGGAAGAAGAAGAGGAAGAGGCCAAGAGAGGAAAGCGGAAGAGAAGAAGCAAGGGGTCAGGAGGAAGCAAACGATCAAGACTAAGTGGAGCAAAAGGGAAAAAGAAGGCAGCCGAGGAAATGGGTGAAGATCAAGACACTTCACTTCCCTTGTGGCAGGAGAGAATTCCACATGCATGGACACAAGTTTTCACACCCAAACATACCAATCAGGTCATCGGTAATACAGGTAAGGTCAATCTTATTTAAGTTTGATGTATAGAGATACAAATCAGAAAATATTTGTGGGATTGGGAGTGGGAAGTCATATAGACAGATAGGTACACAGATAGATGATCATATACATTTAAATGAACTGCATATCATATATTTAGACAGTTTTGGGGAAAAAATGCGATTGTAATAGAGCTGATTGATTCTAACACATGGCCATAGCGACTTGCCTTCTCATAGTGCCTGTAAAGGTAGAGATCGTAACATGCCTCTAATTATATCATTATGCAAAAACTTTCTGAATGACTTATTGTTCACCTATTTTATATATATATATATATATATATATATATATATATATATATATATATATATATAAAGTAATTGCAAAAGCACAAGTTTTGAGATATACACTGTATGCATATATAACTTGTCGATGGTTAATGAAATGTCTATCACCAGGTCATATCAGAAAAATGAAGATGTGGCTGCAGGAGTGGAAAAGGAAGTCAGAGATATATGCTAATAAAGAGAAGAATGGGAAAAAGAAGAAAACATTTAGAAAAGGTAACATATTTGCCCTCTTCCTCCTCCACCTCTTTGTCCTTCTCCTCTTCGACCTCCACCTCTTTGTCCTTCTCCTCTTCGACCTCCATCTCCTCCTCTTCCCCATTCTCCTCCGTCTCTTCCTCCTCCTCCTCCACTTCCCCTTCCCCCTCTCCCTCCTCATACCTCTCTGCTTCCTTCCTTAAGCTATTGCTATTGTAAAAGCTGAATTCTCCTCCTCTTCATTTTCAATCTTTATTAAGTATTCATATTTTTATATATATATATATATATATATATATATATATATATATATATATATATATTATATATTTTTTTGTTTTTCTTCTTTCTTTCTTTCTTTCTTTCTTTCTTTCTTTCTTTTTTTCTTTCTTTCTTACTTTCTTTTGAGAGTAAAAAATATATATCTAACAGAAATGTTTTTTCAGATGACGACTTCCTGGTATCAGATGATTCCAGCAGTTTTGGCGATGACGACTTTGTTAACACATTTTTGTTGTCTGGACCTCCTGGTATCGGCAAGACCTCAGCTGTCTATGCTCTTGCTACCGAGCTTGGTTACAAGGTAAATTAATCCTGGGACTATTGAATATGATAAATGGCTGTCGTAATGTTGTTATTATCACTATTATTATTATTTATTTGTTGTTAAAGATGTATTTAAAGTCAGAGGCATTTAATGATTGAAATAATTAGGGATTATTGATTCTCAGCAAACTTTGATTCAGTAAAATCTTGTCATTTAGTGATTTAGAAATTTTTTTCTTTTCATTTTAGTATTTCATAGTCACAAGTACTGTGGAAATATAAATTTGGTGCTGTCATTATTGACATTTCAGTAAAATTTAGTTATTATTGATTGATATTATATCACTCTTATACAGTTTTTTCATTCCACTTGATTCCCTTATCTTTTTTGATATAAGAAAATTAATTGATTAAGAACCCATTGCTGTAGGTTACATGTACTGTCCACCATAAGTTTCTTTTGTGAATTTTGTTTGCACATAAATGGCTCCACAAGTGCATAGCCACAAGGATCCAAGTAGCGGGCCTCCGTGACCTTACCTGGTATCCCCTTTCAATGAGCTTTTTGGATTTTTTGTCGTCTTTTCTAATACTATTGACACTGATGCTGATATCATTATTAATTTTATGATTCTTATGTTATTAACAGTAGTAATAAAAATAAAAGATAAAGGAAAAATCTTCCTGAAAGTGGAGGATAAACAGGTGATATAGGTAGGACTAATAATTTACTTCTTGGTGACTGAACACCATAGGAGCCATCTATGTGTATACACAGTTAATAAAATAGAATTGCATTTGGCATGGCATGAATTTTTGCTATTCTGGCATCATTGGGTTATAAAAATGAAGATTTAAAAAAAAATCAATGGGAACCCTAATAGTGCAATCTTTCACCAGGTGCTGGAGGTAAATGCATCCTCAAGACGACAGGGAAGACAAGTCATGACTCAGCTGGCTGAGGCCACGCAATCTCACTCGGTGTCTAGTAAAACGTCCCAACAGCCTGCCAACACCTTGACAGCCATGTTTGCTGCCAAGGCAACTAATACTAAGCCTTCTCCAAAGAAAGGTGGGTTTTTCTACTATTTTGAATTGTTAAAGTTAATTTTTATTTTTATGGCTAACCTTTGTACCTTATATTATTGTTGATTGGTTTCATCCTGGAATGAATTTTTGCAAATTAAAAGCTTAGGTTTACAGTCTAGTAATATTATTGCAAGTTAAAAGCTATTTACCTACATAATGATACTGTGTAACTATATTGTTTTTTTAATATTGTTTACAGTAAACCTCCATGAAGAAAGCCAGACCTCCAACAAAGATTTAGAGAGCAAAAAGAAAGTAGCACTTGTCTTGTTTGAAGATGTAAGTATTGTCGGATCAAAGTATTACATGAAATTGATAGACCAGTAAATAGATCAGTAATGGTTGTAAATAAATTGGTAAGGATTTGGTGTGAATTGTTAAATAATTTTGGCTTCCTCTTTTGATAGAAATTCTTTAAGGATGACTGTTGCACTGCATGATGAAAAAGTAACTAGCTTTGTTTTTTGTCAAGTATTTTTATACATTTAGCTCCCCTTTTTTTTAACTAATTTTTACTTTACCCTTTTTTGCAGATTGATATTGTTTTTGAAGAATGGGATGAAGGTTTTATCACAACAGTCAATAATTTCATGGCCACTAGCAAGAGACCAATTATCTTGACCGTCAGTGACTCATCACCAAATGTGCTTGCCAAAATAAAAGGAAATTATGAAAAATTAGACTTTGCATCCCCTCCAGAGGATCTTATAGGTACGTTTATAGAATTAATATACTTGTTTATTGTTTGTTACTGTTATTATTCACGAC
This sequence comes from Penaeus vannamei, assembly GCF_042767895.1. Lineage (NCBI taxonomy): Eukaryota > Metazoa > Arthropoda > Malacostraca > Decapoda > Penaeidae > Penaeus > Penaeus vannamei. The sequence continues at coordinate 5,678,611 of NC_091571.1, read as the reverse complement.
ATTGTTACCAATATATATGAATATCTCTTTATACTTATTTCATCATGATCAGCTTGATCATGAAATGTCAAATAAATCCTCTAATGATTTTAATTTGTCTACAGCACATCACCTACAATTGGTCTGCCTTGCAAATGGCCACCATATATGTTTAAAAGATGTACAAACTCTTGTTCATGTCAACAAAGGGGATGTCCGACAGTCATTACATGATCTTCAGCTTTGGACGATATCTGGATCATCATTCCAGACATGTGATTGTCTGGAAAATAGTCAAAAGGTTTGTCTTAATTTTTTCTTTAAAGTGTGAGATATTATCATATGATGAATATGGATGTAACAGTCTTGACTTTTAGTGAAAATAAGATAAAAAATATATATATATATTGTAAGATTGATATATGGGTAGGTAAACAGATAGTATAAAATAATGAGGATAGTTATTTAAACCATATTACAGTATCCGGACAACCAGCATGTAATGATTCTTACATGTTATATGATAAAACAAGTAAACTATTGTTGACTTCTTCCTTTCATTCTTTTAGCTTTCCATACCTCTGTTCATCTTTTTCTTCTCTAGTATCTGAAAGCAGTCCTACTATTTTGAATATACATTAAATTTACTTATTTGTACTCCTCTTTTATTTCCAGGATAATTCTGAGACAAACAAGGAGGAAAAGCATAGTAATTCTTCTAAAATTGTGAAAGATTTAAGTCTTGCTGACATATTCCCAGATGCAGATCAGTTAGACACTTCAAATGTTGAATTGTACAAGTCTGGGTTATGGGGGAAAAGTAAAGGAAGTGCAGCATTTGAAAGCAAAGCAGTTCTCCATTGTGATAGAAGAAAAATTACTCTGGAAAAACAGCAGGAGTCTGAAGGGAACATCTGCTGGTCCCAGATTTCAAGCAACCTCCCCTTACTCCTCCCTCTTCCTCTCACCGAGACAGAGGACACAAAACCCAAGTATCCTCTCCAGCCTGACGACCCCCTCCTCAAGACCACTCCTCTGTGGCAGAGACACAGCTGGCTCTCAATTGATGAAGATGAAGAAGAGTCGGAACAGCAGCCTGTGACTGAGGAGAAGAAGGAGAAAGAGGAGGTGGAGGAGGAGAAGGAAGTAAAAGAAAATGCTCAAAAAATTCCTCCCAATATACAGAAATCATCCAGACAGTGTTTAGAGTCGATGGCCCATCTTTATGACACAATTGCCCAGCTGGATGTCCTTGATTCATCTCAGTTTGAAACTTATTCTGGAAAGGGGATAGAGGAACGCGGATGGTGGACAAGACAGCCCATGGCAGGCCTTAGTGACGAACAAGATAACTGTGATCTTCCCTGGGCAGCTCATAACTTGACTAATGAACTCGTCCAGTTCATAGGCCAGAGAGCTGTGAAATATTGTCATGAAGAATTATCAGCTGCACTACCCAAAGATTCAGTAACAGAGTGGCCTCAGTTGTCTCTCAAGATCCATAATGATATGAGGGTACCAAGTCTGATACCACATAAGTCCAAAGCCAACAGGTATATATTTGTAGCATTTATTAATGAGCCTAGGTGTATACTGATTGACATATTGTTCATTGCTTAAAATGGTAACATTGTAGAGTGAATGCTTTTTTGTAATACATTTTCTTTCTTTCATTTCAGCCTCAGACAAGAACATCAACGTATAGCAGCATCCATAACTAAATGTCTGCCAGCTGTGAACTATCTTAACAAAAACACATCCATGGACCACTTATCCTGTATACGAAGCCTCATTAGATATGATGAGCTTAGTGCTGCAATAAGTAAAAACAGAAGAGGAAGAAGATTTTTAAGCAATGTTGCACACTTAGGCATTGATTTATCAGCTGAGGAAAAATTAAAAACAGCCAATGCACTATTGAGCTAGCTAGACTTGTGAATCTTTTTACACATTGTAATTATAATTTTTTTACTGTAGCCATTTATTTTCTATTTATAAAATATCTATGCAAGTAAATGAAAGTTTAAAAATTCAGATAAAGTTTTAAATATTTTAAGAAATATTGAGAGGTTATTTTAGGTACATATTCACATTTGTGTCATTGCATCTCATATTTTTATAATCATTGTATCATTATTTTATAAAGTCGTATCATGGAAAATAGTAAAATTTTATAATATATAATCTGATAGTTTCTTTGCTAAAACCAGTTCTTATTTATTAGTAGTCAAATAATTTAATGGTATGTCACCAAGTGACCTTATTAGATATCTATTTAATACCAGTTGAAAAATCTGGACTGTCCTATCATATAACAACTATGCAAAAGCCTAATTTTTTATACATGTCAAATGTAATCTTTACTGTTTTCATTTTCATTTTTCTGCAGCTCATTCTTCTTTTGTATCTCATATTAACTTCACCTCCCACCATTCACTAATCATATATGCCATTGTTGATTAGTAAGTCCATGCCTGCCTCACAGTGCTAAAGTCCGATACTCGCATCCCCAAGCAGTTAGGACGGGCATCTAATCAGGGCAAAGGTATCCATAATCTGATTAAAGGAGTCTCCAGGCATAGACAAGATCGTTACCATCTGCATGTTTAAATTTCTCTCTCCTTTCCTTTTCATTTTATGTTTTTAATCTTTCCCCTGCTACTTGTTTCAAGGTGAGTTCTTGCTATCGTGTATCTTTCCCTTTTCTTCTATCCACTCTTTATATATCTATAAATGATGTTTTTGGTTTCTTTATCTTGGCTTGAGCAGGATATGAATATGATACAACTTTATTAATGATTTATTTATATATTTATTTCCAAGAAATGAAACATTTGTTTGGAGGTCAGTCTGACTGCTTTTCATACAAGATTGACTCTTAACTAGTGTATTTTGTAGCAGCAGTTTTTGGAAATCCATTGCCAAAAGGATTCGTTAATTTTGTGGGATGAATCAATAATCTATATTTTCATGCATTCAGACATGTCATATGTTTTAACAGTGACAGTTTTCATTAAATTGTGCAATAGTTTGTAAGATAATTGTATGAATGAGTTAAAAAAAATTGTTTTGTTGTGAATTATGTATTTTAGTGTTTGCAGAAAAGTGGCCATCTTATGTATTAACTGTATTTTAAAGTCTTTTACATGAATTTTTATTTAAGTAATATCAGTTTTTACTTTTTTGGTTTAAATACATATAATATCTTAGGCCATGGGAATGTACAAATTCTTTTAATAAACCCGATTTTCAATACATTGTTGTGATTTATGAAACTTTATAGTATACATTGATACTGATACTAAACAAGCTTATTTAATCTAAGAATTGTACAAATGGTTTCAGACAACAGAATGTTTGTATAGATGAGGGACTTTGATGAATGCCATCTTAAAGTACCCATTGCAGATAAAATGTAAATTGTGAACATTTATAAACAATGATTTGATTACAGTTCATGGGATTATATATTTACAAAATACACTAAAACTAAAAAAATAGGTACATGACATTGAATAAGTATTAACACAAACAGAATACAAATATACAAATAAAATATAATACAGCATCTAATCAAACAAAACTAAGCACAAGAACAAAGAAAAACTATACAGCGAGATACATGTTTATAGGAAATATGATGGTTGAGACAAGTAATAGCCGGACTATATAATCGTTTGATGTTTACACTACATATCCGAGCTTAGGTTGTCAGCATACTTATTAGGTGTTTCTTGAGGTGAAATTTAAAGCTCTTGATATTGGCTTTACTTTTAATTTCGTTGGGCAGATCATTATATAATTTGGCACCATTGTATCATATTACAGAGAGTGACGTGAAGGCATAAAAGGCAAGCGCAATTTGGACTGTTTCCTTGATGCATACCAATTATATGGGCAAGTGAAATAGTTTTGATTATCAAGACTATGTAAATATTTGTAAACGAAGGTAGCACTTGATACAAAGTTGATGTCAGAGTTTCAATGCATAACAAAGAATAGTACAGCAAAATTAATTAACTGATTCAGCGTGTCCCAATTAAGGAACAAAATGTGACATCTAGCTTGGCTGTTTTGTTCCTTACTGCTAAAATGTGATGCTACTGTAGATTTTGTATGTATTACGCTATAAATGGCAAGGGATATGTGCATTTTTTGTATCGATGTAATATCATGAAGTGGGACATTTTACATTCGTAGTTAACTTATTAACTATCAGCCAATTTGTGACGTATTGCAACTTTTTTGACAGTTAATTCGTGTGTGTGTGTGTATAGTTTGGCAAATACACAGAGTACTTTCGTCGAATGAAATGTATCTTAATATTTTACTTGATTTCACTTTGTCATTGATATACAATAAAAACAATAATGGCCCAAAAATTGTCCCTTGGGGAACACCACAGCTAGTACAAAGTTTGGATGATATTTGACCACTGAGACAGACGTACTGGGAACTACCAGGTAGATAACTGGGACACCTTGAGTGCGGTACTCCCCTGACATCGATATCATCTAGCTTGTCAAGACGTAGTGAGTGGTTGATGGTACAGTACCATGACCTTCGACAGAACAAGAAAGATGGTGAATGTGAACTGCTCATTATCAAAGGGATCCAGTACATGTTTAGTGAAGGACAGTAACTCCGTTTCAATTAATCTATTCGATCAAAAAACAAGCTAGCTGTTCAAATATTTTGTCCAGTGATAAACCCCATGAGTCGTTCATGGATAACTCGTTCAATTAATTTACTTTAGGAAGGGAGAACTGAGATGGGTTGAGAATTGCTTGGGTCGTTACATTGACCGAATTTGTGGACTGGTGTAATATTTGCAACTGTTAATGAGTTCGGCTTTCGTATTCCATTTGCTTTTCCCTCTCAACCTTTTTAACTACCATACTAGCCTACAGCGCTCTACAATATTTGACATCTAACATATTTCGTCCTAATCATTAACTCATTTTAACCTTTTCGCGACAATACTTAATCATACTGCTGTATATTTCCTTACCTGGGGGCTTTGTCCCGAAGCCTCATCCTATCGCTATATTCTGAATACGCCGCTAATTACATTAAATGACGCTACAGATTATTTTCAATAAATAGCTGATATATTACACCAACAAGAATGCTTTGCGGCTGTTGCCCAGTATCAACTAACAAGGACTCGTTTAGGGGTGTCTGGATTGTTAGGTCGTTTCCGACATACAATGATACTCCCCCTTGTTGCGTGTCAAGTTGTTAGTAATTTTGTCTCGTAAAATCGTAAAACAAACATTTTCACACAAAAGTTATTTATATTCCTCAGTAAAATTATCACACTTCAGCGGTAAACTGTTAATATTTAGGCCCATTATTTTAAACATAGAGACATTTGTGCGTCATTTAAGGTACTAATGGACATTCATAATCACTATTCATCACTATGCACTGCAATTGAAAAGTGAAGTTCATTTGCCCAACACGGTTCGCACATTAGCGACAGAGTCCACTTCTGAGCGCCGTCTTGCCATAAACGGTCCCATGTTTTCTGCTGCCCTGACTGTTCCAAGCAACCTTGGGGAATCGTTCACGGACATTGGCGATTGCGCTGGGCGATTACTGGCGGGAGTCGTGGTTCATGTGGAGGGAGGTGAAGTGGTCGTATTGTAGTCCCGGTAGCTATTTGAGAGGTCGTAAGCGATAATGCATTTAATTCTTATATGGCATAAAAGGTATTTAATTTATAGTTGTTTTTGTTTATTATAATATAATCTATTAACAATATAGCACATGCTATATTGGGTTGCATATAATAATTTTTTGATTCTTTTATGACACAACATTGTATATGACGATTTTGGTGGTATAAGCATCCCCAAATCTCTTCCCCCCTCTCTCTCTTGTCTTCTCTCTCTCTCTCTCTCTCTCACACACACACACACACACACACACACACACACACACATTCTCTCTCTCACTCACTCACTTTCCCTCTCCTCACTCACTCTCTGTCTCTCTCTCTCTCTCTCTCTCTCTCTCTCTCTCTCTCTCTCTCTCTCTCTCTCTCTCTCTCTCTCTCTCTCTCTCTCTCTCTCTTCTCTCTCTCTCTCTCTCTCTCTCTCTCTCTCTCACTCTCACACTCACACTCACTCTCACACTCACTCTCACACTCACTCTCTCTCTCACTCTCTCTCTCACTCTCAATCTCAATCTCAATCTCAATCTCAATCTCAATCTCTCTCACTCTCACTCTCTCTCTCTCTCTCTCTCTCTCTCTCTCACCTCACTTTCTCTCTCTCACTCACTCACTTTCTTTCACTCACTCACTTTCTTTCACTCACTCACTTTCTTTCTCCCTCCCTCTACCTCTCCCTCTCTCTCCCTCCCTCTACCTCTCCCTCTCCCTCTCCCTCTCCCTCTCCCTCTCCCTCTCTTCCTCACTCCTCACTCTTCTCTCTCCTCCCTCTCCCCCCCCCCCCCCGTCTCTCAGAATTCATTTTATGTCCCCTCCTTTCTTATTACTACTATTCATTTTATTGTCAACCAACCCGCTGTACTACCTCATTCGTCACAACTCTCTCCTCAGCCCGTCCTCGTCCTTCTACTACGTTCATCTCTGTAAATCTTTTGAGTATCCTGTTGAGCCCAACTGAGGTCAATGTTTTTTTTTTTTTTTTTTTTTTTTTTTGGGGGGGGGATTCCTCCTGCAGCCCCCTTACTTTAACAGTATCATCTTTCAATCACTTACAGAAAAAAAAAATATAAGTTGGCATCGTTTCCTTCCGTAGCCGTTCCGATCGTTCACGCCTTTTAAAAGTGATATCTATGTCACAAAATCGTGCACTATCTATCCTCGACTGACCTAACTGGTAAACCTATTCCATTCACCCTCTTATCTTTCTACTACCATATCCTCAACATTCAAAGTAACTACCGACATCCATCCATCCTCCTCTTCATGTTCTCTCTTCCCCTCTTCTTCCCACTCTCTCCCAGCCCGTCTGATCCTCCCCTTCTCCTAATATTTGTACCATCTCCCAGCTGATTGCCTGGTCTACAGCAAGGATTGGTCAGATTGTGAAAACGACTGCTTGTAACTGCATTATAGTGCTACACTATTCCTAACAGAGGCCGCTGTGAATTCAACACCAATAATGCCACGATTACCTTCTGCAGAAATCTCCCATAAAATTCACATTGGCCCAGTCCGCCATTATCGGCCCCTTCCCCGTCAGTGTCAGAAATATCGGCGCTTTGGCCACGTTGCCCTCGTGTGGCCGTTCGTGTACCATGTGTTGTGGCGCCCGTAATATACCTCTTAAGTGCTACCCTTAACCACCATTAACCATGCGAATGCGATGGAGGAACTTCGACTTCGCATGTAAGCTATGTATTAAGCATAACAACGTCAATACTTTTTGCAAACCTGTTACTTGTATCACAATTTTGTATAAATTCTCATACTATGACATACAAACCTATGTATTAAGCAAAAGAATGTCAACACCAGTTATATTTTGCAAAACTTTTACTTGTATCACAATTTTGTTTAAATTCTCATATCATGACATAAAATCAACGCCGAAGCCAAGGCTCTAGCACAGCATTCGTAACATTTGCTGTAATGGTGATAGAAAACACGTTCGAACTTGAAAGAGCAGTTCTCAGATTCAAACTAGGCCTCACTCTACGCCAGGCTAGACTAGAACCTATCCCAACGCTGTCCTTCGCTCCACCCCTTCTCCGTTCTTCCCAAGATCTTTCAGTATTTCTTTCCCCTTCCCTTTATCATCCTACCTCTCTACCCCCTCTCTCTCCCGTCTCTACCTCTTCCCCTGATCCAACCGCCCCTTCCCACACTACCCGTCACACCAGGCTATCTCAGTGTTTCATCCCAAAATCCTTCCATATTTCTCTCCCACACCCACCTTTTCCTCTGCTCCTAGGACCTCTGTCTCCACTTTTCTCCCCAAAAGAAAATATTCGTCTCTCAGACCCCGCCCTCCCCTAGGAACCCTGGAGTGCATCCAAAACTTCGTAAATACGACCCAAGAGAACACTCCTCTTCTTACTTCTCTTCCTCTTCTTCTTTCTTCTCCTCTTCCTCTTCTTCCTCCTCCTATTTCTCATCCTCTTCTTCCTCCTCCTCCTCCCCTTTCTTCTCTTCCTCCTCTTCTTCCTCTTCCCTCTATTCTTCCTCTTCTTCCCTCCCCTCCTCTTCCTCCTATTACTCCCCATCCTCATCCTCTTTCTCCTCCTTCCCTTCCTTCTCTTCCTCCTCTTCCTCTCCCTTCTCCACTTCCTCCTCTTCCTTCTCCTCCCTTTCCTCTCTTCCTCCTCCTCTTCACCATCTCCACCTCCTATTTCCTCCGCTTTCCTTTCTCTCACCATCTTCTTTCTTCCTCTTCATCCTTTCCACCTCTCCCTCTAATCTTTCTACTACCATATCCTCAACATTCAAAGGAACCACCGACATCCACCCATTCTCCTCTTCATGTTCTCTGTGCCCCTCTTCCTCCCACTCTCTCTCCCAACCCGTCTCATCCTCCCCTTCTCCATCTTCACTATCGTCACCTTCTTCCCCTGATTTTGACTGAAATGTCACTTTCTTCCCATAAATTGTAATTTTCAGAGATTTTAAAATTACTATGTAATTCCTATATCTTATATGTATCCTATACCTATATATATATCAGATTTTAAAATTGCAATGTGATTCCTATATCTGATAATGCTAAAAATGAGAATAATCATAAAAAAACAATAATGTCAACACCAACATCATAAAGATAGTTACAACAGTGACAATGATGATGGGAGGTAGGTGGATCGTCAGCCACGAATATCCCTTCTTCTCTTCCCTTTCTCCCTCCCGCTTTCTCCTGCATACTCATACTCCCTTTCGTCCTTCTACGGATCCTTCCTCTCCTGACGTTCTTCCAGATACTTGTCCTGTACTTGTCCTGTTCCCGCGTCTCATTCCCCGGGTTGTTCTCCTCCGCCTCCTCCTCGTAAGACACCCATTTCCTTCCTTGTTACCTCTCTCTCTCTTTCTCTTTCTCTTTCTCTTTCTCTTTCTCTTTCTCTTTCTCTTTCTCTTTCTCTTTCTCTTTCTCTTTCTCTCTCTCTCTCTCTCTCTCTCTCTCTCTCTCTCTCTCTCTCTCTCTTCTCTCTTTCTCTTTCTCTTTTTCTTTCTCTTTGTCTTTCTCTCACTCTTTCTCTCTCTCTCTCTCTCTCTCTCTCTCTCTCTCTCTCTCTCTCTCTCTCTCTCTCTCTCTCTCTCTCTCTCTCTCTCTCTCTCTCTCTCTCTCTCTCTTTCTTTCTTACTCTTACTCTCTCTCTCTCTCTCCCTCTCCCTCTCTCTCCTCCTGAGAGTTTTCAAGTTGTGCTAAGTACTTAAATATCTTATCATATTTTAGAAAGTAATTAAACAAGAAAGCAAGAAAATGTCATGCTTCCTTCCACACATATATGGTGGTTTCACAGTGGCTCTTCTGCACTTTTCCTCATGCAGGATTTGTCTTCTTTCTTCAGACACAAACACTCCATTTGGTCTGATCTCCCTTCGCCCTTTGACCCCCACCCCCCTACCCCCCTTAGTCCCTTTGTTCCCCCTCTTTAGCCCCTTCGCTATGACCCTCTACGTCCGTGGACAACTAATACATTTCTCTTGCTGTTCGCTTTATAATTTTCGTAACATCATATCCTGTAATGTAAGTGTTATTATCATTATTTTTCAACGATATATTATTTTGCTTTATTTTCCGTCTCATTAACTAATCATTAACTCACTTTTACCTTTTTTTGCACAATACTTAATCATACTGTTATATGAACTGTCTACTTTATTTATATGTTTTGATCATTAGCTGTTATCTCACTTACTCACCATTTCAATGCTTACTATCCTAAAGTGCTGTACGACTTGACATGTAACACTCATTAATCTTCTCCCCCCCTCCCTCACCCTTGTACCCTTTTCGCTATTATATCTTTCTATAATGCGTTGAGGTCTGGTACATTATTAGCTTTTAACCATTAACCACCAACTTTCGTTCGCTCGCTCGCTCTCTCTCTCTCTCTCTCTCTCTCTCTCTCTCTCTCTCCTCTCTCTCTCTCTCTCTCTCTCTCTCTCTCTCTCTCTCTCTCTCTCTCTCTCTCTCTCCCTCTCTCTCTCTCTCTCTCTCCCTCCCTCTCCCTCCCTCAATCCCTTTCCCTCCCTCTATCCTTCTCCCTCCCTCTATCCCTCTCCCTCCTTCCCTCTATCCCTCTCCCTCCCTCCCTCTATCCCTCTCCCTCCCTCCCTCTTTTCCTTTCCCTCCCTCTATCCCTTTCCCTCCCTCTATCCCTCTCCCTCCCTCTATCCCTCTCTCTCTCTCCCTACCTTTCTCATTCCTTACCTTTCTCCTTCTTTCCCTCCCTCCCTCTCTCCCTCACCCATTCCCTCCCTTTCTCCCTCTCTCCCTCCCAGGATTATCATCTCTGAAGTGGTAACGGCAAGGCAAAAAAAAAAAAAAAAAAAAAAAAAAAAAAAAAACGCATATGAAACATTCACACATTCTAGGAAGAGCCCAGAAATCTCCCTCTATCCCTCTCCTTCTCTCTATCCCTCTCCCTCCCCCTCTCCCTCCCTACCTTTCTCATTCCTTACCTTTCTCCTTTTTCCCCCACCTCCCTCTTTATAATAAATGGACACAGTGTCAAATACAAGAACCACGTGAGTATAATAGCATTTGCACGTTCTAATCTGAATTGTTTTTCGTATTGTTTTATTTCACCTTGCCTTAGGATTCTCTCTTCCATTGAATTGAAATTATACGATGATATATATATATTTTTTTTTTCATTTAGAGTGAAACAAGGAGACGATCAGGTCATTGGTAGTTGAGGTTATGGTAGAATGATTCAATTCTTGTTTGCTAGTTAATTGTGGGAATGTATATTATTATAAGAGTAGAGATGAAATCACAAGTAAGAGTAGATATATTAAGGAATGTAAAAGTAGAGTAGAAAGACTTTTAGTAGTCACTTTTTCTGTCTGAAATAAAGTTGTCAGATGAGATCAGTTATCTCGCTGGAATTGTCGTCTGTGGGACTGCCAGTTAGTGTCAGTTGTGAACTTGAAATTAAACTTGTGTTAATGGTTGACAAAAAAAAAGTATATATGTATATATATATATATATTTTTTTTTTTTCTAACGCGTTGCATGATTTTCCTTTGAAGATATTTTTTTCAGATTTAGATTGTTAATGGATTTGCATGTACAGTATATGAATTAAAAAAAGAGAAGAAAAAAACATTAATATTTTTAGATATACACTTTTACATTTTTTGTAAAACGGCCATAGACGCATCAGATAAATTTGAAGATTTTTTCCCAAACATACCTAATAACCTAGATCACGAAACATCCCAAGATTGCGCACAATATCGACAATAACGGTAGTGGAGAAAGGAACGGAACGCAGGTACACAGTAGCGTGTGCGTAATTACGGGGAGATGACCCGCAATCAAATAATTCTGCGGGTGCTGCTGCTCATAGATGCCTAGGCCCGGACTCTCAACACTCGAGGCTTAGATTTTGATGTTGATATAGATAATGGAAGAGGAGAAATAGGTGAATTATTTAGTGAGTAATCATTAGTCTTGATTAATTATTACTTTTATTAATTATTAATTATTGATTAATTATTACTCTCTTGCTGTTAGTTTTATGATTCTTTGTTTCTTTATAATCTGTAATGTCAATAGTATTTTGATTTTTTTAAAAGAGACGATATATTATTTTGCTTTTGTCGTATCCCCACATTCTGGTTTTCGTCAGTTTAATCGTATAAGGCGTTTTGATGTTTATTCTCACCGTCGTCCTGCGTTTCCTCAATTAGAAATGGACAATTTAATCACCATTTAATCACGTGTTTCTTTTACGTTTACTCTCACCGCCTTTCGTTTCTAAAATTAGAAATAGGTTATTATTTCAATCAGCATTTAAGTATATTAGTTTCTTTTATGTTTACTCTCAGCGTCTTTCGTTTCCAGAGTTTGAAATAGACAGTCAATTTAATCATCATTTAATAGTATATTTAATATTATTAATATATTTTTTTACCCTCACCGTCCTTTCCAAAATTAGAAATAAGTAATCATATATTTATTATGTTTACCTTCGCTGTCCTTCTTTTCCTAAATTAGAAATATACAATCAAATAATAAAAGATAATGTGAAATATAATGAAGAAATAGGCTTTACCTATAGACATAAATACGTTGATTTAAGAAAATAACAGAATCATAAGTGAATATAACAAACGATTGCAATGTAATCATTACGTATTTAAAACTAAAATCGTTACTTATATTCTTACGATTTTTACAGATAATACTTGTCATATTTTTCTATTAATTACGTCTGGTAATTATGATTCCACTGATGATTTATGAGAATAGAAAGACTCTGGGATGATTTTATGTTGGTAGTAATAAAATATAATTTTTGTTATCTTTTTATTTTTTATTCATGGAGATTAGCAGGGCACTCAGGCGCAACGACAGAGGGAAGAAGACAAATAGGAAGAGGCAGACAGCTAGATAAATAGATGGATAGATAGATAAATAGTATGTTTATATATGTGTGTATGTGTGTGTGTGTGTGTGTGTGTGTGTGTGTGTGTGTGTGTGTGTGTGTGTGTGTATGTGTGTGTGTGTGTGTGTGTGTCTGTATAAATGTAAATGCATATGTATATGTAAATATACACACATCTATGTGTGGGTGGGTGTTATATATACATAAATAGATAGATAGATATATATATATATATATATATATATATATATATATATATATAGAGAGAGAGAGAGAGAGAGAGAGAGAGAGAGAGAGAGAGAGAGAGAGAGAGAGAGAGAGAGAGAGAGCGAGAAAGAAAGAGAAAGACAGACAGAAAGAAACACAAAAGTCGAGAAAGAGACAGCCCGACAGACAGAGACAGAGAAAAAAAAAGAAGGGAAAGACGGAAAAAAACAGAAAGAGAGAGCGAGATCGGGCGCGGGATCCGCACCGGTTCAACGGCCTGGCTTACAGCGGTGGTGGCGCCCTCACGCCGGGTTCCATCTTCGTCTACATATTTTTACATACACGCCCATACGCACATCATTTCCTGTACGTATGCATTTGCTTAGTTGGGTGTAGGGCGAGGTATGTGTGCAAGGACGCCGTTTGGTAAACTTTTAATGTTTATTGATTATAGGAAATGTGCGTGTGTGTGTGTGTGTGTGTGGATGTGTATCTAGTTATAACCAGATCTGTCTATCTATCTATCTATCTATTCGTACTCATGTATATAGATCTATCGACTCGTGTAGATAGATCTATCGATTTGGTTATGCGAATGTAAGTGGATGTGTATCTAGTTATAACCAGATCTGTCTATCTATCTATCTATCTATCTATCTATCTATTCATACTCATGCATAAAAATCTATCGACTCGTGTAGATAGATCTATCGATTCGGTTATGCGAATGAAAGGAATATAAGGAAAGAGTGAGTGAAAGATACAGAAACGTTTGTGTAAAATTCGTTTATGGGAAAGAGACGCATCATCCTCATTCTCAGTCACTTTCACCTGCCTTGCTGATGGCGCCTCCATTGC